>NC_084753.1:8697972-8722972 GCF_033978785.1 Entelurus aequoreus
CTTTCTCAAGCAGCTATTGCAAGGAATTTAGGGATTTAACCATCTATGCTCCGTAATATCATCAAAGGGTTGAGAGAATGTGGAGAAATCACTGCACGTAAGCAGCTAAGCCCGTGACTTTCCATCCCTCAAGCTGTACTGCATCAAAAAGCCACATCAGTGTGTAAAGGATATCACCACATGGGCTCAGGAACACTTCAGAAACCCACTGTCAGTAACTACAGTTGGTCGCTACATCTGTAAGTGCAAGTTAAAACTCTCCTATGCAAGGCGAAAACCGTTTATCAACAACACCCAGAAACGCCGTCGGCTTCGCTGGGCCTGAGCTCATCTAAGATGGACTGATACAAAGTGGAAAAGTGTTCTGTGGTCTGACGAGTCCACATTTCTAATTGTTTTTGGAAACTGTGGACGTCCAAAGAGGAAAAGAACCATCCCGGATTGTTCTAGGGTGAAAGTGTAAAAGGCAGCATGTGTGATGGTATGGGGGTGTATTAGTGGCCAAGACATGTTCTAGGGTGAAAGTGTAAAAGGCAGCATGTGTGATGGTATGGGGGTGTATTAGTGGCCAAGACATGTTCTAGGGTGAAAGTGTAAAAGGCAGCATGTGTGATGGTATGGGGGTGTATTAGTGGTCAAGACATGGGTAACTTACACATCTGTGAAGGCACCATTAATGCTGAAAGGTACATACAGCTTTTGGAGCAACATATGTTGCCATCCAAGCAACGTTACCATGGACGCCCCTGCTTATTTCAGCAAGACAATGCCAAGCCACGTGTTACATCAACGTGGCTTCATAGTAAAAGAGTGTGGGTACTAGACTGGCCTGCCTGTAGTCCAGACATTGAAAATGTGTGGCACCTAAAATAGCAGAAGGGAGACTGTTGAACAACTTAAGCTGTACATCAAGCAAGAATGGGAAAGAATTCCACTTCAAAAATGTGTCTCCTCACTTCCCAAACCTTTACTGAGTGTTGTTAAAAGGAAAGGCCATGTAACACAGTGGTGAACATGCCCTTTCCCAACTACTTTGGCACGTGTTGCAGCCATGACATTCTAAGTTAATTATTATTTGCAAAAAAAAATAAAGTTTATGAGTTTGAACATGAAATATGTTGTCTTTGTAGCATATTCAACTGAATATGGCTTGAAAAGGATTTGCAAATCATTGTATTCCGTTTATATTTACATCTAACACCATTTACCAACTCATATGGAAACAGGGTTTGTACGTGTTACTACATGACATAAATACTTACATCAACAATGTAGTGTATTTGCTGTACTGTACACAGTGTGTGATCATGTTGTACTGGAGCAGGTGCACCTGAGCATCATCAAGTTGGCGGTTTTACTACAAATATGATAATGTTGGACTTTTTGCCACAATGATTGATTATTTACCATCTGGCAGCGCTGCTTCACTCCGTGATGCCAAAGGAACATGGAATGTGGACAATGTCAACGTTGCAAAGGATTACCTTATCTAGCTTTGGGAATTTTCACCATATTTGGCAAGGATGTGTGTGTGTGTGTGTGTGTGTGTGTGTGTGTGTGTGTGTGTGTGTGTGTGTGTGTGTGTGTGTGTGTGTGTGTGTGTGTGTCTGTGTGTGTGTGTGTGTGTGTGTCTGTGTGTGTCTGTGTGTGTGTGTGTGTGTGTGTCTGTGTGTGTGTGTGTGTGTGTGTGTGTGTGTCTGTGTGTGTGTGTGTGTGTGTCTGTGTGTGTGTGTGTGTGTGTATGTGTGTGTGTGTGTGTGTGTGTGTGTCTGTGTGTGTGTGTGTGTGTGTCTGTGTGTGTATGTGTGTGTGTGTGTGTGATCCACAGAGAAGAAGAAGACAGTCCACAGAACTGTGAAGTATTCACAGGAAGAGACGGAACTCATTTTTCACCCCAGCATCAGTGATGTGTGCAAGGTCTGGGCAGACCTGTCAGGTGATGTTGTGCAGGAGACTTGTGTGGATCGAGGGTCCATGTGGACCGGGGCACACATGTCCACACAAGTCCTGCTCATGTTCACAACCAGTCCACTTCTGAGGGGTCTCGCTCCAACCAACTGTGGATCTGTTCTGCCGGGAGCCAAACTGCAAGGTCAGGGGGGTTCTCTGCAGAGTGTCTCTGGTTATGCGTGTGCCACGTGGTGTCACCAGGGTCTGACCCGCTCACACGTGTGCCACGTGGTGTCACCAGGGTCTGACCCCGCTCACACGTGTGCCATGTGGTGTCACCAGGGTCTGACCCCGCTCACACGTGTGCCACGTGGTGTCACCAGGGTCTGACCCCGCTCACACATAAGCCACGTGGTGTCACCAGGGTCTGACCCCGCTCACACGTGTGCCACGTGGTGTCACCAGGGTCTGACCCCGCTCACACGTGTGCCACGTGGTGTCACCAGGGTCTGACCCCGCTCACACGTGTGCCACGTGGTGTCACCAGGGTCTGACCCCGCTCACACGTGTGCCACGTGGTGTCACCAGGGTCTGACCCCGCTCACACGTGTGCCACGTGGTGTCACCAGGGTCTGACCCCGCTCACACATAAGCCACGTGGTGTCACCAGGGTCTGACCCCGCTCACACGTGTGCCACGTGGTGTCACCAGGGTCTGACCCCGCTCACACGTGTGCCACGTGGTGTCACCAGGGTCTGACCCCGCTCACACGTGTGCCACGTGGTGTCACCAGGGTCTGACCCCGCTCACACGTGTGCCACGTGGTGTCACCAGGGTCTGACCCCGCTCACACATAAGCCACGTGGTGTCACCAGGGTCTGACCCGCTCACACGTGTGCCACGTGGTGTCACCAGGGTCTGACCCGCTCACACGTGTGCCACGTGGTGTCACCAGGGTCTGACCCCGCTCACACGTGTGCCACGTGGTGTCACCAGGGTCTGACCCCGCTCACACGTGTGCCACGTGGTGTCACCAGGGTCTGACCCCGCTCACACGTGGGCCACGTGGTGTCACCAGGGTCTGACCCGCTCACACGTGGGCCACGTGGTGTCACCAGGGTCTGACCCGCTCACACATGTGCCACGTGGTGTCACCAGGGTCTGACCCCGCTCACACATGTGCCACGTGGTGTCACCAGGGTCTGACCCCGCTCACACATGTGCCACGTGGTGTCACCAGGGTCTGACCCGCTCACACGTGTGCCACGTGGTGTCACCAGGGTCTGACCCCGCTCACACGTGTGCCACGTGGTGTCACCAGGGTCTGACCCCGCTCACACGTGTGCCACGTGGTGTCACCAGGGTCTGACCCCGCTCACACGTGTGCCACGTGGTGTCACCAGGGTCTGACCCCGCTCACACATGTGCCACGTGGTGTCACCAGGGTCTGACCCGCTCACACGTGTGCCACGTGGTGTCACCAGGGTCTGACCCCGCTCACACGTGTGCCACGTGGTGTCACCAGGGTCTGACCCCGCTCACACGTGTGCCACGTGGTGTCACCAGGGTCTGACCCCGCTCACACGTGTGCCACGTGGTGTCACCAGGGTCTGACCCCGCTCACACATGTGCCACGTGGTGTCACCAGGGTCTGACCCGCTCACACATGTGCCACGTGGTGTCACCAGGGTCTGACCCGCTCTCACGTGTGCCACGTGGTGTCACCAGGGTCTGACCCCGCTCACACATGTGCCACGTGGTGTCACCAGGGTCTGACCCGCTCACACATGTGCCACGTGGTGTCACCAGGGTCTGACCCGCTCTCACGTGTGCCACGTGGTGTCACCAGGGTCTGACCCGCTCACACATGTGCCACGTGGTGTCACCAGGGTCTGACCCCGCTCACACGTGTGCCACGTGGTGTCACCAGGGTCTGACCCGCTCACACATGTGCCACGTGGTGTCACCAGGGTCTGACCCGCTCACACGTGGGCCACGTGGTGTCACCAGGGTCTGACCCGCTCACACGTGGGCCACGTGGTGTCACCAGGGTCTGACCCGCTCACACGTGGGCCACGTGGTGTCACCAGGGTCTGACCCGCTCACACATGTGCCACGTGGTGTCACCAGGGTCTGACCCCGCTCACACATGTGCCACGTGGTGTCACCAGGGTCTGACCCCGCTCACACATGTGCCACGTGGTGTCACCAGGGTCTGACCCGCTCACACGTGTGCCACGTGGTGTCACCAGGGTCTGACCCCGCTCACACGTGTGCCACGTGGTGTCACCAGGGTCTGACCCCGCTCACACGTGTGCCACGTGGTGTCACCAGGGTCTGACCCCGCTCACACGTGTGCCACGTGGTGTCACCAGGGTCTGACCCCGCTCACACATGTGCCACGTGGTGTCACCAGGGTCTGACCCGCTCACACGTGTGCCACGTGGTGTCACCAGGGTCTGACCCCGCTCACACGTGTGCCACGTGGTGTCACCAGGGTCTGACCCCGCTCACACGTGTGCCACGTGGTGTCACCAGGGTCTGACCCCGCTCACACGTGTGCCACGTGGTGTCACCAGGGTCTGACCCCGCTCACACATGTGCCACGTGGTGTCACCAGGGTCTGACCCGCTCACACGTGTGCCACGTGGTGTCACCAGGGTCTGACCCGCTCACACGTGTGCCACGTGGTGTCACCAGGGTCTGACCCCGCTCACACGTGTGCCACGTGGTGTCACCAGGGTCTGACCCCGCTCACACGTGTGCCACGTGGTGTCACCAGGGTCTGACCCCGCTCACACGTGTGCCACGTGGTGTCACCAGGGTCTGACCCGCTCACCCGTGTGCCACGTGGTGTCACCAGGGTCTGACCCGCTCACACGTGGGCCACGTGGTGTCACCAGGGTCTGATCAACATTTGTAGGCTGCAGGTGATGAGTTGATGGCAGGCAGGTGAGTGATTAGTGAGCAGGTGGTGGGTTGATGGCAGGCAGGTGAGTGATTAGTGAGCAGGTGGTGAGTTGATTGCAGGCAGGTGAGTGATTAGCGAGCAGGTGGTGAGTTGATGGCAGGCAGGTGAGTGATTAGTGAGCAGGTGGTGGGTTGATTGCAGGCAGGTGAGTGATTAGTGAGCAGGTGGTGAGTTGATGGCAGGCAGGTGAGTGATTAGTGAGCAGGTGGTGAGTTGATGGCAGGCAGGTGAGTGATTAGTGAGCAGGTGGTGGGTTGATTGCAGACAGGTGAGTGATTAGTGAGCAGGTGGTGGGTTGATGGCAGGCAGGTGAGTGATTAGTGAGCAGGTGGTGGGTTGATTGCAGGCAGGTGAGTGATTAGTGAGCAGGTGATGAGTTGATGGCAGGCAGGTGAGTGATTAGTGAGCAGGTGGTGGGTTGATTGCAGGCAGGTGAGTGATTAGTGAGCAGGTGGTGGGTTGATTGCAGGCAGGTGAGTGATTAGTGAGCAGGTGATGAGTTGATGGCAGGCAGGTGAGTGATTAGTGAGCAGGTGGTGGGTTGATGGCAGGCAGGTGAGTGATTAGTGAGCAGGTGGTGAGTTGATGGCAGGCAGGTGAGTGATTAGTGAGCAGGTGGTGAGTTGATGGCAGGCAGGTGAGTGATTAGTGAGCAGGTGGTGAGTTGATGGCAGGCAGGTGAGTGATTAGTGAGCAGGTGGTGAGTTGATTGCAGGCAGGTGAGTGATTAGTGAGCAGGTGATGAGTTGATGGCAGGCAGGTGAGTGATTAGTGAGCAGGTGGTGGGTTGATTGCAGGCAGGTGAGTGATTAGTGAGCAGGTGATGAGTTGATGGCAGGCAGGTGAGTGATTAGTGAGCAGGTGGTGAGTTGATGGCAGGCAGGTGAGTGATTAGTGAGCAGGTGATGAGTTGATGGCAGGCAGGTGAGTGATTAGTGAGCAGGTGGTGAGTTGATGGCAGGCAGGTGAGTGATTAGTGAGCAGGTGGTGGGTTGATTGCAGGCAGGTGAGTGATTAGTGAGCAGGTGATGAGTTGATGGCAGGCAGGTGAGTGATTAGTGAGCAGGTGGTGGGTTGATTGCAGGCAGGTGAGTGATTAGTGAGCAGGTGGTGGGTTGATTGCAGGCAGGTGAGTGATTAGTGAGCAGGTGGTGAGTTGATGGCAGGCAGGTGAGTGATTAGTGAGCAGGTGATGAGTTGATGGCAGGCAGGTGAGTGATTAGTGAGCAGGTGGTGAGTTGATGGCAGGCAGGTGAGTGATTAGTGAGCAGGTGGTGGGTTGATTGCAGGCAGGTGAGTGATTAGTGAGCAGGTGATGAGTTGATGGCAGGCAGGTGAGTGATTAGTGAGCAGGTGGTGGGTTGATTGCAGGCAGGTGAGTGATTAGTGAGCAGGTGGTGGGTTGATTGCAGGCAGGTGAGTGATTAGTGAGCAGGTGGTGAGTTGATGGCAGGCAGGTGAGTGATTAGTGAGCAGGGATCAGCTGTGCCAAGCTGAGAGCTGGAGCCAAGCTTATGCCCAAAACACGCCCACTCTCCCAAAGACACACACAATAACAAACACGTAGACTGTGACAGTAGTGGGGTGTCTACTATAGGGCGTAGTTGGGTGTCTACTATAGGGCGTAGTTGGGTGTCTACTATAGGGCGTAGTTGGGTGTCTACTATAGGGGTGTCTACTATAGGGCGTAGACAAAGGGCGTAGTGGAGTGATACTATAGGGGTGTCTACTATAGGGGTGTCTACTATAGGGGTGTCTACTATAGGGCGTAGACAAAGGGCGTAGTGGAGTGTCTACTATAGGGGTGTCTACTATAGGACGTAGCCAAAGGGCGTAGTGGAGTGCTACTATAGGGGTGTCTACTATAGGACGTAGTCAAAGGGCGTAGTGGAGTGTCTACTATAGGGGTGTCTACTATAGGACGTAGACAAAGGGCGTAGTGGAGTGCTACTATAGGGGTGTCTACTATAGGACGTAGACAAAGGGCGTAGTGGAGTGCTACTATAGGGGTGTCTACTATAGGATGTAGACAAAGGGCGTAGTGGAGTGCTACTATAGGGGTGTCTACTATAGGGGTGTCTACTATAGGGGTGTCTACTATAGGGCGTAGACAAAGGGCGTAGTGGAGTGTCTACTATAGGGGTGTCTACTATAGGACGTAGACAAAGGGCGTAGTGGAGTGCTACTATAGGGGTGTCTACTATAGGACGTAGACAAAGGGCGTAGTGGAGTGTCTACTATAGGGGTGTCTACTATAGGACGTAGACAAAGGGCGTAGTGGAGTGCTACTATAGGGGTGTCTACTATAGGACGTAGACAAAGGGCGTAGTGGAGTGCTACTATAGGGGTGTCTACTATAGGACGTAGACAAAGGGCGTAGTGGAGTGTCTACTATAGGGGTGTCTACTATAGGACGTAGACAAAGGGCGTAGTGGAGTGTCTACTATAGGGGTGTCTATTATAGGACGTAGACAAAGGGCGTAGTGGAGTGTCTACTATAGGGGTGTCTACTATAGGACGTAGACAAAGGGCGTAGTGGAGTGTCTACTATAGGGGTGTCTACTATAGGACGTAGACAAAGGGCGTAGTGGAGTGTCTACTATAGGGGTGTCTATTATAGGACGTAGTAAAAGGGCGTAGTGGAGTGTCTACTATAGGGGTGTCTACTATAGGGTTGTCTACTATAGGGCGTAGTGGAGTGTCTACTATAGGGGTGTCTATTATAGGACGTAGTGAAAGGGCGTAGTGGAGTGTCTACTATAGGGGTGTCTACTATAGGGGTGTCTACTATAGGGCGTAGTGGAGTGTCTACTATAGGGGTGTCTATTATAGGACGTAGTGAAAGGGCGTAGTGGAGTGTCTACTATAGGGGTGTCTACTATAGGGTTGTCTACTATAGGGCGTAGTGGAGTGTCTACTATAGGGGTGTCTATTATAGGATGTAGTGAAAGGGCGTAGTGGAGTGTCTACTATAGGGGTGTCTACTATAGGGTTGTCTACTATAGGGCGTAGTGGAGTGTCTACTATAGGGGTGTCTATTATAGGATGTAGTGAAAGGGCGTAGTGGAGTGTCTACTATAGGGGTGTCTACTATAGGGTTGTCTACTATAGGGCGTAGTGGAGTGTCTACTATAGGGGTGTCTATTATAGGATGTAGTGAAAGGGCGTAGTGGAGTGTCTACTATAGGGGTGTCTACTATAGGGGTGTCTACTATAGGGTGTAGTGTGTCATGTCTGTGTGATCATGTTTTGTTTTAGTCATGTTCGGTTTTATTTTTGGACTTTTTGTGCACTTTTATTTGTCACCATAGCAACCATTAGTGTCACCTGGTTCACATTGTCATGTCACGCACCTGTTTCACGTTTAGAGTCACACACCTGTTTCACGTTTAGAGTCACACACCTGTTTCACGTTTAGAGTCACACACCTGTTTCACGTTTAGAGTCACACACCTGTTTCACGTTTAGAGTCACGCACCTGTTTCACGTTTAGAGTCACACACCTGTTTCACGTTTAGAGTCACACACCTGTTTCACGTTTAGAGTCACACACCTGTTTCACGTTTAGAGTCACACACCTGTTTCACGTTTAGAGTCACGCACCTGTTTCACGTTTAGAGTCACACACCTGTTTCACGTTTAGAGTCACACACCTGTTTCACGTTTAGAGTCACGCACCTGTTTCACGTTTAGAGTCACGCACCTGTTTCATGTTTAGAGTCACGCACCTGTTTCACGTTTAGAGTCACACACCTGTTTCACGTTTAGAGTCACACACCTGTTTCACGTTTAGAGTCACGCACCTGTTTCACGTTTAGAGTCACGCACCTGTTTCATGTTTAGAGTCACAAACCTGTTTCACGTTTAGAGTCACGCACCTGTTTCACGTTTAGAGTCACACACCTGTTTCATGTTTAGAGTCACGCACCTGTTTCACGTTTAGAGTCACACACCTGTTTCACGTTTAGAGTCACGCACCTGTTTCACGTTTAGAGTCACACACCTGTTTCACGTTTAGAGTCACACACCTGTTTCACGTTTAGAGTCACGCACCTGTTTCACGTTTAGAGTCACGCACCTGTTTCATGTTTAGAGTCACAAACCTGTTTCACGTTTAGAGTCACGCACCTGTTTCACGTTTAGAGTCACACACCTGTTTCATGTTTAGAGTCACGCACCTGTTTCACGTTTAGAGTCACACACCTGTTTCACGTTTAGAGTCACGCACCTGTTTCACGTTTAGAGTCACGCACCTGTTTCACGTTTAGAGTCACGCACCTGTTTCATGTTTAGAGTCACAAACCTGTTTCACGTTTAGAGTCACGCACCTGTTTCACGTTTAGAGTCACACACCTGTTTCATGTTTAGAGTCACACACCTGTTTCACGTTTAAAGTCACGCACCTGTTTCACGTTTAGAGTCACACACCTGTTTCACGTTTAGAGTCACACACCTATTTCACGTTTAGAGTCACGCACCTGTTTCACATTTAGAGTCACGCACCTGTTTCACGTTTAGAGTCACACACCTGTTTCATGTTTAGAGTCACACACCTGTTTCATGTTTAGAGTCACACACCTGTTTCACGTTTAGAGTCACACACCTGTTTCACGTTTAGAGTCACACACCTGTTTCACGTTTAGAGTCACACACCTGTTTCACGTTTAGAGTCACGCACCTGTTTCACGTTTAGAGTCACACACCTGTTTCACGTTTAGAGTCACACACCTGTTTCACGTTTAGAGTCACGCACCTGTTTCACATTTAGAGTCACGCACCTGTTTCACGTTTAGAGTCACACACCTGTTTCATGTTTAGAGTCACACACCTGTTTCATGTTTAGAGTCACACACCTGTTTCACGTTTAGAGTCACACACCTGTTTCACGTTTAGAGTCACACACCTGTTTCACGTTTAGAGTCACACACCTGTTTCACGTTTAGAGTCACACACCTGTTTCACGTTTAGAGTCACGCACCTGTTTCACGTTTAGAGTCACACACCTGTTTCACGTTTAGAGTCACACACCTGTTTCACGTTTAGAGTCACGCACCTGTTTCACGTTTAGAGTCACGCACCTGTTTCACGTTTAGAGTCACACACCTGTTTCACGTTTAGAGTCACGTACCTGTTTCACGTTTAGAGTCACACACCTGTTTCACGTTTAGAGTCACACACCTGTTTCACGTTTAGAGTCACGCACCTGTTTCACGTTTAGAGTCACGCACCTGTTTCACGTTTAGAGTCACACACCTGTTTCACGTTTAGAGTCACACACCTGTTTCACGTTTAGAGTCACGCACCTGTTTCACGTTTAGAGTCACGCACCTGTTTCATGTTTAGAGTCACAAACCTGTTTCACGTTTAGAGTCACGCACCTGTTTCACGTTTAGAGTCACACACCTGTTTCATGTTTAGAGTCACGCACCTGTTTCACGTTTAGAGTCACACACCTGTTTCACGTTTAGAGTCACGCACCTGTTTCACGTTTAGAGTCACGCACCTGTTTCACGTTTAGAGTCACGCACCTGTTTCATGTTTAGAGTCACAAACCTGTTTCACGTTTAGAGTCAGGCACCTGTTTCACGTTTAGAGTCACACACCTGTTTCATGTTTAGAGTCACACACCTGTTTCACGTTTAGAGTCACGCACCTGTTTCACGTTTAGAGTCACACACCTGTTTCACGTTTAGAGTCACACACCTGTTTCACGTTTAGAGTCACGCACCTGTTTCACATTTAGAGTCACGCACCTGTTTCACGTTTAGAGTCACACACCTGTTTCATGTTTAGAGTCACACACCTGTTTCACGTTTAGAGTCACGCACCTGTTTCACGTTTAGAGTCACACACCTGTTTCACGTTTAGAGTCACGCACCTGTTTCACGTTTAGAGTCACACACCTGTTTCACGTTTAGAGTCACGCACCTGTTTCACGTTTAGAGTCACACACCTGTTTCACGTTTAGAGTCACACACCTGTTTCACGTTTAGAGTCACACACCTGTTTCATGTTTAGAGTCACACACCTGTTTCATGTTTAGAGTCACACACCTGTTTCACGTTTAGAGTCACACACCTGTTTCACGTTTAGAGTCACACACCTGTTTCACGTTTAGAGTCACGCACCTGTTTCACGTTTAGAGTCACACACCTGTTTCACGTTTAGAGTCACGCACCTGTTTCACGTTTAGAGTCACACACCTGTTTCACGTTTAGAGTCACACACCTGTTTCACGTTTAGAGTCACGCACCTGTTTCACGTTTAGAGTCACACACCTGTTTCACGTTTAGAGTCACACACCTGTTTCACGTTTAGAGTCACGCACCTGTTTCACATTTAGAGTCACGCACCTGTTTCACGTTTAGAGTCACACACCTGTTTCATGTTTAGAGTCACACACCTGTTTCATGTTTAGAGTCACGCACCTGTTTCACGTTTAGAGTCACACACCTGTTTCACATTTAGAGTCACACACCTGTTTCACGTTTAGAGTCACACACCTGTTTCACGTTTAGAGTCACGCACCTGTTTCACGTTTAGAGTCACACACCTGTTTCACGTTTAGAGTCACACACCTGTTTCACGTTTAGAGTCACACACCTGTTTCACGTTTAGAGTCACACACCTGTTTCACGTTTAGAGTCACACACCTGTTTCACGTTTAGAGTCACGCACCTGTTTCACGTTTAGAGTCACACACCTGTTTCACGTTTAGAGTCACACACCTGTTTCACGTTTAGAGTCACACACCTGTTTCACGTTTAGAGTCACACACCTGTTTCACGTTTAGAGTCACGCACCTGTTTCACGTTTAGAGTCACGCACCTGTTTCACGTTTAGAGTCACACACCTGTTTCACGTTTAGAGTCACGCACCTGTTTCACGTTTAGAGTCACACACCTGTTTCACGTTTAGAGTCACACACCTGTTTCACGTTTAGAGTCACGCACCTGTTTCACGTTTAGAGTCACGCACCTGTTTCACGTTTAGAGTCACACACCTGTTTCACGTTTAGAGTCACACACCTGTTTCACGTTTAGAGTCACACACCTGTTTCACGTTTAGAGTCACACACCTGTTTCACGTTTAGAGTCACACACCTGTTTCACGTTTAGAGTCACGCACCCGTTTCACGTTTAGAGTCACACACCTGTTTCACGTTTAGAGTCACACACCTGTTTCACGTTTAGAGTCACACACCTGTTTCACGTTTAGAGTCACACACCTGTTTCACGTTTAGAGTCACACACCTGTTTCACGTTTAGAGTCACGCACCTGTTTCACGTTTAGAGTCACGCACCTGTTTCACGTTTAGAGTCACACACCTGTTTCACGTTTAGAGTCACGCACCCGTTTCACGTTTAGAGTCACACACCTGTTTCACGTTTAGAGTCACACACCTGTTTCACGTTTAGAGTCACACACCTGTTTCACGTTTAGAGTCACGCACCTGTTTCACGTTTAGAGTCACACACCTGTTTCACGTTTAGAGTCACACACCTGTTTCACGTTTAGAGTCACACACCTGTTTCATGTTTAGAGTCACACACCTGTTTCACGTTTAGAGTCACGCACCTGTTTCACGTTTAGAGTCACACACCTGTTTCACGTTTAGAGTCACACACCTGTTTCACGTTTAGAGTCACACACCTTAAAAACATAGTGACCCCGTAAGACCCTGCATATGGATCCTAAAAAAAGACAAAAATGTTGCAATGAATAAAAGAAACGCTGTAAAATGTAATGACGACTGATTTAGGCATCGTCCTGCAGAATAATGAATGAAACACACCTGTTTCACGTTTAGAGTCACACACCTGTTTCACGTTTAGAGTCACACACCTGTTTCACGTTTAGAGTCACACACCTGTTTCACGTTTAGAGTCACACACCTGTTTCACGTTTAGAGTCACACACCTGTTTCACGTTTAGAGTCACACACCTGTTTCACGTTTAGAGTCACACACCTGTTTCACGTTTAGAGTCACGCACCTGTTTCACGTTTAGAGTCACACACCTGTTTCACGTTTAGAGTCACACACCTGTTTCACGTTTAGAGTCACACACCTGTTTCACGTTTAGAGTCACACACCTGTTTCACGTTTAGAGTCACACACCTGTTTCACGTTTAGAGTCACGCACCTGTTTCACGTTTAGAGTCACGCACCTGTTTCACGTTTAGAGTCACACACCTGTTTCACGTTTAGAGTCACGCACCTGTTTCACGTTTAGAGTCACACACCTGTTTCACGTTTAGAGTCACACACCTGTTTCACGTTTAGAGTCACGCACCTGTTTCACGTTTAGAGTCACACACCTGTTTCACTGATCATGTCACTATTTAAAGTGTGTGTTTGTGTGGTAGGTGCTGGTGACATCACATTCCCACTCCTGCCACTCTGTTTACCCTCATGCTTACCATCCATGCTGCTCTTTTTTATGCCCCTCTTCTCATGCCAACTACGTTTTTGTTTCATAGTTTTTGTGCCCTTGTGCAAGTCTTTTGTTTTGTCATAGTCAAGTTTTTACCTCCGCTGTGAGCACTTTTTGTTTGTACTTTTTTTGAGTTTGAATTCAAATGTATTTAAATTCACGTCTCGCACGCGCCAATTTTCCGTTGCCTTCTGGGAGAAAAAACCACGGCAAGGACCAAGTATTGACACAGACATACATTTTTATTTGATTTATCATGCAGACATACAGGGCAGCACGGTGGCAGAGGGGTTAGTGCGTCTGCCTCACAATATGAAGGTCCTGAGTAGTCATGAGTTCAATCCCGGCCTCAGGATCTTTCTGTGTGGAGTTTGCATGTTCTCCCCGTGGCTGCGTGGGTTCCCTTCAGGTACTCTGGCTTCCTCCCACCTCCAAAGACATGCACCTGGGGATAAGCCCCTCCCACCTCCAAAGACATGCAGCTAGGGATAGGCCCCTCCCACCTCCAAAGACATGCACCTGGGGATAAGCCCCTCCCACCTCCAAAGACATGCAGCTAGGGATAGGCCCCTCCCACCTCCAAAGACATGCACCTGGGGATAGGCCCCTCCCACCTCCATATACATGCACCTGGGGATAGGCCCCTCCCACCTCCAAAGACATGCACCTGGGGATAAGTTGATTGGCAACACTAAATTGGCCCTAGTGTGTGAATGTTGTCTGTCTATCTGTGTTGGCCCTGCGATGAGGTGGCGACTTGTCCAGGGTGTACCCCGCCTTCCGCCCGATTGTAGCTGAGATAGGCTCCAGCGCCCCCCGCGACCCCGAAGGGAATAAGCGGTAGAAAATGGATGGATGGATGCAGACATACATGTTTTATTTTATTTACCATGCAGACATTACATGTTTTATTTGATTTATCATGCAGACATACATGTTTTATTTGATTGATCATGCAGATATACAAGTTTTATTTTATTTATCATGCAGACATACATGTTTTATTTGATTTATCATGCAGACATTACATGTTTTATTTTATTTATCATGCAGACATACATGTTTTATTTGATTTATCATGCAGATATACAAGTTTTATTTGATTTATCATGCAGACATTACATGTTTTATTTTATTTATCATGCAGACATTACATGTTTTATTTGATTTATCATGCAGACATACATGTTTTATTTGATTTATCATGCAGATATACAAGTTTTATTTTATTTATCATGCAGATATACAAGTTTTATTTGATTTATCATGCAGACATACATGTTTTATTTGATTTATCATGCAGACATTACATGTTTTATTTGATTTATCATGCAGATGTACAAGTTTTATTTTATTTATCATGCAGACATTACATGTTTTATTTTATTTATCATGCAGACATTACATGTTTTATTTTATTTATCATGCAGACATACATGTTTTATTTTATTTATCATGCAGACATTACATGTTTTATTTTATTTATCATGCAGACATACATGTTTTATTTGATTTATCATGCAGATATACAAGTTTTATTTGATTTATCATGCAGACATTACATGTTTTATTTTATTTATCATGCAGACATTACATGTTTTATTTTATTTATCATGCAGACATTATATGTCTTATTTTATTTATCATGCAGACATTATATGTCTTATTCTATTTATCATGCAGACATTATATGTCTTATTCTATTTATCATGCAGACATACATCTTTTATTCTATTTATCATGCAGACATACATGTTTGGTCAGAAGTATTTCCCAGAAACAGCATACATTTTTCTATCAGCTGTATTTGTTTCACCACGTCCAACCTTTTGTTCCCGCCTCCAGAAGAGAGTTCACACATTCCCACACTCAGGCAGCTTTTCTCTCACGCAGACCAACAAATTAAAGAGCAATCTGTCATCCGGCTAATAAAAAAAAAAAAGTGATTTTTACAGACGTAATGTATGGCTGAGATGACAAGCACATCCACGCTGATTCACAAGCGCTGGACCTGGTCTGGTTCTGATAAACTTAGGTCTGGACTCGGTGAAGTTTAACACTGAACGTCTTCCCACACATAAACAGGTCACCCTTCTGACGGCACCTTCACACTACCAGTGTTTGACACGGACTACATTGATGGTGCACCAACCTCACTTTTATGGCCAGATGTGCTATTTTTATTTCACTCCCTCATCCAACTGTAACGTTATAAATCGCACAAAGAACAATAATCATCTCAAAACAAAAAAAAAAGGAATAACAGCTTTCCATCCGAGATCAGCAGCATAGCGAAGAAGCATTTATTCCTCTTGCCAGGGACCGGTCTTGGGTCGGAACTTTGGGGGCACTGAGCTGTACACCGTGACCACGGTTTGGTACCTACAGTGGTGGTCAAAAGTGTACGTACACTTGTAAAGAACATCATGTCATGGCTGTCTTGACTTTACAATCATTTCTTATGTTTTTGTGATGTAGTGATTGGAGCACATACTTGTTGCTCAACAACAGAACTTTCCTCCAGAAGGTCTTATCTTTGTCCATGTGGTGTCAGATGAAACAAAAATTGGAGCTGTTTGGCCACAACACCCAGCAATATGTTTGGAGGAGTAAAGGTGAGGCCTTTAATCCCAGGAACACCATGCCAACCGTCAAGCATGGTGGTGGTAGTATTATGCTCTGGGCCTGTTTTGCTGCCAATGGAACTGCTGCTTTAAATGGGACAATGAAAAAGGAGGATTAGCTCCAAATTGTTCAGGACAAGCTAAAATCATCAGCCCGGAGGTTGGGTCTTGTTGGGTGTTCCAACAGGACAATGACCCCAAACACACCTCAAAAGTGGTAAGACTTAGACTTAGTTCGTCCCATTCCTGTTGGAACATTGGGCGACGAGTCCCCTCCATTTGTTCCGGTCACTTCTTGCTCCATGCTAGCTGACTCCCATCTCTCTCAGGTCTTCCTCGGCTGTTTGTCTCCACGTCTTCTTTGGCCGTCCTCTCTTCCTCTTACCCCCTTCTGGCACCCAGTCCATTGCCACACTTGCCGGTCTCACTTTTGGCAATCGGAGTACGTGTCCAGCCCTTCTCAACCCTTCTCATGTCAGAGACTATGTCCGACAATGGTGCTACCCCTGCCCTTCTCATCACCTCTTCATTGGTGATGTGGTCTCTCCATGAGATCCTCAAGATGTATCTGAGGCACCGTCGGTGGAAGACATCCAGCTTGTTAGTAATGCTTGAAGTCTTCATCCACGTCTCACAGGCATAGGTCACTGTAGGGATGACCACTGACATATAGAGGCGCAGCTTGGTGGACGTACTGATAGATTTTGATGACCAGATGTTCCGGAGGCGTTGGAAGACTCTTGCAGCTTTTCCGATTCTGGTCTGTACATCCTTTTCTGTGTTTGAGATGTTGCTTCCAAGATACGTGAAGTTCTCAACGTACTCTATGCCTTGTTCGCCTACGGTGAGCAGTGGAACGTTTTGGTCTTGTGCGACGGTCATGGCCTTGGTCTTCTCTTGGCTTATACGTAGGCCGACTTTTTCCCCTTGCTCATGCAGATTGTTGGTCAATTTTTGGAGCGCAGCGTAGGAATGGCTAAGCAGAGCCAAGTCGTCCGCAAAGTCCAGATCTGCCAGTCTGCCCCCTCCCCACTTAATGCCGAGGTTTGCTCCGACGACAGACTTCCTCATGACAAAGTCTATGACAATGATGAACAGTAAGGGAGACAAGATGCAACCCAGTCTTACACCTGTCACAATGTCAAAGTCGTCGGTCGTCCTGTTGGTGGTTTTCACTCGACAGGTGGAGTTTGGAGTGGTAAAGTGGTAAAGGAATGGCTATATCAGGCTAGAATGAAGGTTTTAGAATGGCCTTCCCAAAGTCCTGACTTAAAGGTGTGGACAATGCTGAAGAAACAAGTCCATGTCAACACATTTAGCTGAACTGCAGCAATTTAGTGGTCAAGTGGTCAAGCAGAAGCTTGTGGATGGCTACCAAAAGCGCCTTATTGCAGGTCAACTTGCCAAGTAAGCAAATATTAACATTGCTGTATGTATACTTTTGACCCTCACATTTTCAGTAGACCCATAATAAATTCATAAAAGAAGCAAACTTCATGAATGTGTTTTGTGAGCAACAAGTATGTGCGCCAATCACTACATCACAAAAAAATAAGAGTTGTAGAAATGATTGTAAAGTCAAGACAGCCATGACATGATGTTCTTTACAAGTGTATGTACACTTCTGATCGCGTCTGTACCTTAGTTTTGAGGTCAGGGTTTGGTTCATTTTGGGTCCAGTAAGGGAAGAACAACAGAACAGACCTAACAGGTACTTAAGTAGTTTGGCAATTCTCCAATGATTTTAAAATGGAATTAATGAAAATGAAAGAATATAAAATAGTTTCCAGCGGGGCACTAGAGTTCAAACCTCTTCCATCAAGGCCACCGTGCAAATTGAAGATATTTTGTGTATTAAAGATGCTAAAACCAAAACAATGCACGTCAATACTTGCTAAGCTAATCAAATCAAAACATTGACATATTAGCATGTGTTGTTTTAAGTTATAACACTTATATAAGACATTTAAAGTCATTTTGATAGTAGGCTAATATAATCAACCAATCAATCAATGTTTACTTATATAGCCCTAAATCACGAGTGTCTCAAAGGGCTGCACAAGTCGGCTCAGATCCCACATCAGGGCAAGGAAAAACTCAACCCAATGGGATGGCAATGAGAAACCTTGGAGGTAGTTTACCATGAGGTCAGGATCGAGGTTAGGTCTTTTGATTACCGCTTTTTTGAATGCTAGGGGAACAGTGCCAGAGGAAAGTGATAAGTTTATAATATTTAGCACTGATGGACCTAATAATACAAAAAGCTCCTTGATAAGTATCCCAGGAAGTGGGTCAAGTAAACATGTTGTTTGTTTTATCCCACTTACACGCCGTAATAATTCCTCTAATGTTATTTCATCAAAAAGAGAGAGACTATTTTGGAGGTCGGTATCCGTCGTATATACAGTCGTATTTGTGTTAATAGAACCCAGTTGTAGCTGGGATGCATTGTCTTTAATCTCCTTTCTAATGAGTTCAATTTTCTTATTAAAGAAATTCATAAAGTCATCTGCCGAGTGGGTGGAGCTACTGGGAGGAGTCCCTTGTTGGGTTAGCGATGCTACTGTACTAAACAAATATTTAGGATCATTTTTGTTGAGGCGGATGAGATTTGAGTTGTATTTAGTTTTAGCTAAGGTAAGCATGCGTTTATAAGTTATTAAGCTATCACTCCATGCTTGATGGAAAACCTCAAGTTTAGTCGCGCGCCATTTGCGTTCCAGCTTTCTACATGATAATTTATGAGCTCTAGTTTCTTCTGTAAACCATGGGGTGCGCCTTTTAGGGGCCCTTTTCTGCTTTAGCGGTGCTATACTATCAATAGTTTCGCGCAGGGTGTCGTTAAAGTTGTTAGTGAGGTTATCAATAGAGCCCACATAATTTGGGAATGGTGCCATTACCGAAGGCAGTAGGTCAGCAAGAGTCGTCGTTGTGGCAGCATTAATGTTGCGGCTGCTATAGCAGTTATTATTATTAGCTTGTTGACAATGAGTCAGAACTTCGAATTTTATAAGGTAATGATAGTTTTATTTATCGGGAAACTGCACTTTAAAAAAAAAAAAAATGTTACCTAACGTTCACATGGGCCCACATGCATAATATCAATGTTAATGTAACTGAGAATGTACAAATAGAACCAATAATGGTCCATTACTATTAACTATCTGTCATTTAGCGCTAGGGGTCGACACACCCCACTGTATGTATTTAGTTTGCCTTTTCTTTGGCACACCCTATAACGTTATTAATGTTCTCTACCCACAGTTAAATAACAGACTTGTGTGTAGTTTGGGAACAGATGCTAATGGTTATGTGCAGTAAAACTTTTCATGAACTCACCTTAATGTTATGGTTGCAGGAGGAGTTGTGACGGCACAGAACCACAAGGGGGTGATGTTGCTCTATGATTTAATCTATATATTACAATATATATAATAATCAAAAATACTATAAATAAACTGGAGAATGGACTGTGACTAATTCAAAAGTGTGTGTGTGAGGCTGTGGGTGTGATTAGCTGTAGTGTTTTACCAAATGTTGAACGAGGAGAAAGAACAAGGCAGGAAGGCAGTCCGTGAGCAGGGGGAGATAGTCAGGGAGAATGGCGAGGCGTCAGAGGTCCGCGTCCAAGCAGAGGTTGAGGATGAAGGGAGGCAGTCCAGAATCCAGAGGGGAACAACAGGGGATCAATCAATCAATCAATGTTTATTTATATAGCCCTAAATCACAAGTGTCTCAAAGGGCTGCACAAGCCACAACGACATCCGCGGTACAGAGCCCACATAAGGGCAAGGAAAAACTCACAACCCCAATGGGACGTCGATGTGAATGACTATGAGAAACCTTGGGGAGGACCGCATATGTGGGTGACCCCCCTCTAGGGGAGACCAGATGCAATGGACGTCGAGTGGGTCTGACATAATATTGTGAAAGTCTAGTCCATAGTAGATCTAACATAATAGCGAGAGTCCAGTCCATAGTGGGGCCAGCAGGAGACCATCTCGAGCGGAGACGGGTCAGCAGCGAATAGGAGAAACTTGGGAAAGCATAGGGTACAGAAGACTACGTTCCGGCGAGGATCCTTGGGTCCACTGGTCTATATACAGCTCGCCCTCATCAGTCCCAGGTGTGTTGATTGCTGATCGCCCACAGCCTTGCCGGCATGTGGGCGTAATGCGGCCAGTGTGAGCAGGGGTGTGTCGGCGCGCTGCCAACGGAGGTGCTGGCAGACCCAGCTGCCGGAGAAAAGCGGGTTCGAGCCCGAGCCGTGACACTTAATGTGTGTTCCTACATTTGTGTTCCACCTCCAAGATGAAGAGAGCAGTTATGATTTTGGTTTACAGAGTAAACAACTATAAACTAAGGTTTTGGGCATTGTTTTCTCCAAACGCATGAACATGTCTAAATATGGCCAAGGACACGCATTATTTTTTATTTTCCTGAGGGAACTCTCCTGAAGGAATCAAAGTACTATCTATCTATCTATCTATCTATCTATCTATCTATCTATCTATCTATCTATCTATCTATCTATCTATCTATCTATCTATCTATCTATCTATCTATTTTGAGTTTCCTGCACATCGTCTTCATCACTAGAAGAAAAATAGTTTTGGTCAGCTTGAAGCGTCCCTCTGTCTCCGACTCCCTCGTCGTCATGTGACATGACTGTGTTAGGATTTTACCTCCTGGTTTCGATGACCCGCCTCATCTTACCTCTGATTGGCCGGTCCGTAATGTTTCGACCTAACTTTAGCCCATTGTGACTCATCATAGGAGCACCAACCAATCATCTCCGTATGTATGGATGTTCTCATTCATCCAGGTCTTGTATTTTCTCCATGTATATATATTTTTTGGCCTGGATTTGCAGTCCATTTTCTCACTTTGTAGCTTTGATGAAAGTAGCAAAGCTACTCGTTAAACAAGTAGCCAAGCTACTGGAAAATGTAGCTAAGCTACATAGCTTAGCTACATGTAGCTTGTTACTGCCCATCACTGATTATTAATGGTCACCACCTGTTTGTTTCTCTAAAAAACAAAAACAAAACGATAACTCCGACATATTTGGTCGAGCTATATACAATAATTTCTGTTCTTCTGTTGAAAATGACTTTAAACCTTCACTACTGTATAACTATTAAGTACAATTCATCCATCCCACTGAAATACTACCACAATCAGCACTAATGGTATGCACGTATGTACATTTAACAGGTGTAGTATTGTTTGATTTTAAAAAATGCAATGCTTTGTGAAGCATATGAAGCAATTATTTCAAAGGACAACCTCCCCCGAACATTGCATGTGCTGATTAATTTCCTGTGTTAAGGTCCTTCTCAAATTGCTCTCAGCGTCAGTAGAAAAGAGGAGAGTTAGGATTGTTGGCCCAGTAAGAGTTCTCTTGAGAGATACTCTGACAAATTTCCCCTGGACTGACCCCATCTGTTATTACCGTCCAGTAGGAGGAAATGTGAGAGAAGGCGGGAGGTTGAGGATTTACAGAGGTGAGAAATATCTTGTTTTGGGGGAGTGGCATGCCATGTTGGTTTGTGTTTGGTTTTCTTGATGATTTATGTTTGCCAGACGGTGCAACACATTGGATCAATTGGGCTAAAATATGCCTGTTTTGGACAGGAAGTCATGCACAAACACAAAATAGGTTGTCAGGTTTATTTTCAAAATAAAATGTTATGTATACAGCAGGGAGTTGTGACGGCACAGAACCACAAGGGGGCAATATTGCTCCATGTATTTATTATATATACAAACATCCATCCATCCATTTTCTACCGCTTATTCCCTTCGGGGTCGCGGGGGGCGCTGGAGCCTATCTCAGCTACAATCGGGCGGAAGGCGGGGTACACCCTGGACAAGTCGCCACCTCATCGCAGGGCTATATACAAACAATATAATATAATAAATAATGAACAATATAATTTAATCAACTATAGAATAGTGTGTGACAAAATCCAAGAGTGTGTGTGTGAGGCTATGTGTGTGATTAGCTGTAGTGTGTGTTACCTAGTGTTGGATCGAGAGGAGGGACAAGATATGAAGGCAGTCGCCATTCAGGGCTAATGGCGAGGCGTAGGAGGTCCGTGTCCAAGCGGGGGTCGAGGATCGAAAAGGCAGTCCGGGAAGGAAAGAAGGCTATGACTGACGAGACGCACAGCTCGTCGACGCGGGGACGAAGGCAGACAGCCGGGGAGGACGACAAAGAAGAACAATGAAAACACGGAGGGGAAACGCAGAGAGAGAGAGAGAGCATAAAGCTGAGTAGTCGGCTTACGGTACAGAAGACTAACTTCCGGCCAGGATCCTTGGGTCCACTGGTCTTTATACAGCTCCCCCACATCAGTCCCAGGTGTGCAGATTGCTGATTGCCCACAGCCTTGCCGGCATGTTATATAATTCTGAGGCATTTGGCCGCAAAATTAGTTTTTGGGTTGACCTGCATTGTATTGTTTCTAGTATCGCACAGAATGTATTAAAGTGGCCCCCGCAGCGTTTCATTTGTATTTATGCGGCGGTCGCTGGAAAACGTTTGGACACACCTGCACCAGACATGTATGTCATACACAGAAAAGCAGATCATGGTGTGGATAAGTGGCACAATATTCTTTCCCCAGTAGTGACTTAACAGGTCAATGACTTGGAAAGGACTCAGACACTTGAGACCTGAGGTCATGCTTGCCAACCTTGAGACCTCAGAATTAGGGAGATATTCAAAAGGCCCGCTGAGGGTATATATATATATATATATATATATACTATTCCCCCCGGCACGCTGTTTGTATGGAGGAAAAGCGGACGTGACTGAGGACAGCATGCGGCCGTTAAAGGGTGAAGGTTTCAGGTGAGAGAGGACGCTAAAGGCACGCCCCCAATACTGTTGTCCGGGTGGAAATCGGGAGAAATTAGTGAGAATGGTTGCCCCGGGAGATTTTTCGGGAGGGGCACTGATATTCGGGACTCTCCCGGGAAAATCGTGAGGGTTGGCAAGTATGCCTGAGGTGACCCGTCTTGTCTGGACACTTGACTTCACACGGACTTGAGATTGAAGCCTTGAGACTTGCAATACGTTGACTTACTCCCACCAATATTGGAAAACTACTGTTTATTTTGGATTTGCCTCCATCAACAACTGTTTCGGAGGTTTGGGAATTATGCAACAAAGATTACTCCGAAACATGTCATATTTTAGCCAGTGCATTGAGTTCTTCCTCAGAACCTGACGTGGATTAGTGTGGACGGACGGACGACCCCAGGACATCTCCCACTGGGGGCTGAAATATTTGTGTTAATATTTTGACTTCAGTAGCTTTGGAAGTACATTCTTCAAAAATGAGAGCCCAGAGAGTTTTGTTGACATCTTTTATTAAAGACGGAGCGATATAAAATCCGACTACAGTCCAGTGGACCTGATGAATTCCTGCCATGGGATTCATTTTCAGCCTCATTTGTAGAACAATGTATGCAAACCGACGCTGGGTTTTATGTTTGTGTCAACATAAATATGAAGCGTTCCGCCACGCACAACACAACCATTTGGCCTCAGGGTCTTGAGGACAAACCGCCTGGCAGCCATGGACCCCCCCCCCCCCCCCCGCGCCCGCGTTACGTTCTTGGACGGAGCTCGGAAAGTGTTGCAACATCCATTTCACCGATTGCACTGTCCTTCACGCTGGAGCAGATGAACGCGCTGAAAGGTCGTGGGGAAACGGGAGTGTGTTGAAACTGGAGTGGATGCGGAATTTCAACCACCGGCCAAAATATCAATGAGTCATTGCCATTGATTCACAAGCCCATCAACTAGGGCAGATATATGATGCTCCTTTAGGTGTGAGAGCCAATACAAACCTGACTGGCTATATCTTCAAGAGCAGGGGTGGCAGGAACATATTGTGGTGTCAGCAGTCTGACAGTGAGGTGTGGGAAAGGACTAGTTTTTATATTCAGAAGCACACTTCATCTCCAAGACTTGAGAAGCTTGTTAGAGAAATAATACTCCAAATAGCCTCTTTCTTAGTATCTAGACGGTGTGTATGGGCTTAGGGTCAGATCAGTTATCCTTGAAGTCTACAGTCTCTTTAGACGGGGCGGTATAGCTCGGTTGGTAGAGTGGCCGTGCCAGCAACTTGAGGGTTCCAGGTTCGATCCCCACTTCCGCCATCCTAGTCACTGCCGTTGAGTCCTTGGGCAAGACACTTTACCCACCTGCTCCCAGTGCCACCCACACTGCTTTAAATGGAACTTAGATATTGGCTTTCACTATGTAAAAGCGCTTTGAGTCACTAGAGAAAAGTGCTATATAAATATAATTCACTTCACTTTATGGTCTCAAACGTGAAAACAACATGGCTCTCCAAGTACCACCGTCATGACCAACATTAAAATACAATAGCGTAGTAGGATTAAACATTCGTTAAAAACAAATATACAAAGTATAATTGATAGTTTTGACCACTGTAACAGTACACACAGTTTGAACAGTAACACTGTGTTTGAACATTCTTTGGCGTACGACTCGATGAGGTCTAGATTTTATTTGATCCTTTTTATTGTACATTTTGCATTAAACGTTGTGTCACAGTCACATTCATAACCCGTTTTTTTTTTCCCGCAAGGTGTTTGTTTGTGTAGGCGTTTGGAGATTGCAAATGAACCTACGCCCCTCTCCGATTTATCTTCTGAAAATGTACACTGATTAAAAATAAACATCACAAAAAGGATATACCTTTAACTGGTCATTACATTAGGCACACCTGCACATTTGCAGATGGATACAGTTCTGCATAAAAAAAACCTGCTTTTACACACATTTATGTAACTGCATGTCAGTGTTATCACGCATGTGTTACCATTAGATGAAAATAATACTTCATCTTTGCTACTTTTGTGTTTCCTCGCAGCCTGAATTATAGTGGGAGGAAATTTCACCTATATGACCAAACAAGTACAGACATATATATATATATATATATATATATATATATATATATATATATATATATATATATATATATATATATATATATATGCATATATATATATATATATATATATATATATATAT
>NC_084753.1:8727972-8797972 GCF_033978785.1 Entelurus aequoreus
CACACCCCCTCGAGAGATCTGGTTTCCAATGGCATAATCCACCGTAGGTGTGTTCGTCCACTTTCCCAAAAGCCAAATCAGAATCAGAATCTTTATTAATGGCCACGCAAAGAATTGGTGGAATTCAAAATCGGTACAGCTTTGATAGTTCACGACTACTGCGCAGTAGTGACTCTGATAGCAAATGGAGGACACAACAAGAACGCTAGCGATGACTGTTAGTTCCGAACCAGTTGTAGTTCCAAATATATGTGTAGTTCCATAATCAACAGATAATCAACAGATAGATTTGAAGTTGATTTAGAGATTAAAGCCTTGAAAGTAAAACATAAAAAGATATTCTGTGACTTTAAAAATAAATCATACATTGTTTTTTTTCAATGCTTACACCTTTACATCAATTTCAGATCTATGTCAACATAACATTTTAATATTTTTATTTTTACGTTTATTTTTTTGTTTGTAATATACAGACCGACCTCTGGAAGCAGTGTGCAGGTAGGAAGAAATTATTTATTTTCATAAATCAGTCAAGAAAACAAAAGTGCCGATAACACAAGCAGCTAAGGCAAAATACTAGCGCTGGAACAAGAATAACCAATCATAACTTGTTGCATGAAGCAAACAAGACAGCCAGACTGAGTGTGGCGAGATGCAGGAATAGTGATTAGTGTTCAGGACAGGTCAACTCACCCCTGAATATCAAAGTACTGTGCAATTGTATGTTGAGACGGATATCAACTCCTGTAAAGCCACAACTGTCTTCAGAATAATACAGCCAATATAGGCTCGTGGGGGAATATCCAAGGCGTTAAAAATCTAGCTCTTCAGGTCTGTCGTACTTCCTACGAGACCTGGAAAATCACTGTAAGAATGAGTACAAATCTGGAAGCCTTCCAACAACGCTGAAGATCAAACACACTGACCACATCACCAACAAAGAGGTGTACAACTACAACACAACCAGTCAGGAATCCGCAGGTCACATACTCAGAATGCCACCAAAACGTAACCCTAAGGTAGCAATGTCAAAAAAAGAAGCCCAGCAAGCACAAGACATTTATACGTACATGTCCTTTAAAACTGACTTTGAAACAACGTTGCAAAATAGTTGTATTTGTAAATTGAGACAATTATTATTAATCAATCAATCATGGTTTCCTGCTGGCCCTACTATGGACTGGACTCTCACACTATTATGTTAGATCCACTATGGACTGGACTCTCACACTATTATGTTAGATCCACTATGGACTGGACTTTCACTATTATGTTAGATCCACTATGGACTGGACTCTCACATTATTATGTTAGATCCACTATGGACTGGACTCTCACACTATTAACTAGATCCACTATGGACTGGACTCTCACTATTATGTTAGATCCACTATGGACTGGACTCTCACTATTATGTTAGATCCACTATGGACTGGACTTTCACTATTATGTTAGATCCACTATGGACTGGACTCTCACATTATTATGTTAGATCCACTATGGACTGGACTCTCACACTATTAACTAGATCCACTATGGACTGGACTCTCACTATTATGTTAGATCCACTATGGACTGGACTCTCACTATTATGTTAGATCTACTATGGACTGGACTCTCACAATATTATGTCAGACCCACTATGGACTGGACTCTCACACTATTATGTTAGATCCACTATGGACTGGACTCTCACACTATTATGTTAGATCCACTATGGACTGGACTCTCACACTATTATGTTAGATCCACTATGGACTGGACTTTCACAATATTATGTCAGACCCACTCGACATCCATTGCTTTCGGTCTCTCCTAGAGGGGGGTTTACCCACATATGCGGTCCTCTCCAAGGTTTCTCATAGTCATTCACATCGACGTCCCACTGGGGTGAGTTTTTCCTTGCCCTTATGTGGGCTCTGTACCGAGGATGTCGTTGTGGCTTGTGCAGCCCTTTGAGACACTTGTGATTTAGGGCTATATAAATAAACATTGATTGATTGATTGATTGATTGATTAACGTGGATTCCGACTTAAGCAAGTTGAAAAACTTATTTGGGTGTTACCATTTAGTGGTCAATTGTACGGAATACATACTGTACTGTGCAATCTACTAATACAAGTTTCAATCAATCAACCAATTCTCAACGTGTGCCTGCTGGGAGAGGACAACCAAAACACACAGAGAGAAGAACTTTCATCAAAGACCTGGAAGCTCGAGGCCTCAACTTGGCGAAGGCTGAAGAAATCTCCCGTGTTGGAACGAAATGGCGGAGGCTGGCTGCCCGATGCACCCAGCAGTGTGGGAGGAACTAAGTAAGTAAGTAAGTAAGTAAGTAAGTACAATTGTATCCATGAGGCAACTCAGTCTATTAAAGTAGGAACACCTGAGTCCTACTAGAACTAGGTGGATCACCAGGAATAGCACATGCAGAGGCCCGAGCACTGATACCTAAGCATCTATAAACATGTATTAACAATTCCTGAAGATGTTAAATGTTGCTTCTAAGTTTGGTTTGGGTTGAAAACAACAAATGGACAAACTTTTGAAGTTTTGCGTCACGTCAAGCTTCAAGTTGAAGGCCCCCGTCAGGGGTCGGTGAGAGCGCCAGCACCGCAACTCCCAAAGCTTCAGCTGTCCAATCATTTTGGAAGTGTCTTGACACAAAGACACATGTCCCCACAGCTTACTGATGCAACTGAGGAAAACAAAGGCCCTCTAAACACAAATAAACCTCTGTAACATCTGCAGGGAGAGATGGGAGGCACAGGGAAGCTAACAGCTTCTGCCACAGCCTGTGTGACCGGCCAGGGACCATGTGACCACAGAGTCAATAAAGCAAACCACATGACGTGGAGATGCAGTGTGGGGTTTGGACCCCTCAGGCAGACGGATGCTCAGGTCCGGCATGGACATCCACAGCTGTGTTTGTTCCTGAGAGCCGCATGGAACAACTTCAATGACCAACAACTCTGTTCAGACCATTGGTCACTCACAGCATCTTTAGGTACTAAGACTGCAGCAGTACTTTGTACCTAAAGGTTCATATTTAAATATTTGTATCTTCTGCTTAGGGTTGTCTCGGTACCAAAATGTATTTCGATACTTTTTCAAATAAAGCTGCATTTTGCAAAATATTAAACATGAGGTTTTAATTGCACTCAAAGAAGAATTTTAGAAGATTGAAATAAAAATGAAAATGCATTAAACACATAGGGCTTTTCTTGTTGCACTCAAAGAATTTACAATATATATATTACATATAGTCTGCCATGATCTAGGATTAGATTAGAATAGAATAGAAAGCTGCTGTGTCTTCAGTAATGCGGACGCTGTATCGATCCATTGTGGTGAAGCAGGAGCTGAGCCGGAAGGCAAAGCTCTCAATTTACCGGTCGATCTACGTTCCCATCCTCACCTATGGTCATGAGCTTTGGGTTATGACCGAAAGGACAAGATCACGGGTACAAATGAGTTTCCTCCGCCGGGTGGCGGGTCTCTCCCTTAGAGATAGGGTGAGAAGCTCTGTCATCCGGGGGGAGCTCAAAGTAAAGCTGCTACTCCTCCACATGGAGAGGAGCCAGATGAGGTGGTTCGGGCATCTGGTCAGGATGCCACCCGAACGCCTCCCTAAGGAGGTGTTTAGGGCATGTCCGACCGGTAGGAGGCCACGGGGAAGACCCAGGACACGTTGGGAAGACTATGTCTCCCGGCTGGCCTGGGAACGCCTCGGGATCCCCCGGGAGGAGCTGGACCAAGTGGCTGGGGAGAGGGAAGTCTGGGTTAGGGCACACCCGACCGCTAGGTAGGTAGTCTGAATGTCATTAAAACAGTTAGCTCCATCTTTTGACACTTCTTCCACTCCCGTCCTTGCACGCTACACCGCTACAACAAAGATGACAGGGAGAAGACGCTGTCCAAGTGGAGGCACATAAACAAGAGACTGTCAGAAAGCGACTTGGAGATGATGTGTAAAACATCATCTATGCAACATTTTGACCAAAGAACCACCATCACATGTTATGTAGACCAGTGTTTTTCAACCTTTTTTAAACTAGGCACATTTTTTGCGTGGAAAAAACGTGGAGGCACACCACCAACAGAAATCATTCAAAAAGTAAACTCTGTTAACAGTAAAAAGTCATTGTCACAATTGTTGGATATGACTTTAAAGCATAACCAAGCATGCATCACTATAGCTCTTGTCTCAAAGTAGGTGTACTGTCACCACCTGTCACATCACACCCTGTGACTTATTTGGACTTTTTTTTGCTGTTTTCCTGTGTGTAGTGTTTTACTTCTTGTCTTGCGCTCCTATTTTGGTGGCTTTGTCTCTTTTTTTGGTATTTTCCTGTAGCAGTTTCATGTCTTCCTTTGTCATCTACTTTGTTTTAGCAATCAAGAATATTTCAGTTGTTTTTGTCCTTCTTTGTGGGGACCTTGTTGATTGCTCCACAGTAAGTCTTTGCTGTCGTCCAGCATTCTGTTTTTGTTTACTTTGTAGCCAGTTCAGTTTTAGTTTGGTTCTGCATAGCCTTCCCGAAGCTTCAATGCCTTTTCTTAGGCGCACTCACTTTTTGTTTATTTTTGGTTTAAACATTAGACACCTTTTTACCTGCACCCTGCCTCCCGCTGTTTCCCACATCTACAAAGCAATTAGCTACCTGCTGCCACCTACTGATATGGAAGAGTATTACACGGTTACTCTGCCGAGCTCTAAACAGCACCGACACTCAACAACAACACATCATTTGCAGACTATAATTACTGCTTTGCCAAAAAATATTTTTAACCCAAATAGGTGAAATTAGATAATCTCCCACGGCACACCAGACTGTATCTGAGGTTGAAAAACACTGATGTAGACCACAAGGAGGACTTTTACTTTTAGAAAGTAATCATAATAATATGACTCCTTTAATGCGCCTTATAATCCGGCGCCCCTTTTGTATGAAAATAGACTTGAACAGAACGGCTCATCGGCAGTGCGCCTTATAGATGGGTGCGCCCTATGGTCCAAAAAATAGGGTGAATAAAAATAGAGCATACTATGACTTGCCAGAAGCTTGTGGATGGCTACCAAAAGCGCCTTATTGCAGTGAAACTTGCCAAGGGACATGTAACCAAATATTAACATTACTGTATATATATATAGGGATGTCCGATAATGGCTTTTTTGCCGATATCCGATATTCCGATATAGTCCAAGTCTTAATTACAGATACCGATACCAACTGATACCAATGTATACAGTCGTGGAACTAACACATTATTGTGCCTAATTTGGACAACCAGGTATGGTGAAGATAAGGTCCTTTTTAAAAAAAAAAATAAAATAAAATAAGATAAATCAATTAAAAACATTTTCTTAAATAAAAAAGAAAGTAAAACAATATAAAAACAGTTACATAGAAACTAATAATTAATGAAAATTAGTAAAATTAATTGTTAAAGGTTAGTACTATTAGTGGAGCAGCAGCACGCACAATCATGTGTGCTTACGGACTGTATCCCTTGCAGACTGTATTGATATATATTGATATATAATGTAGGAACCAGAATATTAATAACAGAAAGAAACAACCCTTTTGTGTGAATGAGTGTGAATGGGGGAGGGAGGTTTTTTTGGGTTGGTGTACTAATTGTAAGTGTATCTTGTGTTTTTTATGTTGATTTAATAAAAAATACAAAATAAAAAATAAAAAACGATACCGATAATGAAAAAAACCATACGGATAATTTCCGATATTACATTTTAAACCATTTATCGGCAGGCCAATATTATTGGACATCTATATATATATATATATATATATATATATATATATATATATATATATATATATATATATATATATATATATATATATATATATATATATATATATATATATATATATATTTGTGTAATATATGTGCCTGAATATACGTAAAATGAGCAACTGTCTACTTAGTAGTTTAAATGAGTTAACGGAGGACATGACTAATGCACTAGATAGCAAACAGTGTTTCTGGACATAAGAAAAGCATTCAACACAATGAATCACAACATCTTATAACACACATTAGAAAGGAGTGACAACGGACGGTTAGTGTTGAACTGGTCCTGCAAGAAGCTACTTCATTACTAGGAAGAATAATTACCTCACAATTGGATCCTTAAATCATGTTGATTGTTAAACAAAAACAAAAGTGTTTCAACTAGAGTGGTGTGGTGTGTTCCAAGAGTTCAAGTACCTTGGGGTCAACACTTTAAAAAAAAAAATCAAATCAAATCAAACCTTCAGCGAAAAGAATCAAGTTCAATCTGCTACATTTGAAACAAATCAGGCCTGTCGGGATCCATGACCCGGATTATGTTTTTTTTAGTCGTGTTCTGGTAGTTTTGGACTGCATAAGTTCCTGTTTTGTGCACTCCTGGGTTTGTTTTGGTTACCATGGGTACTAATTGGGTTCACCTGCCTCTGGTTAGTGGTCGGCACGCTCACCTGCTGCCGGGCACTAATCAGAGAGCTATTTATTCCCCTTTGTCGCCACGCTCAGTCTGGCTTCATTGTTTGCTGTATGCAACATGTTACGCTGGTATTCTTGTTTCCTACTTCCTTGTTTGCTGTATGCAACATGTTACACTGGTTTCCTACTTCATGATTCCTGTGCTAAGTGGTCACCTTAGCTTAGTTCCCCTTTTTCGCTTGTTTCCTGTTTTTGGTTGGTGCTATGATTTATGAGAAATAAATCATCTACCGACCTCCAAGCAATTTTATTTGGCACATGGCGTAATGATAAGTGTGACCAGTAGATGGCAGTCACACATAAGAGATACATGTAGACTGCAATATGATGGCAGTCACACATAAGAGATATGTGTAGACTGCAATATGATGGCAGTCACACATAAGAGATACGTGTAGACTGCAATATGATGGCAGTCACACATAAGAGATGCGTGTAGACTGCAATATGATGGCAGTCACACAAGAGATACGTGTAGACTGCAATATGATGGCAGTCACACATAACAGATACATGTAGACTGCAATATGATGGCAGTCACACATAAGAGATATGTGTAGACTACAATATGATGGCAGTCACACATAAGAGATACGTGTAGACTGCAATATGATGGCAGTCACACATAAGAGATGCGTGTAGACTGCAATATGATGGCAGTCACACATAAGAGATGCGTGTAGACTGCAATATGATGGCAGTCACACATAAGAGATACGTGTAGACTGCAATATGATGGCAGTCACACATAAGAGATACATGTAGACTGCAATATGATGGCAGTCACACATAAGAGATACGTGTAGACTGCAATATGATGGCGGTCACACATAAGAGATGCGTGTAGACTGCAATATGATGGCGGTCACACATAAGAGATGCGTGTAGACTGTAATATGATGGCGGTCACACATAAGAGATACGTGTAGACTGCAATATGATGGCAGTCACACATAAGAGATATGTGTAGACTACAATATGATGGCAGTCACACATAAGAGATACGTGTAGACTGCAATATGATGGCAGTCACACATAAGAGATTTGTGTAGACTGCAATATGATGGCAGTCACACATAAGAGATACGTGTAGACTGCAATATGATGGCAGTCACACATAAGAGATACGTGTAGACTGCAATATGATGGCAGTCACACATAAGAGATACGTGTAGACTGCAATATGATGGCAGTCACACATAAGAGATAGGTGTATACTGCAATATGATGGCAGTCACACATAAGAGATACATGTAGACTGCAATATGATGGCGGTCACACATAAGAGATACGTGTAGACTGCAATATGATGGCAGTCACACATAAGATATATGTGTAGACTGCAATATGATGGCAGTCACACATAAGAGATATGTGTAGACTACGATATGATGGCAGTCACACATAAGAGATATGTGTAGACTGCAATATGATGGCAGTCACACATAAGAGATACGTGTAGACTGCAATATGATGGCAGTCACACATAAGAGATACGTGTAGACTGCAATATGATGGCAGTCACACATAAGAGATAGGTGTATACTGCAATATGATGGCAGTCACACATAAGAGATACATGTAGACTGCAATATGATGGCGGTCACACATAAGAGATACGTGTAGACTGCAATATGATGGCAGTCACACATAAGATATATGTGTAGACTGCAATATGATGGCAGTCACACATAAGAGATATGTGTAGACTACAATATGATGGCAGTCACACATAAGAGATATGTGTAGACTGCAATATGATGGCAGTCACACATAAGAGATACGTGTAGACTGCAATATGATGGCAGTCACACATAAGATACGTGTAGACTGCAATATGATGGCAGTCACACATAAGAGATAGGTGTAGACTGCAATATGACTCAAGTAAACAACACCAACATTTTATATGTTCCATTGAAAATATAGAACATTACACACGGCGCTCAAAAATCTATCAAAATGTTTTAGTATGACTTTGGTAAAGCAACTTTTCTTACCTTCTGGTACCTGCTGATCTGTATTTGGGATCTGCATAAGTCCTTAAAATTTGCGTGCTTCCGCCTTTGTAGTGGATAATCTTCTTCTTTTTCTCTATCTTCTTGTTATGTGACATTCATGTTGCCATTTCTAATATAAAGTAGTGTAAAGTTCTTACTTATATCTGTCAGTGAACTCACCATGAAAGCACTAAAACATACCGAACTTTACATATTAGAGAGTTCCGGTCGGACGTTTTTTCACGGGACACATTTCGGGCGTTGTTGTTGTTTCTTGATGAGGAGATGCTGCTCCGTTATTGATTGAAGTAAAGTGTGAATGTCATTAAAACAGTTAGCGCCATCTTTTGACACTTCTTCCACTCCCGTCCTTGCACGCTACAACGCTACAACAAAGATGACGCTGTCCAAGTGGAGGCACGTAAATAAGAATCCTGAAGCGACTTTGCTGCCAATGGAACTGCTGCTTGAAATGGGACAATGAAAAAGGAGGATTAGCTCCAAATTGTTCAGGACAAGCTAAAATCATCAGCCCGGAGGTTGGGCGCAGTTGGGTGTTCCAACAGGACAATGACCCCAAACACACCTCAAAAGTGGTAAAGGAATGGCTAAATCAGGCTAGAATGAAGGTTTTAGAATGGCCTTCCCAAAGTGCTGACTTAAAGGTGTGGACAATGCTGAAGAAACAAGTCCATGTCAGGAAAGCAACACATTTAGCTGAACTGCAGCAATGTTGTCAAGAGGAGTGGTCAAAAATGTGCTCACATTCTCAGTAGAGCCATAATAAATTCATAAAAGAAGCAAACTTCATGAATGTTTTTTGTGAGCAACAAGTATGTGCTCCAATCACTACATCACAAAAAATAAGAAATGATTGTAAAGTCAAGACAGCCATGACATGATGTTCTTTACAAGTGTATGTACACTTTTGACCAGGACTATTTAATTTGGAGCTAAGATACATGTTGGAGTTGTGTTGGATTCAAAGTACTTAAAGGCCTACTGAAAGCCACTACTAGCGACCACGCAGTCTGATAGTTTATATATCAATGATGAAATCTTAACATTGCAACACATGCCAATACGGCCGGGTTAACTTCTAAAGTGACATTTTAAATTTCCTGCTAAACTTCCGGTTGAAAAGGTCTATGTATGATGACGTATGCGCGTGACGTCAATAGTTAAACGGAAGTATTGGGACACCATTGAATCCAATACAAAAAACTCTGTTTTCATTTCAAAATTCCACAGTATTCTGGACATCTGTGTTGGTGAATCTTTTGCAATTTGTTTAAAGAACAATGGAGACTGCAAAGAAGAAAGTTGTAGGTGGGATCGGTGTATTAGCGGCTGGCTGCAGCAATACAACCAGGAGGACAGAGATGGATAGCAGACATGCTAGCTGCCGAATTCACCTTAACATCCTCCGTCTCGCCGACCGCATCTGTGATCCGGTGAAGTCCTTCGTCGCACCGACGATCGCTGGAACGCAGGGGAGCATGGGTGTTGATGATCAGATGAGGGCTGGCTGGCGTAGGTGGATAGCTAATGTTTTTAGCATAGCTCTGTGAGGTCCGGTTGCTAAGTTAGCTTCAATGGCGTCGTTAGCAACAGCATTGTTAACCTTCGCCAAGCTTAGAAAGCATTAACCGTGTAGTTACATGTCCATGGTTTAATAGTATTGTTGATCTTCTGTCCATCCTTCCAGTCAGGGATTTATTTATTTTGTTTCTATCTACAGTTAAGCACGATGCTATCATGTTAGCTCCGTAGCTAAAGTGCTTTGCCGATGTATTGTCGCGGAGATAGAAAAGTCACTGTGAATGTCCATTTCGCGTTCTCGACTCTCATTTCAAGAGGATATAGTATCCCAGGTGGTTTAAAATACAAATCCGTGATCCACAATAGAAAAAGGAGAGAGTGTGGAATCCAATGAGCCAGCTTGTACCTAAGTTACGGTCAGAGCGAAAAAAGATGCGTCCTGCACTGCACTCTAGTCCTTCACTCTCACGGTCCTCATCCACGAATCTTTCATCCTGGCTCAAATTAATGGGGTAATCGTCGCTTTCTCGGTCTGAATCTCTCTCGCTGCTGGTGTAAACAATGGGGAAATGTGAGGAGCCTTTCAACCTGTGACGTCACGCTACTTCCCGTATAGGCAAGGCTTTTTTTATCAGCGACCAAAAGTTGCGAACTTTATCGTCGATGTTCTCTACTAAATCCTTTCAGCAAAAATATGGCAATATCGCGAAATGATCAAGTATGACACATAGAATGGATCTGCTATCCCCGTTTAAATAAGAAAATGTCATTTCAGTAGGCCTTTAAGTCAAAAAGTGAAGTTACTTTCCATCCAGGACTACATTTAGCATGAGTAGAACAGAACAAGTCATCTTTGACATTCATTCATTTAGAATAAATAGTCCGACATGTTCATGTTCTACTTGGTCCCTGGCTAAAGTTATTTGGGCGATGGTGGCTTACTGAAGTAACACCACATTCGTTGATCACGGTGGTCAGAGAGAGAGAGAGAGAGTACGCCAAGTGTCCAGCAGGGGGCAGCAGCCCAATGACCCTGTCCTCCCCGGCGGTGATGACCAAGCGGAGGGAAAGAGGCAAGGACCTAAACCCTGTGGACAGCCATGCAAATCTAAAATGACATCTTTTAAAAGCTAAACTGTTGGAATGATTTCACAGAGATAAAAGTGCCGGGAGGTGGAGAGGAGTGGAGTGGAGTGGAGTGGAGTGGAGTGGAGTGGAGTGGAGTGGGCTCCATGTGAGGGGGCAGCTGTTTGCAATTGAGACCAAAGACTTGTGTGCCAGGAATGTCCCGTGTGCCTCCAAATCATAACACTAAACACAACACAACATTAAATGGTCCAACCTGGCTGCTCCGACTACTTCATCACTCGCTTTGCTCCGAGAGGCAGCCAGCTTGTGAACATCAGGAGGTATCAGTACCAGTACCAGTATCAGTACCAGTACCAGTACCAGTATCAGTACCAGTATCAGTACCAGTACCAGTACCAGTGTAAAATACTTTCTAATATAATTTCTAAAATGAAGTGGGATGGTAAAATGGGGGTAATGTTCATGTTTTTTAGTGCCAATGATTGCAAGCACACAATATTTAAGTCCTATGAAGGTTCTCATCCATCAGGTGGTTGTCATCTCAGGGCCTTCAATCCTCTGCAACTGGACTGCTAGGTTAGTCCTGGAAGATGTTTCACATCTCATCTGAGTAGACTTCATCACTTCATGATCTTACACTTAGATTGTCACATCTAGTCTTAGTCTTAGATTGGTCACATCTAGTCTTAGACTTAGATTGTTACATCTAGTCTTAGACTTAGATTGGTCACATCTAGTCTTAGACTTAGATTGGTCACATCTAGTCTTAGACTTAGATTGGTCACATCTAGTCTTAGACTTAGATTGTTACATCTAGTCTTGGACTTAGATTGGTCACATCTAGTCTTAGACTTAGATTGGTCACATCTAGTCTTAGACTTAGATTGTTACATCTAGTCTTGGACTTAGATTGGTCACATCTAGTCTTAGACTTAGATTGGTCACATCTAGTCTTAGACTTAGATTGTTACATCTAGTCTTAGACTTAGATTGGTCACATTTAGTCTTAGACTTAGATTGGTCACATCTAGTCTTAGACTTAGATTGGTCACATCTAGTCTTAGACTTAGATTGTTACATCTAGTCTTAGACTTAGATTGGTCACATCTAGTCTTAGACTTAGATTGGTCACATCTAGTCTTAGACTTAGATTGGTCACATCTAGTCTTGGACTTAGATTGGTCACATCTAGTCTTAGACTTAGATTGTTACATCTAGTCTTGGACTTAGATTGTTACATCTAGTCTTAGACTTAGATTGTTACATCTAGTCTTAGACTTAGATTGGTCACATTTAGTCTTAGACTTAGATTGGTCACATCTAGTCTTAGACTTAGATTGGTCACAACTAGTCTTAGACTTAGATTGTTACATCTAGTCTTGGACTTAGATTGTTACATCTAGTCTTAGACTTAGATTGTTACATCTAGTCTTAGACTTAGATTGGTCACATCTAGTCTTAGACTTAGATTGGTCACATCTAGTCTTAGACTTGGATTGTTACATCTAGTCTTAGACATGGACTGGTCACATCTAGTCTTAGACTTAGATTGTTACATCTAGTCTTAGTCTTAGATTGGTCACATCTAGTCTTAGACTTAGATTGGTCACATATAGTCTTAGACTTAGACTGGTCACATCTAGTCTTAGACTTAGATTGGTCACATCTAGTCTTAGACTTAGATTGGCCACATCTAGTCTTAGACTTAGATTGGTCACATCTAGTCTTAGACTTAGATTGGTCACATCTAGTCTTAGACTTAGATTGGTCACATCTAGTCTTAGACTTAGATTGGCCACATCTAGTCTTAGACTTAGATTGGTCACATCTAGTCTTAGACTTTCTTAACCCGACCTGTCGCTCTAACTAGGTGCTGCACATGTTTGCACTGCACGCCAAAGCTGCCAAATACTTGTCCTGTTGCATAATTGCTGTTTCACTTGACTTGATGTTTTTTATTATGCTTTGCATTTGGGGCAGCTGGACCCAGGAGGCAGGAGACCAGGAGACGTGTGGCGGCTAGAAGGAGAAAAGAAACATCTCACTGCGGAACGAAATCTGCAAATACAAAGTACAAAAGCAGTGAAGTTGTCAGGTTGTGTAAATGGTAAATAAAAAGAGAATACAACAAATCCTTTTCAACTTATATTCAATTGAATAGACTGCAAAGACAAGATATTTCATGTTCACACTGACAAACTTTGGTATTTTTGGCAAATATTAGCTCATTTGGAATTCGATGTCTGCAGCATGTTTCAAAAAAGCTGGCACAAGTGGCAAAAAAGACTGAGCAAGTTGAGAAACGCTCATCAAAGACTTATTTGGAACATCCCACAGGTGAACAGGCTAATTGGGAACAGGTGGGTGCCATGATTGGGTATAAAAGCAGCTTCCATGAAATGCTCACTCATTCACAAACAAGGACGGGGCGAGGGTCACCACTTTGTCAACAAATGCCTGAGCAAATTGTTTAAGAACAACATTTCTCAACAAAGAATTTAGGGATTTCACCATCTACGCTCCGTGATATCATCAAAAGGTTCAGAGAATGTGGAGAAATCACTGCAGGTAAGCCATGATATTACACACCTTGGATCCCTCAGGCGCTACTGCATCAAAAAGCCACATCAGTGTGTAAAGGATATCACCACATGGGCTCAGGAACACTTCAGAAAACCACTGTCAGTAACTACAGTTGGTCGCTACATCTGTAAGTGCAAGTTAAAACTCTACTATGCAAAGCCAAAGCCATTTATCAACAACACCCAGAAACGCTTCGCTGGGCCCGAGCTCATCTAAGATGGACTGATGCAAAGTGGAAAAATGTTCTGTGGCCTGACGAGTCCACATTTCTAATTGTTTTTGGAAACTGTGGACCAAAGAGGAGAAGAACCATTTGGACTGTTGTAGGGTGAAAGTGTAGAAGGCAGCATGTGTGATGGTATGGGGGTGTATTAGTGGTCAAGACATGTTCTAGGGTGAAAGTGTAAAAGGCAGCATGTGTGATGGTATGGGGGTGTATTAGTGGTCAAGACATGTTCTAGGGTGAAAGTGTAAAAGGCAGCATGTGTGATGGTATGGGGGTGTATTAGTGGCCAAGACATGGGTAACTTACACGTCTGTGAAGGCACCATTAATGCTGAAAGGTACATACAACATATGTTGTTATCATGGACGCCCCTGCTTATTTCAGCAAGACGATGCCAAGCCAGGTGTTACAACAGCGTGGCTTCATAGTAAAAGAGTGCAGGTACTAGACTGGCCTGCTTGTAGTCCAGACATTGAAAATGTGTGAAGGCTAAAATATGAGAAGGGAGACTGTTGAACAACTTAAGCTGTACATCAAGCAAGAATGGGAAAGAATTCCACTTCAAAAATGTGTCTCCTCGGTTCCCAAACCTTTACTGAGTGTTGTTAAAAGGAAAGGCCATGTAACACACTGGTAAAAATGCCTTTTTTGCAATGTGTTGCTGCCATTACATTCTAACTTCATGATTATTTGCAAAAAAGAACAAATGAACATGAAATATCTTGTCTTTGCAGTCTATTCTGACTGCGAATAACTAAAAGCTGCTTGAGTTGTTTCAAAATAAAGTGCACATGTTTTGAAATGCAGCCTCACAGTAGAAATGCAACTGCCAGTAAGAAGCAAAACAACACCCGTCCATCCTGGCCTCCACACAAACATTTCAGCCTTTATCCAGCTGCTAAAACCGTGCGTGAATCAACATTGAGTTTTGAGAGGACTTTACAGAGTGGATCAGCGTTGATATGGCGACCTTCTTTCACTGGCGTACCTTAAAACACGGTTGAACTCATGCGGACGGTCTGACATTGAGACGACATTGTCCCCTTTTGGACGCTTACAAGGTGGGGATGGGTTTATTGACGTCTCACAGAAATGCTAACTCAAGAGTGCTTTTCAAGTTGATTGAACATGACGGAATAATGGACTTCAGATGGCAAATCTGGTTGGAGTAGCTTACAACCCCCGGCTCACCACTGGATCAGGTGATTTTCTTGATTTTTGTAGCCTTGATAGACTCTACTGGACTTTGCTACTTTCAGATCTACTTTGTCCGTGAGGCTACTTTGTTTTGTACCCATTTTTGTTAAGCTATTCGGCTTAAAGGCCTACTGAAATGAATTTTTTTTATTTAAACGGGGATAGCAGATCCATTCTATGTGTCATACTTGATCATTTTGCGATATTGCCATATTTTTGCTGAAAGGATTTAGTAGAGAACAACGTCGATAAAGTTCGCAACTTTTGGTCTCTGATAAAAAAAAAACCTTGCCCCTACCGGAAGTAGCGTGACGTTGTCAGTTGTTCACTCCCTCATATTTTCCTATTGTTTTCAATGCAGCTAGAGCTATTCAGACCATTACCCCATTAATTTGAGCGAGGATGAAAGATTCGTGGACGAGGAACGTTAAAGAGTGACGGACTAGAATGCAGTGAAATACATATTTTTTTTCGCTCTGACCGTAACTTAGGTACAAGCTGGCTCATTGGATTCCACACTCTCTCCTTTTTCTATTGTGGATCACGGATTTGTATTTTAAACCACCTGGGATACTATATCCTCTTGAAAATGAGAGTCAAGAACACGAAATGGACATTCAGTGCCTTTTATCTCCACGACAATACATCGGCGAAACGCTTTAGCTACGGAGCTAACGTGATAGCATCGTGCTTTAACTGCATATAGAAACAAAAAAAATAAACCCCTGACTGGAAGGATAGATAGAAAATCAACAATACTATTAAACCGTGGACATGTAAATACACGGTTAATGCTTTCCAGGCTGGCGAAGGTTAACAATGCTGTGCTAACGACGCCATTGAAGCCTACTTAGCAACCGGACCTCACAGAGCTATGCTAAAAACATTAGCTCTCCACCTACGCCAGCCAGCCTTCATCTGCTCATCAACACCCGTGCTCACCTGCGTTCCAGCGATCGACGGACGGACGAAGGACTTCACCCGATGCGTTTGGCGGCCCGGAGACGTAGTAAGTCAAGGTGAGGTCGCCGGCTAGCGCGTCTGCTCTCCAACAAAGTCCTCCGGTTGTGTTGCTGTAGTCCGCTGCTAATACACCGATCCCACCTACAACTTTCTTCTTTGCAGCCTTCATTGTTCATTAAACAAATTGCAAAAGATGTCCAGAATACTGTGGAATTATGAAATGAAAACAGAGCTTTTTGTATAGGATTCTACGGGGTACCATAACTTCCGTTTAACTGACTACGTCACGCGCATACATCATCATACCGAGACGTTTCAGCCGGATATTTCCCGGGAAATTTAAAATGTCACTTTATAAGTTAACCCGGCCGTATTGGCATGTGTTGCAATGTTAAGATTTCATCATTGATATATAAATTATCAGACTGCGTGGTCGGTAGTAGTGGCTTTCAGTAGGCCCTTAACTTGTGCCACCCGTTTTTGTTTTACCTTTCAACTGTCCGTGTTTTGTAAGTATCTGTATAGTGTGCAGCCTAGTCTTGGGAAAGGTTAGACATAGGTCTCTATCAGAGGTGGGACCAAGTCATTGCTTTGCAAGTCACAAGTAAGTCTCAAGTCTTTGCCCTCAAGTCTCGAGTCAAGTCCCGAGTCAAGACAGGCAAGTCCCGAGTCAAGTCCAAAGTCAAGACTAGAAAGTCTCAAGTCAAGTCCCAAGTCCTGCATTTTGAGTTTCGAGTCCTTTCAAGTCCTTTTAACCACAGACTAATATTTTTACACAGATTGTGTATGCTTTTAAAACGCTGTATTTATTTATTAAAACAAGTGCATTTGAAATTGCAGGAAAAAAAATAGTGCTGACATTGCAATTCATAATAGCACTATTAACCAGTCATTTTAATAGTTTAAACAATTTTAAACATTTAACTCATTCCTTTACAGAATAAACACATTTGCAAAAACAAACATTAACATACTATTGGTTGTATTTTATGAAAATAACATTACCACAAAGTTGAGAAGGAGCAAAGATCTTCAATATTTGTATGTGAAAATCACAAATAAATCTTCTGGGGGAGGATGACGCCCCTACAGGGGTTTGCTTTACAAACTTTCAGCCCCACCTAAAACAAAATTCACCAGCCGCCACTGATTATGATGCATTCTCATTTTAGGCAAAGTATAAGACAATACTTTCTTAACAGTATAATTGTAACCAGGAATAAGTCTTCAAGTAACAATATTCAAATACTAACATTGTTGGGTAAGACAGCATTTGGTTTTATTCTGAATCCAGTGAAACAGATTGGTGGTTTTAGCTGATATAAAGACTTTCAGGTGTTTATATATGTTTAAGTATTTGGCAGACGCTTTTATCCAAAGCGACATACATAAAAAATAGATATAAAACAATCACTGTAAACATGATCATTTAAGGGAAGAATGTAATACAAAATATCAATACAAAGTGTCAAGACAGAATAAACTCTCTGCTGCTGCAGCAACAGAGATACAGTCTATAAGATATATAGATATCTAATGTATTCATACATTGTTTATGTAGGATATACACATGTATATATAACCTAATCATATTGTTTCTTCAATTTAAAAATAGCTGACCGTTTTTTCCCCCCTTCTCTGGGATTATATTCCCAGTTTTGATCTCGGACGTCTGGTCATTTATAGCGTATAAGAATATTCTATTACTGTTAAGCAAACTATGAATAATAAAAACGCCAAAACATGTGTCCTTTATCATAGCTACACGTATGACAAAAAAAGCGCGTGAAAATGAGTGGTATTCAGTGAGGTAAAATGAATTAAATGCGCTGACAGTTCATTGCTCCTGCCAAATGAATTGCACTGAGTGGAGCGGATCACCACTCCAAGATGGCGGCTCCGCGTCTCGTCTGCGCCAGTAGGCAGTAGCGCTCAATGCTGTGTACCCTTAAAACATGTCTATGGTTATAACGTTAGCAGTGAGTTTACAGCCTCACTTATTTAACTACACAGCAAATAAAAGTCATGTTACTTAGCCAATAAACGTTATCTTACATTCAAAACTTACCCTTCTTTGTGCAACTTCAAATGTCGAACGAAGTTGGAAGTTGTTGCGTCTCCGTCTGTAATATTCGAACTGCGTGATTTGCATACGGCAATTCGTTTTTTGTTGACCAAGTCTTAGTTTTTATACCCGAACGAAACCAACTTTGGCATAATTGTTTCTCACTGGCGCATTGTTTGACAACTCTTGTTCGGTGGTTGTCCTGCAATTTGATTGGATGAGAGCTGTGTGATGAAAACAACGTAGATGTAATTTGATTGGCTGTTGTACTGACAGCACACCAGCTGACAAGCAGCACACACGCTTGTAGACACAGACGTATAAAATGAAAGATACGGAGCGCTCCCAAATAACTTTTTACGGTTTGGGTTTTGGGGAAAGTAGCAAGTCATGTCAAGTCAAAAGCCTCAAGTCCAAGTGAAGTCACAAGTCATTGATGTTAAAGTCTAAGTCGAGTTGCAAGTCTCTTTACATTTTGTCAAGTCCAGTCTAAAGTCATCAAATTCATGACTCGAGTCTGACTCGAGTCCAAGTCATGTGACTCGAGTCCACACCTCTGGTCTCTATACACTACACACATAGAACTTGTTGTGTATAGAGACGCCAGGCTAAGTGGTGGCTGTCACCCTTGCATGTTTTGGACTCCCTCTTGGGCTAGAGTAGTTAGGTAGGGTTTTGGTTTATACTAATTAAATAGCTCTAGTTAGTACGCTTACATTTCTTTGTCAGAGGTGTCTTTTATTATGTTATGTTCATTCCTTTGACAGCACCTGTATTGCCGAGCTAGGCTAGTTAAAGTTAAAGTTAAAGTTAAGTTCTGTCTTGTTAACCCCCCCTGCCCCCCCATTATACACTTTTATGTTGCGTTCTCCTACGATCCCTAGACTCAGAGCCATCTGGGAACGTAACAATGCTTCAGCTATCAACACAGACGAGTAAGCTTTTCATTATTTTATGTTCTACCACTTCTGTAGTTTAGGGTCACAGACAAGCTGGAGCCAATCCCAGGTACATAACGACAAACATCCCCACTGACATTCAAACCGATTTAGAGTCTCCATACCTAATGTGCATGTCGCTATGTCCATATGCTGCCCAACTGGTTTTTAGCATCTTTAATGCAGAAAATGTATCGACGTGGCCCCCCTCAGCCTGGTGGAAAAAGCTTGGACAACCCCGTTTAAGGAGATATGCTTTCCATGCTGCAAGGAAAGTAACCGCTCAGTCTGAAAGCATTTGGCTCCGGGACTATATTCGATCCTGCTACGAAAACCCAACTTTAAATTATACCCCTGCATCTGCCAGAAACAGGTGGAACAGATTGTGATGCATGTATTCCAAAAACAAAAAGAACATTCCCAAGTTACCGGCTGACTGGTTCACCTCTCCACCACCTCAGGAACCAGGTCGACTTTCCCTTTCCAGGATTTCTGGAACAGCTGATAAATGGGCAATCAGATCAAAATAAAACTCAACAAGACCTCTTGACAAGAGATGAAAAGAACAAAAGAAGGCAATCAAGGATATCAAAAAGCTCAATTAAAGAAACAGAACAAGGTTCTCCAGAATGCCTTTAGGGAGCTAAGAGAGAAAATCCGAACGCTCCGCCAAGTAATTAGACTTGGTAGAATATGCGCTCTCTGTTCAATGCAAGAAATAAAGAAAAACGCAACAACGCACAGTACAGTGGCGGCCATCAGCGGCGCTATCTTGGTTTGAAAACAAGAGCGAAATATTGAAGAACAAAAAATAAATACATTAAAGGAGCACAGAGATGAGGCAACTAGCTGCCTCTTCGGAAGAACTATTTCTACATACAGCCACAAAAGTAAAATGAGCAAAGCATGAAAGCAATTGACGAGTCCGCCTACAGGAGAGAGGTGGACCGGCTGGCGTCCTGGTGCAGCCCCAACAACCTGGAGCTGAACGCCCAGAAAACAGTGGAGATGATCATAGACTTCAGGAAAGTCACAGCCCCACCATCCCCCCCTCACCCTGATTGACTCCCCAACCCCGTCTCCATCGTGGACTCCATCCGTTTCTTGGGCACCACCATCACCCAGGACCTCAAGTGGGAGCCGGCCATCAGCTCCCTCATCAAGAAGGCCCAGCAGAGGATGTACTTCCTGCGGCAGCTGAGGAAACTGAAGGTGCCGACCGAGATGTTGGTGCAGTTCTACCCAGCCATCATGGAGTCCATCCTGACCTCCTCCATCACCGTGTGGTTCCCAGGCGACAAGCATGGACTGCAGCGCATGGTACGTGCTGCTGAGAAGGTGATTGGCTGCAAACTCCCATCCCTCCAGGACCTGTTCTTCTCCAGGGCCTGGAGGCGTGTGGGTCGGATCACAGCTGATTCTTCTCACCCTGGACACAAACTATTCTCCCCTCTCCCCTCAGGCAGGAGACTACGGTCCATCCAGACCCACACCTCCCGCCACCTGAACAGTTTTTGAATGTGAGTGTGAATGTTGTCTGTCTATCTGTGTTGGCCCTGTGATGAGATGGCGACTTGTCCAGGGTGTACCCCACCTTCTGCCTGATTGTAGCTGAGATAGGCTCCAGCACCCCCCGCTACCCCAAAAGGGATAAGCGGTAGAAAATGGATGGATGATTCTGATTCTGATTATGCAAAGTCTATGAAACTGAGGAGCATGGGGTCAACAGACTGCTTCACATGTCCAAAGGTGATTACAGTCCAGGTGTCGGCATTCTAAATAATCAATAATTTTTCAAAGTTATGAGGCATAACCCTGGCTAACAATTCAAAGTTGAAAAGCTGTGTTTAAAGTTAACTACAATAAAATAGCACAGATGGCTAAGGGCCACAGCTGCGGAAAGCAAAACAGTTTTTAAGCATCAGACATAAATGTTTTCTTTAGGTTATTAACACTGCAAATTGCTGCTTGGCAACATCTGCGGCGGCAATCAGCGGCCCTAATTGTTGGGCTTTGGTTCATAGCTGAGCTCACGGTAAACACGTTGAAGTGAAGCTGGAACTAAACCTCTCATCATGAGCAGGGAACACTTTTCTTAGTGCACAGCTCCCGTCATTAGCCAATATCATGACACTTTTGACTGATGCTCACAATTTCGATGGTTTTCTCCCGAGCAGAAACATTTGCTTCGGCTCTTGGAAAAGGATGCATTCATGAAATGCAGGCAACATCAGTGGCATTTAGTGCTCTTTTCATCTTTGTGATTCCCAGAGGCTGTGGGCTGGGAATTTAAAGATGATAAATTGTTGAATAAAGACTGCAGTCAGCCTTGCTTTGTTGACATAGCTGAGAACGTTCCAGAACCATGCAACAACTTACTTTGTTTTGGTACTTATTTAATTGTCACTTCCAACATGTTTCTGCTTATTTGAACTGCACCAAACAGAATTACCAGGGGTGTCGAAAATGTTTTATTTTCCAATTAATCACAATTCTTATTTGTAACGATACATAATGGATAAAAAAATAAATCAATCAAAAATCGATTATTTTTAATTTTAAAGGCCTACTGAAAGCCACTACTAGCGACCACGCAGTCTGATAGTTTATATATCAATGATGAAATCTTAACATTGCAACACATGCTAATACGGCCGGGTTAACTTATAAAGTGCCATTTTAAATTTCCCGGGGAACTTCCGGTTCAAAACGCCTTTGGAGGATGACGTATGCGCGTGACGTAGCCAGTTTAACAGAGGTATGGCTTCCCCATTGAAGCCAATACGAAATAGCTCTGTTTTCATTTCATAATTCCACAGTATTCTGGACATCTGTGTTGGTGAATCTGTTGCAATTTGTTCATTGCATTATGGAGAAAGAAGCTGAGCAAGCAAAGAAGAAAGTCGGTGCGAAGCGGAGTAATTTGCGAGGGAAGTCAGCAACACAACACAGTCGGTGTTTCATTGTTTACATTCCCGAAAGATGCAGTCAAGATCGAAGAACTCGGACAACAGAGACTCTTACCAGGAGGACTTTGACTTCGTTAGCAGACGCAGACGCGATACCGTGAGTACGCTTCCAAACATTTGATCGCTTGCTATAACTAGCTCGAGCTAGTAGCTAGGAGCTAGGAGCTAGCATAACAAACTCCTAGGTGTTTGTTATGCGGGAATAATTTGTGGCATATTAAATATAAGCCTGGTTGTGTTGTGGCTAATAGAGTATATATATGTCTTGTGTTTATTTACTGTTGTAGTCATTCCCAGCTGAATATCAGGTCCCACCCGCGCGCTTCCAAACATTTGATCGCTTGCCCGTACGTGCGTGTCACGTACGTAACTTTGGTTAAATATATAAGCTTTATGAACCTTGGGTTAGGTGAATGGTCCTTTGGGCTGAGTGAGTGTGTGTGTTGTGCAGGTGTTTGAATTGTATTGGCGGGTTTTATATACGGGATCCCGTCCATATTACCCGAGCTATAACTAGCTCGAGCTAGTAGCTAGTAGCTAGGAGCTAGCATAACAAACACCTAGGTGTTTTTATGTGGGATTAATTTGTGTCATATTAAATATAAGCCTGGTTGTGTTGTGGCTAATAGAGTATATATATGTCTTGTGTTCATTTACTGTTGTAGTCATTCCCAGCTGAATATCAGGTCACCCCCGCCTCTCACAGCATCTTCCCTATCTGAATAGCTTCAACTCCCCACTAGTCCTTCACTTGCACTTTACTCATCCACGAATCTTTCATCCTCGCTCAAATTAATGGGGAAATCGTCGCTTTCTCGGTCCGAATCGCTCTCACTTCTGGCCGCCATCATTGTAAACAAAAGGGAACTTTGCGTATATGTTCAACTGACTACGTCACGCTACTTCCGGTAGGTGCAAGCCTTTTTTTATCAGCGACCAAAAGTTGCGATCTTTATCGTCGTTGTTCTATACTAAATCCTTTCAGCAAAAATATGGCAATATCGCGAAATGATCAAGTATGACACATAGAATAGATCTGCTATCCCCGTTTAAATAAAAAAAATTCATTTCAGTCGGCCTTTAAATCTGTCCATTCCAGCCATGTTGATGTAGATCAGGGGTGTCCACTGAGGGCCGCACACTGAAATATCAAAGTAAGCGGGGGCCATTTTGATATTGTTTATTTTAAAAACCAATACAATATATGTATAAAAAAATATACATTTAGGCCTCCACTCAGGCTTGATCCTGGGGACCCCAAAGGGTTTAGGTAAAAAAAATATAAGAAATGTGTCATTATTTAGTATTATTATTATTATTCAATGTCTAAATCTCCAGATCAACATTAAGTCTAGCTGTCAATATAAAGTGTTTTTTCAAGATTCAAGTTGTATGCTCTTTTTGTCAAAGAAAACCCAATTTTTTTTATGGAAAAAACACAAAATATGCAATATTTGCCCCCAATAACATTTTAAAGTGGAATATTTGAGATTATATAATAATTGGAGCTCATAGCATAACTCATAATAACATTAATTCATTATTATTTTTTGACCCTTTAAAAAAAAAAAAGTCCCACTAAAATTATTGGGGATCCAAAAGGGTCCTGCTCAGTAAAGTATTAAAAAATAAATCATACTTCTTTTTTTTTTTTTACTTTTAACACAATAGTCTCAAGATCAACTTCAGATCTATCCGTCAATTATAACTTTTATTGTTGTTTTTGTTTTTTGTTTGTTTGTTTTAGGCCCTTCTTTAAAAAATGTTGTTTTTTAAATGGCAACCAAAAAATATGCAACATTTTCCCCCCAAAATATCTCAAAGTGGAATATTTAATGTGACGTAATTGGAGCCTTGAATAGGTCAATAATTCATAATGACATTGACTTTGATTCATTATTATTTTTTAAAGAAAGAAACAGCCTGCATGGCAGCTTTGTGTTGTTAGAGTAAACATTGCAACATGTTCTTGTTACATTTCACCTGTTTGCTCTTTTATACCACTTTTTATATTTTTTATTTTTTTTAATCGTATTTTTAGAATGTGCCGCGGGGCCGCTAAAAAATTACCTACGAGCCGCAAATGGCCCCCGGGCCGCACTTTGGACACCCGTGATGTAGATGATCTATATCTGCTATACTGAGTTACTTTAGAAAAGACAAATTGTGGATATTTCTCTTGTTACCTAATTTGTATTTGACTTTATTAAATATTTGGGTAAAATTTTACTAAAAAATAAATAAATAATAATTTTAACACTTAAGTAATAAATAAATGTATCAGAGTTGTGGCACCCAATGTTATAAAATAATTATTGATTCTCAATTGAAGAATCCAATCCGAATCGTGAGGTGGCCAAACATCCACAGCCCTAATAAAAACGGTATTTTACTCTGGTTGGTGATGTTGCAGAAGTACTAAGTTAAGGACAGGAGACCAGCAGGCACAAGACATTAAAAACTCAGAACTTGTTGAATTAGGTCCGGATATTTAGCAACTCAAGCATATTGTTGAAACAACATGCTTGTTGACGACGTTTAATCAATGTCAGGTTGTGACGTTGATTTGAACATTGAAATTTGGTCATTTCCCAACCAATATTCTACAACACAAATACAACGTTGAAACAACATGCTTTTTAGTACGAACCGAATAGGACTCTGGACACGGATGCAGGATTTCAGAAACAGATATTTATTCTGACAAGGGAAGGGGTCCAAAACGGGAGAAACAAAACAGATCTAACCTGACCACGGTGACACAGGTGGGCACAATCAGGCAATCAGGAAAGACATCAGACCAGTGATGCAGGAGGAAGGGCAAGAGAGCTGAAACGAGAGGGAGAGTTAGTATTTCAAAATAAAACAGGAAGTGACAAGACAACCTGAAACAAGACAAAAACCAGACAAGACAAAACCCAGGTGTGACACTTTTTGACAACGATAAATCAATGTCAGGTTGTGACGTTGATTTGACCATTGGAATTTGGTCATATACCAACCAATATTCTACAACACCATACATAACGTTAAAGGCCTACTGAAATGAATTGTTTTTAATCAAACGGGGATGGCAGATCCATTCTATGTGTCATACTTGATCATTTTGCGATATTGCCATATTTTTGCTGAAAGGATTTAGTAGAGAACATCGACGATAAAGTTCGCAACTTTTGGTATCTGATAAAAAAAGCCTTGCCTATACGGGAAGTAGCGTGACGTAGTCAATTGAAAGGCTCCTCACATTTTCCTATTGTTTTCAATGCAGCTAGAGTGATTCGGACCGAGAAAGCGACGATTACCCCATTAATTTGAGCGAGGATGAAAGATTCGTGGATGAGGAACGTTAGAGTGAATGACTAGAATGCAGTGCAAGACATATCTTTTTTCGCTCTGACCGTAACTTAGGTACAAGCTGGCTCATTGGATTCCACACTTTCTCCTTTTTCTATTGTGGATCACGGATTTGTATTTTAAACCACCTGGGATACTATATCCTCTTGAAAACGAGAGTCAAGAACGCGAAATGGACATTCACAGTGACTTTTATCTCCACGACAATACATCGGCGAAGCACTTTAGCTACGGAGCTAACATGATAGCATCGTGCTTAACTGTAGATAGAAACAAAATAAATAAAGCCCTGACTGGAAGTATAGATAGAAAATCAATAATACTATTAAACCATGGACATGAAACTACACGGTTAATGCTTTCCAGCCTGGCGAAGGTTAACAATGCTGTTGCTAACGACGCCATTAAGGCTAACTTAGCAACCGGACCTCACAGAGCTATGCTAAAAACATTAGCTATCCACCTACGCCAGCCAGCCCTCATCTGCTCATCAACACCCGTGCTCACCTGCGTTCCAGCGATCGACGGTGCGACGAAGGACTTCACCCCATCACAGATGCGGTCGGCGAGACGGAAGAAGTTAAGGTGAGTTCGGCGGCTAACGCATCTGCTATCCATCTCTGTCTTCCTGGTTGTGTTGCTGCAGCCAGCCGCTAATACTCCGATCCCACCTACAACTTTCTTCTTTGCAGTCTCCATTGTTCATTAAACAAATTGCAGAAGATTCACCAACACAGATGTCCAGAATACTGTGGAATTTTGAGATGAAAACAGAGCTATTTTGTATTGTATTCAATGGGCTACCGATACTTCTGTTTCACTGGCTACGTCACACGCATACGTCATCATCCAAAGGCGTTTTCAACCGGAAGTTTAGCGGGAAATTTAAAATGTCACTTTATAAGTTAACCCGGCCGTATTGGCATGTGTTGCAATGTTAAGATTTCATCATTGATATATAAACTATCCGACTGCGTGGTCGCTAGTAGTGGCTTTCAGTAGGCCTTTAAAACTTGCTTTTTAACGACATTTAATAAATGCCAGGTTGTGATGTTGATTTGACATTGAAATTTGGTAATTTCCGAACCAATATTCTACAGCACAACATTGAAACAACATGCTTTTTGACAATGTTTATTCAATGTTGGGTTGAGACTTTGATTTGACCATTGAATTCTGGTCATTTCCCACCCAACAACGTGGATTCAACATTGGACATCGACGTTGTCTCCATATACAAATACAACAATTTTACAACGCTGTTTCAAAGTCAGTTTTAAAAGACGTGTACGTAGAGCATAAGAGGCTGGGAGGGTAGAGTATTGGGGTTGGTTGTTGGACATCAGTTGCACATGTCTGTGGATCGGCGAGTCTGAGAAGTCATGGTTGAACAAAAGTGCTTTCCGACTCTTTATGACTGTGACTGATTGGCATGATCGTAGTTGTAGATTTGAAAAGTAATCAGATGATACCGTATGATTACATCTGCACTCGGCATTTATATTGCAACTCTGCTCTGTCTCAGCAATAAATACAGCAGCAACATTGGCGTTGCTAGGCCTGTTTTAGGGGGGCTCAAGCCCCCCTAAAATATTCTTAAGGGTCCTAAATAATTTGGTGTTAAAAAAAAAAAAAAAAAAAAATCAATTTTATTTTTTACAAATACATGCCGACATATTCATTATAAAGTGGCCTGAATATGAGTTTGAATAAATAATCATATAACCTGTCATTATTCACTCAGTTTCCCCTCACTTCATAGCGTAAGGTAGAGAGCCCCTTTAGTGCGCCGCTATCCAATCCATTCCACTTGTTCATATAGAAAATGCCCACATCACTCAAAATCCAGTCCGCTTTTTCTCTCCGACCTTGCTTGCGGTCCTTGGACTTGTTCATATACAAAATGCCCACATCACTCAAAATCCAGTCCGCATTTTCTCTGCGACCTTGCTTGCGGTCCTGCAGGTGTACGAAGCACATTAGCACACAGCACTGCAGAACAAGAATGTGAACGGATGCAAAATGGACATAAGAAACTTTTTAAAGAAAGTAAGTATTCATCACTGCTTGTAGTAAAATGTATTAGCTCCACTTTACACCAGGTCTGGGTTTGACAAAAAGTTACATTCCCGCTCTAAAACAATGCTGCTACTTAGTTAGCTAGTTAGCCTGAAATGCATCATGAAGATCCTGGTTATTTATAAAGTTAAATGTGCTTGTGCGCTACGTTCGCACGCATCCTGTGCATCTCCTGGGGGCTAAGCCCCCCCTGTCCTAAAAAGCTAGTGACGCCCCTGAGCAGCAACATATGAAACACTAGTTTATTGTGCAATTTGTCACTTATTTCCTTCAAGTCAACTTCAGGTACCGCTTCAAGTTAGTTGTGCGGGGATAATTGCTCCACGTGGTCTTGTTCCTTCAAGCTAGTTGTGTTGTTGGCGGTTACAACCATACGGCCGCTTATGGAGGAGGCTCGTCCAATATGCGGTGAAGCGTGCACACCCGTCACTCAAGCACTTAGACAGGCCGCAATAAAAAGGCTTTGCGATTGACAACTTGTTGAATGAGGTCCTGACGTTGAGCAACACAAATATAACGTTGAAACAACATGCTTTCTTGACGTTTAATCAATGTTGGGTTGTGACGTTGATTTGACCGTTGAAATTTGGTCATTTCCCAACCAAGAACGTAGATCCAACGTTGGACACCAACCTTGTCTCAATTTACAAACACAACTATTGTGCAACGTTGTTTCAAAGTCAGTTCTAAAGGACAAGCACGTGTAATCAACGTTGTATCAATGTCTTGTGGCTGCTGCCATTACTTGTTGAAACATTTGATTGAGATGTCCCACCCAAGTCATACCAGCTGGAGCAGTCCATGGCCGAGTAACTCCATCAACTGCAGGACTATGTAACTAACCGGCGGCCAGGAATGAGAACAAGCCATTTCTGTGTTTCTACTTCATGAACTGGTTCTTCTTCATACTTTTTAGTATCATGTTTGTATGTATCATATTTGCTAATGTTGTTGTTGTTGTTGTTTCTCTCTGTTTTATCCCGCCTTTGTCCCCGCAATTCCCCCCCTCTGTCTTGATTTTTCTTCTTTATGTCCCTTCCTGCTCCGGTCCGGCTGTGCCAAACATTAAATAAATCCATTTCAAAAAGTTAAAGGCCTACTGAAAGCCACTACTAGCGACCACGCAGTCTGATAGTTTATATATCAATGATGAAATCTTAACATTGCAACACATGCCAATACGGCCGGGTTAACTATAAAGTGAAATTTTAAATTTCCCGCCACACTTCCGGTTGAAAACGTCTATGTATGATGACGTATGTGCGTGACGTCAACAATTGATACGGAAGTATTGGTACCCCATTGAATCCAATACAAAAAAGCTCTGTTTTCATTTCATAATTCCACAGTATTCTGGACATCTGTGTTGGTGAATCTTTTGCAATTTGTTTAATGAACAATGGAGACTGCAAAGAAGAAAGTTGTAGGTGGGATCGGTGTATTAGCGGCTGGCTGCAGCAACACAACCAGGAGGACTTACTTGGATAGCAGACGCGCTAGCCGGCAACCGCATGGATGATCGGGTGAAGTCCTTTGTCCTTCCGTCGATTGCTGGAACGCAGGTGAGCACGGGTGTTGATGAGCAGATGAGGGCTGGCTGGCGTAGGTGCAGCGCTAATGTTTTGATCATAGCTCTGTGAGGTCCAGTTGCTTAGTTAGCTTCAATGGCGTCGTTAGCAACAGCATTTTTAAGCTTTGCCAGGCTGGGAATTATTAACCGTGTAGTTACAGGTCCATGGTTTAATAGTATTGTTGATCTTCTGTCTATCCTTCCAGTCAGGGGCTTATTTCTTTTGTTTCTATCTGCATTTAAGCACGATGCTATCACGTTAGCTCCGTAGCTAAAGTGCTTCGCCGATGTATTGTCGTGGGGATAAAAGTCACTGTGAATGTCCATTTCGCGTTCTCGACTCTCATTTTCAAGAGGATATAGTATCCCAGGTGGTTTAAAATACAAATCCGTAATCCACAATAGGAAAAGGAGAGAGTGTGGAATCCAATGAGCCAGCTTAGACTTAGACTTAGACTTACACTTAGACAAACTTTAATGATCCACAAGGGAAATTGTTCAACACAGTAGCTTGTACCTAAATTACGGTCAGAGCGAAAAAAGATATGTCTTGCACTGCATTCTAGTCCTTCACTCCCACGTTCCTCATCCACGAATCTTTCATCCTCGCTCAAATTAATGGGGTAATCTTCGCTTTCTCGGTCCGAATCGCTCTCGCTGCATTGAAAACAATGGGAAATTTTGAGGAGTCTTTCCTCTGTTGACGTCACGCTACTTCCGGTACAGGCAAGGCTTTTTTATCAGCGACCAAAAGTTGCGAACTTTATCGTCGATGTTCTCTACTAAATCCTTTCAGCAAAAATATGGCAATATCGCGAAATGATCAAGTATGACACATAGAATGGATCTGCTATCCCCGTTTAAATAAAAAAAAAATTCATTTCAGTAGGCCTTTAAATAAATCCATTTCAAAAAGTTAAATACAAATAAGGTAACAAGAGAAGTATCCTTCTCTTTTGTAAAGTCAATCCGTAAAGCAGATATAGATCATCTACATCTACAATATGATTTGCCAAAGTGCCTGGAGAGGACAGATTTTAAAAAAGCATGTTTTTTTTCATGTTGTAGAATATTGGTTGGGAAATGACCAAATTTCAATGGTCAAATCAACGTCGGAACCCAACATTGTCCATCTGTTTGGGAATGTTTTGCCTCCTCTATGAACTAAGGTAGTTCTGAGAATTTTAGTTGTTTCTCTAAATATTGTCAAGCATTGGTTTTGACAAATCTGCCGTTGTTGACGTAGCAAAACCCGAGGGAGTGAGCCCGCATGTTCCATTGCAGTTTGCTCCATGTTGCCTGGCGCTCACTAATAATTGTTTTCTGCCCAGCAAAATGATTGATGACTGATTGAGGAGCTTCTGTGCCGCCATCTGCCCGAGTGTGAGGGTGCTTGCAGAGAGTTGCTGACTGAGGAAATTGTTAAGAAAACAGTCGTTTGGCAATTATGACCTCAAGAATGTTACTTTGGAAACAGGTAAACACTTTTTAACTTTACAAACAAAAGGTAAGGTAATATGATGAATAAATGCAACACATGGAGCTGATCTTACTTGCCCCTTAGTCAACAAAATCATGAGGAGCCCAACATTTGAGCCCAGTCACTAAGTGCAGTTCATTTAAATCTGTTGTGTACTGGGGAGAGTAGACGGCACAAACCACAAGGGGGCGTCGTTTAGCTCTATGATTTATTATATATATGTATATATATATAATAACAAACTAAAATATAAAATAAACAAGGCAATGGAGTGTGACAAAAGTCCAAGAGTTTGTGGTGTGTGACTATGTGTGGGAATTACTTGCTGAGTTTTACCATGAGTGTTGAGCGAGAGGCAAGTCCAAAGGGGCAGGGCAGGCTCATAGATCCGTAAGAAGCAGGAAGTCGGGAATGGAGGCAGACTGCAGGAAGGACGACAAGGAAGACACGAGACCAATTAACACAATGTTCGGGAACACACACAGAGAGAAAGAGAGAGAGAGCAAGATTGCAAAGAGCTAGACGTGGCTTACTGTGCGGGAACAGATGAATACGTTCCGGCCCGGAACGCAGGTCTGCACTGGCTTAAGACCAGGGAGATCATCAACCACAGGTGCGCTGAGTGCTGATTGCTTGCTGCAAATGTCATTAAAGTATCCTAAATATTTTCAGTTAAAAGTATCTATTAGCAATAAAAGCAAGCCCAGCAGCCGCAAGACGTTGAAACAACGTTGAGAACTTGTTGAATTAGGTCCTGACGTTTGGCAACTCAAACATAACGTTGAAACAACATGCTTTTTGACAACGTTTAATCAATGTCGGGTTCTGACCTTGATTTGACATTGAAATGTGGTCATTTCCCAACCAACAACGTGAATCCAACGTTGGGCATCAACTTTGTCCTAATTTACAAATACAACTATTTTGCAACGTTGTTTCCAAGTCACTTTTAAAGGACATGTACGTGTAATCAACGTTGCATCAATGTCTTGTATATTTTTTTGGTATCTGATCCATACCAAAATGGATCTTGTGCTGTTTGTTGATCCATCAAAACATACCATCATTTGTCAAAACAAATGTACAATTTTCATGATGAAAGTTGAATACTAAACATGTGTTTTGAATAGTATGGCTTGGATGCTGGCTACGTAGAGAGTTGAATATCCTAAAATGGGTTTTGTGGCAATTCCAACTGTAAAATGATGACTCCACCCCCGTCCTCTCACAAGAGATCCACCCAGGAACGGGGCCATATGAACCCCTTCCCTGCTGCAACTCCGATGTAGGCCGAGTATGGTAAAGGGGTGTGGTCAGGTTGACTTTGTACACCCTAATCTGCATAGTGTTTATAGCGCTACACACATTTATCTACAATGTCAGTCTTGGACTAAACAGTTTTTATTGTTTGTGCTACGGCGCCATCTTTTGGAGGAGTCCACTCAATGCAGGTGCTGCAGTGTCCTTCTATTTAGTCATTTCCACTGGAAGTAGAGTGCCGTTCAGGATGGATGGATAAGTATGGAGAGTGTTTTGCATTTTTCCCCCCATCATCCCTTGTAATTGATTTAAATGGAAGGGGACAAGTGGTAGAAAATGGATGGATGGATGGATGGAATCTTGATGTTTTTATGTTGATTGGACATTTTTTTATATCATAGCCACAAAGTTGAAAGAGCAGGTTGTTATGTGGGACCATGTCTGTTGAATCTTTGTGCCGCTTGATTTCATTTTTTTTTTTTTTGCACCGTGACCAGGGAAGGTTGTTTGGATTGGGTCATATAGGTAAATGCTGCACTTCATTGCCTTAAAGCACAGGCACAGGTGCTTGCAGACAGAAAAATGGCAACGGTCTTACCAGAGAATACCTGTATTTAATTTGGACGCACAGTATTTTGCACACCACAATATGTTTCCTGTACCCGCCTTTTATTTTTATTGGCTCCCCTTCTTTTGTTTGTGTGTGTTTTCTGTCTCTAAATCCCCTCGGGTGAGCAGACCCTTGTCACTTTGTCATGTTTTCAGTCAGTCGACTGTTTGAGTCTAAATCCTTGTATTTTCTTTCCTATTCTACCGAAGTTTTATGTGAGTTGTGAAGCTCCGTTGTTATTTTATTGCTCGGTTCGGCAGTTTTTCATATTAAGGATTGCAGTCAAAAGGACAGCAAACAAAACAAAGCAAAAACTGCATACTGTATATTATTTGGTGAGGCCACTCTCAGGAGGACTGGAAGACTGGAGTGAGAGAGGGGCAACCAAAGAGGGTGGGGGGCAGACTCCTATAACATTTTTATGACAAAAGCCCTTCTTTGATGAAGACCAGAAGCAGCTCGGGATAGTCCCAGAAAGCCCTCTGAGGAACTGGACATGCCTCGTGGACACTATCTCCCTCATTTATCACAGCAAAGCGAGTGCAATGACAAACGTGGGGACCCCGAGCCTTCCCGGGGGAATATATATATCTTGCAGGAAGGAGGAGGAAGTCTTTTCAAGACAGAACTTTAAAACAAAAACGGCTCGCTCGCATTGCATCCATCTCGCCGTGTCGGCTTGTCAGCAGCTAAATGGAAACATGTCGGCCGAATTCTCCAATGATTTCGTCTTCGTTTGAGGGACTTGGAGGAGAACAGGCAGATGTGCGTATTGTGACATGAATGGAGTTGTGTGACAATATACAGACCTGGTCAAAAGTTTACATACACTTGTAAATAACATCATGTCATGGCTGTCTTGAACTCCATTTTTCTTTCATCTGACCACAGAACTTTCCTCCAGAAGGTCCTGTCTTTGTCCATGTGATGTCAGGCTAGAATGAAGGTTTTTAGTCGGTCCACCTTTTGCAGCTATTACAGCTTCAACTCTTCTGGGAAGGCTGTCCACAAGGTTGCGGAGTGTGTTTATAGGAATTTTCCACCATTCGTCCAAAAGCGCATTGGTGAGGTCACACACTGATGTTGGTGGAGAAGGCCTGGCTCTCAGTCTCCCTTCTAATTCATCCCAAAGGTGTTCTATCGGGTTCAGGTCAGGACTCTGTGCAGGCCAGTCAAGTTCATCCACACCAGACTCTGGCATCCATGTCTTTATGGACCTTGCTTTGTGCACTGGTGCACGGTCATGTTGGAAGAGGAAGGGGCCCGCTCCAAACTGTTCCCACAAGGTTGGGAGCATGGAATTGTCCAAAATGTTTTGGTATCCTGGAGCATTCAAATTCCTCCTCCACCAAATTTCACACTTTGCACAATGCAGTCCGAAATGTAGCGTTCTCCTGGCAACCTTCAAACCCAGACTGGTCCATTAGATTGCCAGATGGAAAAGTTTGATTCATCAGTCCAGAGAAGGCGTCTCCACTGCTCTAGAGTCCAGTGGTGATGTCCTTTACACCACTGCATCCCACGCTTTGCATTGGACTTGGTGATGTATGGCTTAGATCAGTGGTTCTTAACCTTGTTGGAGGTCCCAAACCCCACCAGTTTCGTATCCGCATTCACCCAACCCTTCTTTAGTGAGAAATAAAATGTTGTTTTTTTCAAATTCAAGACAAAATGATATGTTTTTTTTACTGGTGCACAAAATGAAGCGTGCATGAACATCACCTTGTTCAAAGAACAAAACCAACACAGTGCATGAACTCACAACAAAATTACACACCTGCAAATCAGATGTAAAATTAGAGGGAACATTGTTTGGAGGTATCCATAGTACTCTATAGGGGGAAGTTTTTATTTACACGATGAGTCGGGTGTGTCTTGACATCTGCGGCAGAGGCTCCGCTAAACCCCTGAGCCCGACTCACCGAACACCTAGGGTTTGATTGAACCCAGGTTAAGAACCACTTGCTTAGATGCAGCTGCCCCGCCTTGGAAACTCATTCCTTCTCTGTCAGCATGTCTGATTAACTTTGTTTAACTCTTACCTTCCCAATATCAATGTGTTTCTGGCTGTCAGTAGAGGTGTCCCACAAGGTTCTGTTTTAGGACCACTTCTTTCTTTCATTTTCTTCATTGATTCACCTCAAATGTGCTCTGTCTGTTATTTACCTTTTACAATTTTGATGTATCACAAATCAAGTATGATTTGCAACAACACTGTACAACACTGCTTTAACAACAACAACAAGGTTGTTGTTAATATGAGACATAAAAAAATCATGTTTGGCACCAAATATTGTTTATGTCATTTACCTGAGTTGCGTAATAATTCTACTGATGGAACTCCATTTGAGCGAACTTATATATTTAATAATAATAATAATAATAATACATTCCATTTGTAAAACACTCTACATTTGTCAATATCAGAGTTTAAAAGGATATAAGTGTAGTTAAAAACACATCAAACTTCTAAAAAAGAACAAAATTAGCAGAAGGCTTTTTCTAAAAAGATGAGTCTTAAGGCTCTTTTCAAAAGCTGCTGTAGTCTGTGGGGCCTTCAGGAGGGGGTTCCACAGTCTTGGGGCAGCAGCAGAGAAAACCCCATCACCCATGTTGCAGAGCTTAGTCCTTGGTCTTACGAGGGTGTGTGTGCATGTTGAACGGAGGGTGTGTGAAATGGTCTGGGGGGTGAGGAGCTCCTGGAGGTAAGTGGGGGTAGATCCATGGATGCACTGATGGGTGAGGCGGGAGATCTTATACTCAATTCTGAGTTTGACCGGGAGCTAGTGAAGGGATTGAAGATGGGGGTGATGGTGGTGTATGAGGTGAAGCAGTTAGGTGTGAGTCCAGTGGTGTATTGCAGACGGTGGAGGACGATGTCGTGGTCGAGTGTATCAATGTAAGATCCAAGAGGATGAGAAGTGATGGGGTCTGCTGCCATCAGGAGGTCCTTGGTGACCCTGACCAAAGCAGTTTCTGTACTATGTCCAGGGCGGAAACCAGACTATTTGTCAAACAGATTATTGTGAGTGAGGTGATCCAGAAGATATGCTGCAATTTAAATACCTTGGTCGGTGGATTGACCCTGAATTTACCTGTAAACCCCATATTGATTATACGTTTGTATTTGTTGTTTGGGTTCTCTCTACAGATCAATTCATTGTTTTGTATTTCCGGTTAGGAAAATAATAATTTCACAATTGTTACTTCCAGTGTGAGATTATATGGATGTTGTTTACCAAAACACTACTAACATCTCAATCAGAATCAGAATCAGAAATACTTTATTAATCCCCGAGGAGCAATTAAGAATTTCAGCACAATCCCATTCAAGAGCAGACAAACATTACAGGGAGACAGAACAGCTTCTGCTGGGGAGGAGGGAGCATGGCCAGAGACAGGAGCAGACCCAACAAAGCAACCAAGAGAGCCGACTCCACCCTCGGCCGCCCACCAACTCTCGGCCAGTGTCCAGTCCGCATGGATGAGCGAGGATATGTCCAAGGAGACCAAAATGTCCGATAACTGCACATTCAGCCAAGACACTGTAAAGCTGGTCCGTCCCAGCGCTCAGCGCCGGCTCCGCAGCCCTGTCTCTTCATCCGCATCTCCTCCAGTCTCTCCAAACGGACTTTGGTGTGGCAGAGACCCAGCAGCTGGTCTCCGTGGCCAAAAGGCTCCCGGAAGGCAGATCCAGAAGTTCACAAAAAAGCACCACAGAAGTCACAAAAGTGCCACCTCTTGTCGCACAGTCCCAAAGGGTCCAGAACCAAAAGGCAGAAAAAATAACACATGAAAAAAAGAGGGAAACATCAGGAACACAAAAGGATGACACAAGAGCACAGAGCTCCTGCCACCACCAGCCACTACAGCGGCGCCATATTAACAGCGGTGCCATCTTGACATTGGTGGGGGGTTCTTTTCGAGCTCCAGTACTCTGGAATGTTCTGCCAGTAACAGTTAGAGATGCTACCTCAGTAAAGCATTTAAGTCCCATCTTAAAACTCATTTATACACCGTAGCCTTTAAATAGACTCCTTTTCAGACCAGTTGATCTGCCGTCTCTTTTTTCTGCTCTGCTCTACCTCTCCTGCGTGGAGAGATGATCAGGTAGCCACGGATCAGTTTCCACGGAGGATGCGCTAGCTGTTCCAAGTCAAGGCCTGGGGTGGACCACTCCTCTGTGCATCAATTAGTGACGTTTCTGCGTTGCTGACCTGTCTACATGCAAGAGGATTCCCTGCTGGCCTCACTATGGACTGGACTCTCACGTTATTATCCGTATCCCCCGCAGATGTGGGGGGTAATGGGGTTGAGTTTTTTCCGTGGCCCTGATGTGGGCCAAGGATGTCATTGTGGTTTGTGCAGTTCTTTGAGGCATTTGTGGTCAAAGGCTATATAAGTAAACTTTGAATGATTGATTATGGTTTTTTTTTATATCAGTGAGAGACTTTTGAAGAGGGTTTTGTACTCCAAGGGATTGCCGCTTTGTTAGGACATAGAATATAGATGAGTTTATGGGGAGCCATTTGCTGTTCTCTGGACAGCTTCAAGGGTACTGCTGGATGTACGCTAACTGTAGAGAAAATGGTCCACAGTACGTGTGAGAAAAGAAGGAAGTACACGTTGAATTCTAGAGGAGTGGAAACAAAGCAGACAAGAGGTCTTAGTCCACGGAACTATCTGGAAGGCCACATTTCATCTGGCACCTGGACTCCTACGATAAACTGAAAGCATATGGCGCAAGTGTTAATGAATGTATCAATGGTTTTCCCAGGAAAATGCTTAGTGCCTGTTGCTTAGTGCCTACAAAACAAGCTGTTCGAAAATACAAAATAATGATTACAAGTTTGTGTTATAATGAAAGAAAAACACTAGAAGTGCAGAAATAACTAACCAGAGCAGAACTCTTCACAAACGACCTTGGACGACCAGACAAATACTTCAAAGCAAACTTGGAACTAAACACACAGACCTATTAGACAGCAGAACACACCTGGACTAGACATGAGAAGGAGAGAGATGAATGGAGGAAACAGAAAAGTTGAGGCAAGACACGCGCTAATCCTGACGCAAACAAGCACATGAGGAACAACAAAGCAGAGCCTCGAACAAAAATAACAGAACATGACAGCCAAATGAGTGATGCATACTTAAGAAGAATAGAGTACATTAGAGAAATTAATGTTTGTATGGGTAGTGTGGAACCAATAGAGGGCCAGGACTACAGCTAGCAGTTCTTGTCGGAAATACAGAAAATATTTCCATCCATCCATTTCTACCGCTTGTCCCTTTCGGGGTCGTGCGTTTGGCTAATAGTGCGGCTGAAGTGCGCTACGACTTGCTCCACTTGTTCGCCTTTTTGAGACCGCCCCGCCGCAAGGCCCACATCACTGGCATCTGTGTCCACTATGAAAGGCCGATGGAAGTCAGGTTAGGCCAACACTGGCGCCTAAACAGAGCCAGGAAAAGGTGTGACCACAGTCCTCATTCAGTTAATACTAGTATGACGCCAGGCGCAGGAAGCTACACAGCTCTCTGAGGTTCTCCAAAGCAACCAATCTCTTAGGGCTGCTATTTTTTTGTTAGTGACGACTCTTGATGCATTGACAGCAAACCTTAAGAACAGATGGTTCTTTTTCGGGAAACCCAGTTTGATGGATGGCGAGAAGACTTTTCTCTGGTGGTTCGGGAGTTTTTAGGTTTTATAAGTAAACTAAACAGCAGTTCTGAGGAATGTTGGCCAGGACTCTGTCTGTCAAGCTTTCAAAGCTGGTTGGGGCATTGCTTAGCACAAATGGCATCACTTTAAATTGTCCACAATCCTTGGCTTTCTGAGGGGTGTATCTCAGGTGCTTGCTCCACTTGCCAATAGCCGTTTCGTAGGTCAAGTGGGCTGAACCAGCAAGGCCCGGCAATTTAGGTCAAAGTTGTCGTCGATACGTAGTAAAGGGTAGGAGTTTGAGATGTAGCTGATGTTTCTGGTCAACGGCCAAACATTCACAGCTTCTTGTGGATGGCTTACTTGGTCTCAGTGGAAGGTGGCTGTGGTGTTGGCTTGTCCTGTTTGTCAAAGGTGAGTGTGGTGCAGGCTTGCTTACTTAGGTTGAAGGTGGAGAGGTGGAGGACTACTTTACTGGAAGGTTGCAGTGGAGCCCTAGTGTTTAGGCCGGGGTCTTGGGTGCACTACTCCCTTTTGTTGCAGGCTGGAGCATGAAGGAGGAGCATTGCAGTCTTTCTTCCCCAGCAGTTCTCAGACGGCCTCTTAGCCCAAGTACAGTATGGTCCAAAATAAAACCACAGGTCGAGTCTGGTAAAACTGCGTTCTTATATTTCAGTCAGCTAGAATCTGTGGTCCACACCTTGTCAATGGAAGGGTTCTTGCCCAGGTTCTTGGCTTGTTTGCTGGTGAGGGTAGTAATGCGGCGCTTGGTGCATCTCCACCGTGAGCCGTCAGGCGCTCGTGGCCACCATCTCTCGACGACAAAGAACAGGTACACGCACGGCTAAGTACAAAACTCAAAAGCAGACATTTAAAACTAAAAGAAAATGAGGAAAGCTTTAAGAAAGTAACAGCTTCCTGGAGAAGAATAGGCGCATGGACTTATTATTTAGTTTTACACGAGTGGAACAAAACAAACATATGGTTTACAATTTTTATTTCATTGTTTTTAAATGTGATAGTTATTTGAAAATAAAATGTTTACCGTCAGTGAATTATTCTCTTGTTATTATCCTCGAAACTGAAACTGAAATGAACTGAACTGAAGAACTCGTAATGAGCAACCTGTATTAACATTAATTTGGGTACAAACCTCCCGCACCTCACTGTTATACGTGACGCCAAGAAACTCAATTATAGCACAGAAATGTAATCATTTGCAAAACTGAAACAATACAAAAAGATACTAACACAGACACTCGTAGACATGCTAGCATATTCGGTCATGCTAACGACACTAGTGTCAGTCATCTTAAAACCCATTTGTATACTCTAGCCTTTAAATAGACCCCCCTATTTTAGACCAGTTGATCTGCCGTTTCTTTTCTGCTCTGCCCCCCTCTCGTTCGTGGAGAGGGGGCAAGGGGGGGCACATATTCGGTGACCACAGATGAGGCGCTAGCTGTCCAAAGTCGGGACCCAGGGTAGACCACTCATCTGTGCATCAGATGGGGACGTCTCTGTGCTGCTGACCTGTCTCCACTCAAGATGATCTCCTACTGGCCCCACACTATTATGTTAGATCCACTATGGACTGGACTCTCATAATATTATGTTAGATCCACTATGGACTGGACTCTCACTATTATGTTAGATCCACTATGGACTGGACTCTCACACTATTATGTTAGATCCATTATGGACTGGACTCTCACACTATTAACTAGATCCACTATGGACTGGACTCTCACTATTATGTTAGATCCACTATGGACTGGACTCTCACACTATTATGTTAGATCCACTATGGACTGGACTCTCACACTATTAACTAGATCCACTATGGACTGGACTCTCACACTATTATGTTAGATCCACTATGGACTGGACTCTCACTATTATGTTAGATCCACTATGGACTGGACTCTCACACTATTATATTAGATCCACTACTGACTGGACTCTCACACTACTATGTTAGATCCACTATGGACTGGACTCTCACACTATTAACTAGATCCATTCGACGTCCATTGCACCGGCCGCCCAGGGGGGGTCTCCCCTCCAAGGTTTCTCATTGTCATCCCATTGGGTTGAGTTTTTCCTTGCCCTGATGTGGGATCTGAGCCCAGGATGTCATTGTGGCTTGGGCAGCCCTTTGAGACACTCGTGGTTTAGGGCTATATAAGTAAACATTGATTGATTGATTGATTGAAGATAGCACGCTTTAATAAGTATAAAGAGTTTTAGTTATATTGTAAAACTTACAAACGGAGTGACGAGCGAAGAAGCCACACGAGTGGGAACGCCATGGACAGCTGGACGCCAAACGGTTGAAAAAAACAAAACAAAAACAAACCACTACTCGTAAATGACAGGAGACTGCAGTGAGCAAAGTTGTCCATAAGATGGCAGCGTAGCACAAACAATAAAACACTTTCTAGGTGTATTTGCTTGTTTTGTTTCTTAGTAGCTATTCTTTTAATGGCTGTTATCGGATTTTTTTTAAAAGTGTAAAACAGTGAAATGATTTACGTTTAAGCATGTTGACATTAATACCTAACATGCTTAACCCTTGTGTGATGTTCATATTGTTGTTACTCAGCCAGCGTTTGTGGGTCTGATGGACCCCTTGCATTTTGTGCCTTTTAATGCCACTTTTATGTGAAAATACTGAACAGATGTTTATTGGGATAAGGTAAACATCTGTTCAGTATTTTCACATAAAAGTGTTTGATTGTGAGGCATTAAAAGCCACAAAATGCAACGGGTCCATCAGACCCACAAACGCTGGCCGAGTAACAACAATATGAACGCTGCACGGAAATTTTCTCTGGCAGTTTCTGCATCCCGCAGGGATTCTTCTTCTGTGTTTCTGCACCTGCGCTTCCCACACAAGGTTGCAACATTGTTTGTCAACACTGTCTGCTCTCATTTTCTCGCACATTTGACCCTCTGATGTTCTGTGTACCTACACTCTGTCCTCCTCCTGTCTAGGCCTGCTGTGTGTGTGTGTGTGTGTGTGTGTGTGTGTGTGTGTGTGTGTGTGTGTGTGTGTGTGTGTGTGTGTGTGTGTGTGTGTGTGTGTGTGTGTGTGTGTGTGTGTGTGTGTGTGTGTGTGTGGTGCACAGAACATCAATTTCCACACTTCTATTAGCCCCGGGTCCAGTGGACCCGGACATCTTATATGTAATAGAAATGTGTAGGGGGGTGTATGGTGTGTGGTCATTAAATATGTATTCTTATATATGTTCTTCACAGACAATGAGCCAAAATCAGTGAGTCTCAGTTTGAAAAATTAATTAATTATATCATTTTTCTTGTAATAAACAAAAAAAAACCGGGTCCCACAGACCCGAACACCACACAAGGGTGTATATTATGTTGTCTTTGACTAAGAAGTGGGTGCAACACGATGCTCTCCTCCAAGGCTTTTCAAATTAGAAAGACTTGACAAGTTGACTCCCTTCAAACAGCGACTTGCTTAAAAAAACAAAAAACCCCAGAGAAAGGCTCCCAAGTGTCAGTGGCAGAGAGGTGCAGGCACTCAAAGTCTGCAGAGTCCCACATTTCAAACAGTGGCTCACCCAAAGAATGTCTTGTCAAAACATGGGAGCTCAGAGCAAGAAAGTGCCGGATGTTCAGTAAACGTCTTCTTTCCGAGGCGCAAGATATAAAACAGCTTACTACTACAACAACAAAAAAGATCTTACTTTTGCTGTTTCTGTAGGGCTCTTTTTTTTCTGCTCTGGTCAACCTCCAATTGGTCTGCTTTCCAAACATTTCTTTTTTCCCCCCAAATAAATTCAAGTTCTTCGCTACTGTCGTATAAAAATGTTTAAAAATATGTTTACTATTGTTACAGTCATAACATCCTAAAAGGGGTCATTCATTTTGGTCCACAGTAGGAAGGGGCCCATTCGTCACAGTTTACCCGACACATGCAACGTGAAAAATTTGGGGGGTTTGCACCATCCACTTTAGCCTTAAAATGTGTTTTGTAGCAATTCCGTTTTTTTTTTGTTTTTTTTTAATGAATTTATTAATCAATCAAAAATACAATACACAACAATACCACAATAATACAATCCAATTCCAAAACCAAACCCGTCCCAGCAACATTAAGAACAACAATAAACAGAGCAATTGAGAGCCATTGAGGACACACAAACATGAAACAAAAATTAACATTATCGACAACAGCATCAATATTAGTAACAATTTCAAAATAGCAGTGATTAAAAAACCCTCATTGATAGTATCATTAAAACATTAATTTAAAAAAATACAAAAATTACACCTGCATCACATCCCACAAGCCCGACAACACATTGTGTCCAACATTTTTCACAAAGATATAATAAGTCATATTTTGGTTCATTTAATAGTTGAAACAAATTTAAATAATGGATCCCATATTCCAATATATGACTCATTATTATCTAAACTAAATGCAGTTTGTTCTACTGATATCATCTCCATAGCTTGTGTGTACCAGTCAGTATGAGTCTGACTATCAACATCTATCCCTTTTTTAAATTTTACCCTTTTTGTTATTATGCATATTGAAAGAAATGCATTTTTACTCTTTGATGACACGCTACTAAATTGATGGAGATCCCCAAGAATACAAGTTTGCAGTGTCATTGGGATGTTTATATTAAGGACTGTGATTGCTTCTTTTGTTGTTTTCAACTCTTTTATTCTCTGACATTCCCACAATAAATGAACAAGAGTTGCCTCACTTCATACATAACTTGCTATCTACTACACCAATTTTAAACAGCTGAGAAGATGTCAAATACAATCTATTCAATATCTTAAATTGAGTCAGCTTATCTTTACTGCTTCTAAAGAGCTTATTGGCATTTTTCCAAATATCATTCCATGATATGTCTCTTTCATCTAAAATGTTTAAGTCCATCATCCATTTCCGAACACATGCATCATTTGCATTTCTAGTGTGGTGTTCATTTATTATTCCATAAAATAGTTTGATTAATTTCTTAATTGTATCTTGATTAAAAAGTGCATTCCAACTTTGACCACGGCGTGAGTTGCTATGTGGACTGGCGCTGTCTGTCATTTCCAGTAGACTGCATTGGTTAATATTCAAGTCACAACATGTAAATTGGAGTACTGTTGGTTATTTTGGGTGCTTTGTGGACAGAATTGAAGACCTCCCATTGGACTCTATTGTCAGCGGACTTTTATTTACACTTTTGACAAGTTTACCATGAATTGATTAACGTGGACCCTGATTTAAACAAGTTGAAAAACCTTTTGGGGTGTTACCATTTAGTGGTCAATTGTACAGAATATGTACTGTACTGTGCAATCTACTAATAAAAGTTTCAATCAATTCAATCAACCAATAGAATACATTAAAAAAACAATGATACGACTGTCTTTTTGTCTCTCATAATGATTGTGAACAATCGGCAAAATTCCCCCAAAAAGTGCAGTTCCCCTTTGAGACTTAAAATCCCATTTAGAAATATGCTGACTGGACACTAAATTGTCTATTAGGCGCGTACGTGCGTGTACATGGGGGTGGTCTACATAGTATCTGCCCTCTGATTGGTTGGCATCCTGTCCAGTCGGGGAAGGCTCTAATTGGTGTGTTGTAACTGTGCAGTAGGGAAGGGATTCAAATGGACCCAGGGCAGTCTGCAGAAAATGATGGAAAGCGCCACTCCACATGGCAGCTGTGGTCAAAACTTATTTTAAGATATCCAACGTTCTACTGCCATCTGGCAGCTGAAGTGGAAAGTGCCCCGCCCTGATTCGTCACGTTACATGTGTCAGGTAAAAGGGGCCATAGGAATCCTTTGCACATTTCAAACCCTGCCCAAGATGAGTGCACAATGTTGATACACAACTATGGAAAATACAGAGATGGGAGGGTTATTGTGTGTTTGTTTTTTGTTGTTTTTTTACCTACTTACAGTCGTGGTCAAAAGTTTACATACACTCACATGACGTCACATGGACAAAGATAAGACCTTCTGGAGGAAAGTTATGTGGTCAGATGAAACAAAAATGGAGCTGTTTGGCCACAATACCCAGCAATATGTTTGGAGGAGAAAATGTGAGGCCTTTAATCCCAGGAACCCCATTCCTACCGTCAAGCATGGTGGTGGTAGTATTATGCTCTGGGCCTGTTTTGCTGCCAATGGAACTGCTGCTTTAAATGGGACAATGAAAAAGGAGGATTACCTCCAAATTGTTCAGGACAAGCTAAAATCATCAGCCCGGAGGTTGGGTCTAGTTGGGTGTTCCAACAGGACAATGACCCCAAACACACCTCAAAAGTGGTAAAGGAATGGCTAAATCAGGCTAGAATGAAGGTTTTAGAATGGCCTTCCCAAAGTGCTGAAGATTGGGTATTTTATATAAATCATGTCCATTATGTATTTTACATAATAATGTCTATTGTGTATTTTACATCAATAAAATAAAAGGTTTAGTGTTTGTACATTCACACAATAAACTACGGATGTTTACGCAGTTTGTTAGTTTGTTTTGTATTGAAATTGCAGATTTTGTGAAGTCTTTTGTGTTCGTGGTGGTGTAGTTTTTGTCTGATACTAACTCTGGCCATCAAAGCTTGTTTGAAACATCCATCCATCCATCCATTTTCTACCGCTTGTCCCTTTTGGGGTCACGGGGGGTGCTGGAGCCTATCTCAGCTGTACTCGGGTGGAAGGCGGGGTACACCCTGGACAAGTCGCCACCTCATCACAGGGCCAACACAGACAACATTCACACACTAGGGACCATTTATTGTTGCCAATCAACCTATCCCCAGGTGCATGTCTTTGGGGGTGGGAGGGGCCTATCCCCAGGTGCATGTCTTTGGAGGTGGGAGGGGCCTATCCCCAGGTGCATGTCTTTGGGGGTGGGAGGGGCCTATCCCCAGGTGCATGTCTTTGGAGGTGGGAGGGGCCTATCCCCAGGTGCACGTCTTTGGAGGTGGGAGGGGCCTATCCCCAGGTGCACGTCTTTGGAGGTGGGAGGGGCCAATCCCCAGGTGCATGTCTTTGGAGGTGGGAGGGGCCTATCCCCAGGTGCATGTCTTTGGAGGTGGGAGGGGCCTATCCCCAGGTGCATGTCTTTGGAGGTGGGAGGGGCCTATCCCCAGGTGCATGTCTTTGGAGGTGGGAGGAAGCCGGAGTAGAACCCACGTAGTCACGGGGAGAACATGCAAGCTCCACACAGAAAGATCCCGAGCCCGGGATTGAACTCAGGACTACTCAGGACCTTCGTATTGTGAGGCACATGCACTAACCCCTGTGCCACCGTGCTGCCTGTTTGAATCATGTAGTGCTAAATTGGACCAGTAGAGGGCGATAACGCTACACCCTAGGTTTAAGTGTGTTGAGTCACATTCATATATATGCGTATATATATATATATATATATAAATATATATATATATATATACATCTGCTCTTCGGGGGATTTTAAAGAGCAGGGAAACCTGCAAAACGGGCTTGTCGGGATGAAATAGCCTCTGTGTTTTTTCCTGACCTAACGTATATTCCGCTCTACCTCGGTATTGAGCACTGCATAACGAATAAACCACAGAAACCTTGACTATATATACACTATATTCCCAAAAGTATTTGGCAATATGACCTTTTGCAGCTATCACAGCTTCAACTCTTCTGGGAAGGCTGTCCACAAGGTTGCGGGGTGTGTTTAGAGGAATTTTCCACCAATTCTTCCAAAAGCGCATTGGTGAGGTCACACACTGATGTTGGTGGAGAAGGCCTGGCTCTCGGTCGCCGTTCTAATTCATCCCAAAGGTGTTCTATCGGGTTCAGGTCAGGACTCTGTGCAGGCCAGTCAAGTTCATCCACACCAGACTCTGTAGTCCATGTCTTTATGGACCTTGCTTTGTGCACTGGTGCACAGTCATGTTGGAAGAACACCTGATATTTGTGAAAATAGACATGACGATTGTATTGATCCTTAACAGGTGCTAGTCCTGGTACTAAGTCAGTCAATGCTATAACCCCTACACTACACTATATGCAGTTCACTCATCCAGCTTATATAGTATTTGTGTTGGTTGTTTCCTACATGCCGATAAAGAGCATTTTGAGCTGCTTATATATCAACGTCTGGGATTGTTTTCCTTGTGAGGTGGGTTTGAAGGCGATCCACAGAGGCCGCCTGTCATCAGATCAGATCTCAGCAGTCCTCCTCCTCGCTGGCGAGCTGCAACGCCGAGAAGAGTTATCCACTACAAAGACCTACTGCTTTCAAATTCTTTCCTGTTTAGACAAGGCTCTGAGGTATGCAACATGGATCCCATCACCAAATGCCTCATGGGGAGATTATAGCAGGAAGCAAATAAATATGTGTTACAGATATACGGTACATTTTGTAGCGCATGACATTTCACCTGATTGACAGAAGGACTAATCCTCAATACGAGTCAGTGCTTTGTTTATACTGTCAAGTAGGCCATGATACACTTAAATAAACAGCAGGAAAGTTTAAAAAGCATAAAAGAGTCAAAGTATGTATCATAGAAATCTCGATTTGTGGTTGTGGATTTGTTCCTAAGGTGTTGGAGCAGGGCCGGCCCGTGGCATAGGCCTTATAGGCAAATGCTAAGGGCGCCGTCCATCAGGGGGCGCCACGCCAGTGCCACAAATGTTGGAGAAAAAAGAAAAAAAAAAAGAAAAAAAAGTTGGTACTATTATTTCTAAATACAAAAAATAATCCCACGTTAATTAAAATGCAAAGTAAAGCCCATTTAATAGAAATATTATTTGTTACAACATTACGCCCCCCCCCCCCCCCCCCCCCCCCCCCCCCTTCCCGTATCATGACTCTTTTTGGACGTCACCTTATCAAAAAACAACACAAGATGTCAAAACGGCCAAAACTGTCAGGTGCCCAGGGAAGAAAAAAATAGAAAAGAAGAGGAGGAGAAACGAGAAAAAGACAGAGGTAGCAGGTAGGTAACGTTAGCCTACATGAAATTATTTGTCTGTTACAGAATGTGATAGTAACCTGGCTTTTTTAGCATTAAGCTAATGTTACATGATTCTGCAATTGCTAATCAATAAATAGCTAGTTCTGTTTTAACGTCGGGTTAATATTGTGGAGGGGGCTAAATTGTTATGGAAAATAATAATGTAACGTTAGGTAATTACAGTACTCCCACCTTACATTCCTCAGGGACATTTGTATAAGCAGGTGTTTTTTGTTTACATTGTTATTGCCTTCTGGTTAGCTAATGTTTGCCCTGCAGGTAATAGTCACTTTTCCACCCCTTTATATATTAGGTATAGTTGTAAGTCTAGTTGTTAAAGTGCACATCATTAATGTTGATTAAGCAATATCACATGAGAGGGAATGCTATTTTTTAATTTGAGCACTGCTGTGATTCGGTTAAAGATAATCATAACATAAAATTCTCATATAATATGTTATACTGTTACTTTGCATTCTGCTATTCAGCATTTCACTGTAATGATGACAATAAATTGATTGTTAGATATTCATTTTTCATTTTTTGTATTCATTTATTTATTCATATTTTTTTTAATCTTGTTAACTATTCTGATTGTTAATTTGCTTTCTTTAAGTAAAAAAAAAGGTCAAAGACAAAGCTATTCGGTTTTTTGTGAGTATATACACTTCACTGCCGATGTGGGGGGCGCCACCTAAAATCTTGCCTAGGGCGCCAGATTGGTTAGGGCCGGGCCTGTGTTGGAGTGATTATTTTTATAGTAATACAACAAAAAAAAGTAACTCGTCCTCATTCTGGAGCTCCAAGCAACCTCATGGGGTACGTCCATGTCTACACTAAGTCCTTGAACCCTTTAAACCAGGGGTGTCCAAAGTGCGGCCCGGGGGCCATTTGCGGCCCGCAGCTAATTGTTTAGCGGCCCGCCACACATTCTGGAAATGCTATTGCAAAAATTAAAAATAAACATTAAAAAAAGTGAAATGAGGTGAAATCTAACGAGGAAAAGTTGCAATGTTGACACAAAGCTGCCATGCAGGCTGTTTGTTTTTCTTTTGTCTTTCTTTATTTTGCTTTTTTTGCCATTGCTCAAAAATTTTTTTTTTTTTTTTTAAATTCAATGTTATAATCAATTATTGACCTATTCAAGGCTCCAATTACTTCAAATATTTCACTTTAAAATGTTTTATGTGGAAAACATTGCATATATTGTGTGGTTGTCATATAAAAACAATGTTTTCTTTGACATAAGAGCATAAAACAAACAAAATAATAGTTCAGACGTAAAATGGACAGATATATCTGAAGTTGATCTCGTAATTTAAGTGTTGAAAGTAAAAAAATATATGATAAAAATGTATCACTTTATGAGTGGGGAACCTTTTGGATCCCAAATATATTTAATGGGATTTTATTTATCTTTTCACTGTGATTAATCAAAAATAATAATGAATTAAAATCAATGGTGTCCTGCATTATTGATCTTTTTAGGGCTCCAATTACTTCACATCAAACTTTGCTTTCTGAATGTTTTGGGCGGTGGGGGAAATGCTGCATATTTCACTTTTACTATAAAAAACAAAGTTGTCTTTGACAGAAAAGGCATAAAAACTTTTTTTTTTAACGTTATATCAACCTGAAGTTGATATAGAGATTTACTGTAAGCGTTACATAAAAAATACTAATAATAATTTGACTTATTTTTAACATTTTAATGACTGAGACCCTTTATATTGATATTTTGTTATGATTTGAAAATGAAAAATATCAAAATGGCCCCCACATGCTTTAATTTTTCTGTGTGCGGCCCTCAATGGAAAAAGTTTGGACACCCCTGCTTTAAACGGATCATTATTTAGCCTAAGTCCCGTTTCAGCCACACTAAACGGGGCGGTGTAGCTCGGTTGGTAGAGGGGCCTGTGCCAGCAACTTGAGGGTTCCAGGTTCGATCCCAGCTTCCGCCATTCTAGTCACTGCCGTTGTGTCCTTGGGCAAGACACTTTACCCACCTGCGCCCAGTGCCACCCACATTGCTTTAAATGTAACTCAGATACTGGGTTTCACTATGTAAGAGCGCTTTGAGTCACTAGAGAAAAGCACTATATAAATATAATTCACTTCACTAAACCAGCGTTTAAGGTCCCCCTCCTCGGACAAATCTTTACACGAGTAAGTGCGCCGTGTATTTCTTGAATCTCCGGCACTTAGTTTTGTATGGACTCATTGATTGTTTAAAAACTGAGTTCGGAGAGGAAGTGACGCCAGTAAGACCGGGCCCCACACAGGAAGTGACGCCAGAAAGACCTCGCCCCACAGCCAGCTTCATAACCAACCGGAGATAAAAAAGATGGATCATCCAGACATGCCCGTGTTTCTCCTTCTTGTCAGGTTCAAACACCAAACTATCTATTGAACAAGACAAGAAGCAAGGAATCAAGCAGAGACAGATGTGACGACCGGGTCGCATGATGATGCGGGGTTTGTTCTCCCAAGACGCAAACGGACTTCGGACACAGTGTGCAGGTAGGAAATGATTTATTTTAGGAATAAATCAGACGGGAACAAAGAAAAACGTGCTCATAGCACAGAAGGCAAAAAACAAAGGGGCTAGCAAAAGAGCCTAGCGTGGAAGCTAGCAGGAATCTAAATTGTCGTCGACTGCCTTCCGCCCAATTGTAGCTGAGATAGGCTCCGGCACCCCCCGCGACCCCGAAGGGAATAAGCGGTAGAAAATGGATGGATGGATGTTGCATAAAGCAAATTAGAAAGCCAGACCGAGTGAGGCCAGGGTCTAGACTAAATAGCCCTCTGATTAGTGCCCGGGCAACAGGTGAGCGTCCCGAACACTAACCAGAGGCAGGTGAGTGCAATCTGCCGTCATGGCAACTGAAACAAACAAACTGAAGAGGTGCTGAAAACACAAGTGACTCGAAAACGTAAATAGACTATGTTCCGGGCAGCGGATCATAACAACAGAGTTGAATTTTGCTCATGAGGAGAAACGTTTGGGGCTGCACACTCAGTTACAGTTTCACCCTACGCTCTAAGGTACAGCCCCGCGCGCTCCTCTATTCATTCGGGAGTTCCCTAGTTAACATCACTGAGGCTGCTTCTGAAGGGAGGGGTAATGCAAGCAGCCCCAGTTGGACACAATACGTGATTATTCAGAATGGACACGTGCTTTGGACACCCAATTCTCATCATTTGGATGGCTGGCCAAATACTTTTGGCAATACAGTGTATATTTACTGGGACTTTAAAGGTCAGTCATTAGGTCAGTCATACTGGAAATATGCAACAATAGGAAAGACATGAAAGCCATCATTACGTAAGACAAGAACACATATGCTTTTTTAATGCATTCTAAATGGGAAATAAATATCTAATAATTGAGACAACAGGTGGAGGGTCCTCTCATTAGTTGTTTTTTCACACATGCTTTTTTATGCATTCTAAATGGGAAATAAATATCTAATAATTGAGACAACAGGTGGAGGATCCTCTCATTAGTTTTGTTTTCACATATGCTTTTTTATGCATTCTAAATGGTAAATAAATATCTAATAATTGAGTCAACAGGTGGAGGGTCCTTCCATTAGTTTTTTTTTCACATATGCTTTTTTATGCATTCTAAATGGTAAATAAATATCTAATAATTGAGACAACAGGTGGAGGGTCCTCTCATTAGTTGTTTTTTCACACATGCTTTTTTATGCATTCTAAATGGGAAATAAATATCTAATAATTGAGACAACAGGTGGAGGGTCCTCTCATTAGTTTTTTTTTCACATGTGCTTTTTTATGCATTCTAAATGGGGAATAAATATCTAATAATTGAGTCAACAGGTGGAGGATCCTCTCATTAGTTTTTTTTTCACATATGCTTTTTTATGCATTCTAAATGGGAAATACATATCTAATAATTGAGTCAACAGGTGGAGAGTCCTCTCATTAGTTTTTTTTTCACATATGCTTTTTTATGCATTCTAAATGGTAAATACATATCTAATAATTGAGACAACAGGTGGAGGGTCCTCTCATTAGTTTTTTTTTCACATATGCTTTTTTATGCATTCTAAATGGGAAATAAATATCTAATAATTGAGACAACAGGTGGAGGGTCCTCTCATTAGTTTTTTTTTCCACATATGCTTTTTTATGCATTCTAAATGGTAAATAAATATCTAATAATTGAGTCAACAGGTGGAGGGTCCTCTCATTAGTTGTTTTTTCACACATGCTTTTTTATGCATTCTAAATGGTAAATAAATATCTAATAATTGAGTCAACAGGTAGAGGGTCCTCTCATTAGTTTTTTTTTATTACATATGCTTTTTTATGCATTCTAAATGGGAAATAAATATCTAATAATTGAGACAACAGGTGGAGGGTCCTCTCATTAGTTGTTTTTTCACACATGCTTTTTTATGCATTCTAAATGGTAAATACATATCTAATAATTGAGACAACAGGTGGAGGGTCCTCTCATTAGTTTTTTTTTTCACATATGCTTTTTTATGCATTCTAAATGGGAAATAAATATCTAATAATTGAGACAGCAGGTGGAGGGTCCTCTCATTAGTTTTTTTTTAACATATGCTTTTTTATGCATTCTAAATGGTAAATAAATATCTAATAATTGAGTCAACAGGTGGAGGGTCCTCTCATTAGTTTTTTTTCCACATATGCTTTGTTATGCATTCATTCGGTCGGACGGGGTACGACATGTCCGATGGAAACAGAGAATATGTCACAAAGTGGTTTCAAAGGTACTTTGTTCTTCTCCGCTCCTCCACATGTGCATCCAACAAAATGGCCGAGTGCCATCACGACAGCAGCAGTGCTATCTGCTAGCAAAACACTTGGGTGTGTTTTTAATTGACTTCTGTCAACGGTGCATTCCGTGGCAGCGACACGGCCTCGCCACAATGCAACTTCTGTTCCAGAGATGAAACAAACGTAGGTGTTCTTCAGGAGGCCCGGGGCACATACTCCACATGGCTGTTGTTGTTTATACAGCATGTACAGGAAAGATGGGCTTATGGAGCGGGTGTTGTCCAATGATACTCGGGTGCAGCACATTCATCAATGACACAGGGAAAAGGTTTTTTTCTTTAAAAAAGTGTTTGTTCGGCGGAATAATCCGAAAATTGAAACAACTAAAATGACTATCAGTATCGATTTGATCCAAGTGCGGTTGTTTTTTTTCAGTTCTTTTTTGTCAGTGTCTTTTCTGCCCTGAAGAAATAAGTACGTTGATGCAGGAGGACTTTGCGGGCAAAAAGGCTTTGGAAAAAGTATTTGAATGACTTCAGTGATTTAAGATGTTTGCACTCTTGACTTTATTTTGCTTAAACAAATGTATGCATGGAATATAATGTCTTGTTTATCAATTTAAAATAGTTCACAAAAGTGTTCAATAACAACAAACACTGAATTTTAACGGGTGATAATCAGGTGTTATTGAAAAAAAAATACTGAGGTTTTTAGTTTACTTTTTTTTTTTTTAATTCTAATTAGACAAACATTGAATAAAAAAACACGTAAATACAATTCCCATTTTTTTGTTGCGCTGTATTAAGTCACATAAGAATGACCTTACCCCCCAACCCCTAAATAAAATCCTGACACGAGAGCACTATTTACCACAGTATTATTATACAGAGTATTATTTACCACAGTATTATTATACAGAGTATTATTAAACACAGTATTATTGTACAAAGTATTATTTAACAGTATTAGTATACAGAGTATTATTTACCACAGTATTATTATACAGAGTATTATTTAACACAGCATTATTGTACAAAGTATTATTTAACAGTATTATTATACAGAGTATTATTTACCACAGTATTATTATACAGAGTATTATTTAACACAGCATTATTGTACAAAGTATTATTTAACAGTATTATTATACAGAGTATTATTATACAGAGTATTATTTAACACAGTATTATAATACAGAGTATTATTTACCACAGTATTATTATACAGAGTATTGTTTAACACAGTATTATTATACAGAGTATTATTTAACACAGTATTATTGTACAGAGTATTATTTAACACAGTATTATTATACGGAGTATTATTTAACACAGTAATATTATACAAAGTATCATTTAACACAGTATTATTATACAAACTATTATTTAACACAGTATTATTATAGAAAGTATTATTTAACACAGTGTTATTATACAGAGTATTATTTAACACAGTATTATTATACAGAGTATTATTTAACACATTATTATTATACAAAGTATTATTTAACACAGTATTATTATACAGAGTATTATTTAACACAGTATTATTATACAGAGTGTTATTAGACAGAGTATTATTTAACACATTATTATTATACAGAGTATTATTTAACACATTATTATTATACAAAGCATTATTTACCACAGTCTTATTATACAGAGTATTATTTAACAAAGTCGTATTATACAGAGTGTTATTATACAAAGTGTTATTATACAGAGTATTATTTAACACATTATTATTATACAAAGTATTATTTAACACAGTATTATTATACAGAGTATTATTTAACACAGTATTATTATACAAATTATTATTTACCACAGTCTTTTTATACAGAGTGTTATTTAACAAAGTCGTATTATACAGAGTGTTATTATACAAAGTGTTATTATACAGAGTATTATTTAACACATTATTATTATACAAAGTATTATTTAACACAGTATTATTATACAAAGTATTATTTAACACAGTATTATTATACAGAGTATTATTTAACACAGTATTATTATACAGAGTATTATTTAACACAGTATTATTATACAGAGTATTCTCCAGGTTTCACCGACTAAAGCCCAAAGTGAAACGGACAAAAGTGAAAAGAAACATTAGACGCCACTATGACCTATGACCTATGACACTATGACACAATGACACTATGACCTATGACCTATAACACTATGACCTATGACACTATGACCTCATCTTCACTAAACACCAAATCCATCTTCTTCCGCTTATCCGAGGTCGGGTCGCGGGGGCAGCAGCCTAAGCAGGGAAGCCCAGACTTCCCTCTCCCCAGCCACTTGGTCCAGCTCTTCCCGGGGGATCCCGAGGCGTTCCCAGGCCAGCCGGGAGACATAGTCTTCCCAACGTGTCCTGGGTCTTCCCCGTGGCCTCCTACTGGTCGGATGTGCCCTAAACACCTCCCTAGGGAGGCGTACGGGTGGCATCCTGACCAGATGCCCGAACCCCCTCATCTGGCTCCTCTCCATGTGGAGGAGCAGCAGCTTTACTTTGAGCTCCTCCCGGATGACAGAGCTTCTCACCCTATCTCTAAGGGAGAGACCCACCACCCGGCGGAGGAAACTCATTTGGGCCGCTTGTACCCGTGATCTTGTCCTTTCAGTCATAACCCAAAGCTCAGGAGCATATTGTAGATCGACCGGAAAATTGAGAGCTTTGCTCCCTCTCCACCACGATGGATCGGTACAGGGTCCGCACCACTGCAGATACCGCACCAATCAGCCTGTCCATCTCACCATCCACTCTTCCCTCACTCGTGAACAGGACCTTGAATAGGTGAGGATGGGAACGTAGATCGACTGGTAAATTGAGAGCTTTGCCTTCCGGCTCAGCTCCTTCTTCACCACAACGGATCGATACAGCGTCCGCATTACTGAAGACGCCGCACCAATCCGCCTGTCCATCTCACCCTCCACTCTTCCCTCACTGGTGAACAAGACTCCCAGGTACTTGAAATTCTCCACTTGGGGCAGGGTCTCCTCCCCAACCCAGGGATTTCACTCCACCCTTTTCCGGGCGAGAACCACAGACATTACTAGTAGAGTGTGCAAATAATAGTCTGTATGTAATGTATGAATATATATTTGGATTCAAAAGAAATAGTGATTATTGAAGGACCCGATTTGACGCTGTGGCGTATTTGCTTGCCAAATATACGACACTATATAAATCCATTCATACATTTTATTACTTAAACTTACTTTCACTTAAAAAAAACCTCATTTTTAAGGTGTGCTGGATTGTATTTTATTTTGTAGTAGTAGTAGCGACTTCCTTGTTCATTCACGGAATCCGGTCAACTTCCTTTTGTCTTCACTTTACCAAACTGTGCATGCAAGTGAAGTCGGGGCCTCATTGGGACCACATTGGGGCCTCATTGGGGCCACATTGGGGCCACATTGGGGCCACATTGGGGCCACATTGGGGCCACATTGGGGCTTGTGCGCGTTTACACTGGAGTCTGAAAAAGATGACATTGTACTTGCAGTGTCAACAGTCGGCTGGAAGAAACTATCTGATTTGGACCACTTTTGGCCTGCAAACATCAGATGCTAATAATACTCTGAGGTAAACATTTTGAAATGACGTCTGGTAAACGCTATTAAACCAGTTTGTCGGCTTGTCTTGACGGAAACTTACCCGCAGGAATGCACGCGACAACGTTCAGAGCGTGTGTGGTCACGTGACAAAACAGCAGGAATTAGCTGCATATCTGCCAGATCACATTCATTCATTCATTGTCTCAATGGTGGCTCTAAGGGTACAAGGTCATTCAAGTCCAATTGTGTAGGGCTCTAAATATACAAGGTCATTCGAGTCAAATTGTGTAGGGCTCTAAGGATACAAGGTCATTCAAGTCAAATTGTGTAGGGCTCTAAATATACAAGGTCATTCAAGTCAAATTGTGTAGGGCTCTAAGGATACAAGGTCATTCAAGTCAAATTGTGTAGGGCTCTAAGGATACAAGGTCATTCAAGTCTAATTGTGTAGGGATCTAAGGGTACAAGGTCATTCAACTCAAATTATGTAGGGATCTAAAGATACAAGGTCATTCAAGTCAAATTGTGTAGGGATGTAAAGATACAAGGTCATTGAAGTCAAATTGTGTAGGGCTCTAAGGATACAAGGTCATTCAAGTCAAATTGTGTAGGGCTCTAAGGATACAAGGTCATTCAAGTCTAATTGTGTAGGGATCTAAGGATACAAGGTCATTCAACTCAAATTATTTAGGGATTTACAGATACAAGGTCACTCAAGTCAAATTGTGTAGGGATCTAAAGATACAAGGTCATTCAAGTCCAATTGTTTATGGATGTAAAGATACAAGGTCATTGAAGTCAAATTGTGTAGGGCTCTAAGGGTACAAGGTCATTCAAGTCAAATTGTGTAGGGCTCTAAGGATACAAGGTCATTCAAGTCAAATTGTGTAGGGCTCTAAGGATACAAGGTCATTCAAGTCAAATTGTGTAGGGCTCTAAGGATACAAGGTCATTCAAGTCAAATTGTGTAGGGCTCTAAGGGTACAAGGTCATTGAAGTCAAATTCTGTATGGATCTAAGGATACAAGGTCATCCAAGTCAAGTTGTGTAGGGCTCTAAGGATACAAGGTCATTCAAGTCAAATTGTGTAGGGCTCTAAGGATACAAGGTCATTCAAGTCAAGTTGTGTAGGGCTCTAAGGATACAAGGTCATTCAAGTCAAATTGTGTAGGGCTCTAAATATACAAGGTCGTTCAAGTCAAATTGTGTAGGGCTCTAAGGGTACAAGGTCATTGAAGTCAAATTGTGTAGGGCTCTAAGGATACAAGGTCATTCAAGTCAAGTCGTGTAGGGCTCTAAGGTCATTGAAGTGGAACAGCAATGGGTGTCAATATTCCAGACTGAGCAAATGAAATTAATGTTTTAATCCCAGGAACGCGCCAAAGATCCGAGGGTGACTACAGTTCAAAGTGACAAGGTCAACACCCGTTTCCACCCCACGCGCTGACTGACGGGTCATGTCAAGACCCGAGCACAATATTGGCTTTGAATCTCCTGCCATGTCTGTAAGGCCGTGGTGAAGGTCTGGTGGCATTCAGGGGATTATCAGCAGGTGTGACTGAGCTCAGCCGTGCCCTGACAGGAGCGGCTGGCAGGACTCGAACAGCAACAAAGAGATATTGTTAAAAAAAAGAGCAGACGGCTGCTGCTACCAGTAAGTGAGCCCATAAGAAGCACTTACAATAACAAAGCGTGTTGCCCTGCCCTGATGTGCCAAAAACAATGACAGGTGATTTCCAAGAAGCGTGTGTGACAAAAGAGCATTGTCTGAACTTTGGCAAGTCGATGAACGCCCGCCAGTCATGGTTTCTTCCACCAATAATGCATGTTGCTGAGTGTGCACACGTGTAGTGATATGTTTTCACTCTTCCAACAAGTATGCCACCATCCTCTCATGTGTGTGACGGCACGGCATACTTGAGCTCTGGGCACGGCGCCAGGATGCAGAGATGGTAGGCAAACACACAAACATCTTTAAATGATGCAAGAAAAACTTCCCAACTATAATTATATTTTTGAAAATATATTTTTTGTTAAATCTTTTACAGGCAATCATTTTGCCGCCTACTGCTGTCAGAATCAGAATCAGAATCAGAATCAGAATCAGAATCAGAATAGTTTTTATTGCCATTTTTTGAGAACAGGCTCACAAACTAGGAATTTTTCTTGGCGCAATGGTGCAACATGAAACACATATAACACAGAATAGGTAATAAAATGAGCTGTAACTGTGGAGTCTGTCCTCCTGTATGGCTGCGAAAGCTGGACCCTGACAACCACCCAGCAGAAGTCCTAGATGGGTGCTACACCAGAATGATAGAGCTGTTCTGAATGTGGACCAGAACATCCACATCACCAACAAGGACCTGTATGGGCAACTGCCGAGGCTCAGCAAGAAGGTAACAGCTAGCAGGATGAGGCTGGCCGGCCACTGCCACAGACATCGGGAGGCTGGTCCTATGGGAACCAACGCACGGGCATTGATGGCGAGGACGTCCCTCGCTAACGTACGTGGACATCCTGAAGAAAGATGCGGGAGCTGAAAGCTCTACGGAGCTGGTCGGGTGTATGGAGAACCGGAATGATTGAAGACTCCAATGGAAGCTCGTCTGAGGACGTCAGAGAGAGAGAACTGAGCTATCAGATCTCGTTGTTCATGTGCCTGATGACCCACGGGAAAAAAACTGTTAAGGTGGCGGGAGGTGTGGGTCTGGATGGACCGTAGTCTCCTGCCTGAGGGGAGAGGGGAGAATAGTTTGTGTCCAGGGTGGGAAGAGTCAGCTGTGATCCGACCCACGTACCTCCTGGTCCTGGAGGAGAACAGATCCCGGATGGATGGGAGCCTACAGCCAATCACCTTCTCAACAGCATGTACCATGCGCCGCAGTCCATGCTTGTCCCGGACTGTGGCGCCAGGGAACCACACGGTGATTGAGGAGGTGAGGATGGACTCCATGGACTAGTCGGGCGGAGACAGCACACCGGCACCGGACACAGAAGACTGGCTCAACTTTGTATCAAGTAGCTCTCCTGTGTTACGATAATTCCTAACCCATAGGGTTCAATATGATGTGGGTCCAACTTTTGCAGCTATTACAGCTTCAACTCTTCTGGGAAGGCTGTCCACAAGGTTGCGGGGTGTGTTTATAGCAATTTTCCACCATTCATCCAAAAGCGCATTGGTGAGGTCACACACTGATGTTGGTGGAGAAGGCCTGGCTCTCAGTCTCCGTTCTAATTCATCCAAAGGTGTTCTATCGCGTTCAGGTCAGGACTCTGTGCAGGCCAGTCAAGTTCATCCACACCAGACTCTGTCGTCCATGTCTTTAAGGGCCTTGCTTTGTGCACTGGTGCACAGTCTTGTTGGAAGAGAAGGGGCCCGCTCCAAACTGTTCCACAAGGTTGGGAGCATGGAATTGTCCAAAATGTTTTGGTATCCTGGAGCATTCAAAGTTCCTTTCACTGGAACTAAGGGGCCAAGCCCAACTCCTGAAAAACAACCCCACGCCATAATTCCTCCTCCACCAAATTTCACACTCGGCACAATGCAGTCCGCAATGTAGCGTTCTCCTGGCAACCTCCAAACCCAGACTGGTCCATCAGATTGCCAGATGGAAGAGTGTGATTCATCAGTCCAGAGAAGGTGTCTCCACTGCTCTAGAGTCCAGTGGTGATGTCCTTTACACCACTGCATCCCACGCTTTGCATTGGACTTGGTGATGTATGGCTTAGATGCAGCTGACCGGCCATGGAAACCCATTCCATGAAGCTCTCTGCGTACTGTACGTGGGCTAATTGGAAAGGTGACATGAAGTTTGGAGCTCTGTAGCAAGTGACTGTGCAGAAAGTCTTTGCACTATGCTGACCTCTCTGTCAGTTCACGTGGCCTCCACTTGGTGGCTGAGTTGCTGTTGTTCCCAAACTCTTCACTTTCTTAGAATAAAGTTGATTTTGGAATAGGTGGCATCCTATGACAGTTCCACGCTGGAAATCACTGAGAGCGGCCCATTCTTTCACACGTTTGTAGAAACAGTCTCCATGCCTAAGTGCTTGATTTGATACACCGGGCCAAGTGATTAGGACACCTGATTCTCACCATTTGGATGGGTGGCCAAATACTTTTGGCAATATAGTGTATTATGAATAAAAAGCTTGACTTTGTTATGTTGGACCTTCCTGTATTTGATCATTATGATGTTATAAGACCCTGGGCATGTGTACAGTACGTGTACGTGTGTATGTGTATGTGTACGTGTACGTGTACGTGTGTATGTGTATGTTTATGTGTATAGGCACACATTACACTTTGTTTCATAGGTGTTTTATGTCAGGTAAAGATGGCAAACAATGAAGTTTAATACAGATTTAAGCTGAGCCAAATCCACTAAAATGCAGCCGTCCTTGGGAGTTCCTGAAATGTTTGAGCTGGTGTGTCATGTTTCTCCTTATAGCTTATCAGGAGTGCACACTGAACACGTCTGTGCAGTTTCTTCTTTTTTTTTTCGCAGCTGGCAAGTCAGACTTTTGGCAAATGAAAACCTCCACTTGTGGGAAAATATAATGATGTTGTTCACTGGTTGAACTGCCACAGTCCAACATGAAAACATATTCAATAAGCAAACACTTAAAGGCCTACTGAAATGATTTTTTTTTTATTTAAACGGGGATAGCAGATCTATTCTATGTGTCATACTTGATCATTTCGCGATATTGCCATATTTTTGCTGAAAGGATTTAGTATAGAACAACGACGATAAAGATTGCAACTTTTGGTATCTGATAAAAAAAAGGCTTGCCCCTACCGGAAGTAGCGTGACGTAGTCAGTTGAACATATACGCAAAGTTCCCTATTGTTTACAATGATGGCCGCATGAAGTGAGAGAGATTCGGACCGAGAAAGCGACAATTTCCCCATTAATTTGAGCGAGGATGAAAGATTTGTGGATGAGTAAAGTGCAAGTGAAGGACTAGTGGGGAGTTGAAGCTATTCAGATAGGGAAGATGCTGTGAGAGCCGGGGGTGACCTGATATTCAGCTGGAATGACTACAACAGTAAATAAACACAAGACATATATATACTCTATTAGCCACAACACAACCAGGCTTATATTTAATATGCCACAAATTAATCCTGCATAAAAACACCTACGTGTTTGTTATGCTAGCTCCTAGCTCCTCTGCTAGCTCCTAGCTCCATAGAACACGCCAATACAATTCAAACACCTGATCAACACACACAATCACTCAGCCCAAAAGACCGTTCACCTAACCCAAGGTTCATAAAGCTTATATATTTTAAAAAGTTACGTACATACGCAAAAAAAAGTTGCGCACATACGGTCAAGCGATCAAATGTTTAGAAGCCAAAGCTGCATACTCACAGTAGCACGTCTGCGTCTTTGTCATCCAAATCAAAGTAATCCTGGTAAGAGTCTGTGTTGTCCCAGTTCTCTACAGGCGTCTGTGTATCGAAGTCAAAAGTCCTCCTGGTTAGAGTCTCTGTTATCCGAGTTCTTCCATCTTGACTGCATCTTTCGGGAATGTAAACAAAGAAGCGCCGGCTGTGTACTGTTGTTGCTGACTACGTTCGAAAAATACGTCCGTTTCGCACCGACAACTTTCTTCTTTGCTTGCTCAGCTTCTTTCTCCATAATGCAATGAACATGATTGAAACAGATTCACGAACACAGATGTCCAGAATACTGTGGAATTATGAAATGAAAACAGAGCTTTTTCGTATTGGCTTCAATGTGGAAGGCATACCCGTGTTCGCCGGGTTACGTCACGCGCATACGTCATCCTCAGAGGCGTTTCGAACCGGAAGTTTAGCGGCAAATTTAAAATGTCACTTTATAAGTTAACCCGGCCGTATTGGCATGTGTTATAATGTTAAGATTTCATCATTGATGTATAAACTATCAGACTGCGTGGTCGGTAGTAGTGGCTTTCAGTAGCCTTTAACCCATCATACAAACAGCAGAAGTTAGAGAACTCATACCCGTTCAATTATTTGAGTATTTAAACGTCAATAAAGACAAACCAGCATGTTGACAAACTCCAGTATAGTGATAACTATGTTGTCTTTGTAATCTATTTATCTATCTATATACTGTATCTGTATACTGTATATATATATATATATATATATATATATATATATATATATATATATATATATATATATATATATATATATATATATACTGTATATATATATATATATATATATACACTATATCAGTGACGTGCAGTCAGGGGAGGCAGGGGAGGCGGGCCTCACCTGCCATCATGGAAAGAAAAAAAATGTAAAAAGAAAAACAATTAATTAAATTGTTATTTGTATCCAGTGATTATACTATAAAATTATTTTCCATTTAACTTCACCAGTTTTACATTATTTTTTATTAAAAATCGCTGAATTTTCACATTTGCCGTTCAAATACTGAGAAGAGACTTGCGGTGAGTCAGCAGCCAGTTGAGCCTCACCATGGATTGTGCAATGACTCGGCTAACTGCTGGCCTGCTGTGCAGTGAGAGCGTATTGCTATATGAATTATATTATACATTTCCATAGTTGAGTTAGCTGAGGTATATAATGTACAGTGTATACAGTCAACAACTGTATGTGTGTAACCTATTTCTTGTTTCTGAGTGATCATAAAACGGCTGCGAAGACGCACTGGGTGAGGCTCGCAGTAATCCCGCCTCCTTGTGGTAGAGGGCGGTAGTGATCCCAGATATCATTCTTGCGACTACTCGGCTGCAGAAGAGGTGACAACAAGGAGCAACAGTTTATTTTTTCCTCTCGCCTGGACTATTAACATAGAGGATTACACATCTAAAATAAAAGCGTTTTCTAAATGGGACTTTCAATGGAAGCAGGAGGTAATAATTAAAGGAAGCTCTCCATCGAGACAGAGAGACTTTTAAAACTGAAGAAAGATAAGGAAGACTTCTATAAACAAGTTATCGATGCTTTTGTTCAGAAGGAGCGGCGCATGGACATCATTTATAAGTAAAGGTAAGACCATAATAACGTTTTTTTTTTATTAAATGTGCTTTTTTGTGTGCTACAGTTTGTATGTGTAAAGTTAAAGTTAAGTTAAAGTACCAATGATTGTCACACACACACTATGTGTGGTGAAATTTGTCCTCTGCACATCCCCTTGATCACCCCCTGGGAGGTGAGGGGAGCAGTGGGCAGCAGCGGCGCCACGCCCGGGAATCATTTTGGTGATTCAACCCCCAATTCCAACCCTTGATGCTGAGTGCCAAGCAGGGAAGTAATGGCTCCCACTAGAAGAAGAATGCTGGTATGAGTTTTTAAACATAACCCGTTAACTGCTGCCAATCAAATGGTGAATAAGATACTCTTTAGGGATCATATGTTTGTAAATCTGACTGTGATGAAGTCAGTGCCTCACCAGCCATGAACCTCACCGCACGTCACTGATATGTATGTATGTATATGTTTGTATAGGTGTATCTATATATATGTTTTTATATATACATATACACACATTATATCCATATATATATATATATATATATATATATATATATATATATATATATATATATGTATATATATATATATATATATATATATATACATATATATATATATATATATACATATATATATATATATATATATATATATATATATATATATATATATATATATATATATATATATATATCAGCAGTCTTCACAAGTCACTGAGAAAGCTAACATAGCATTAGCACGACCGAGCAACATGTCTTATAAATTACGTTTTGGTGTCGGTGTCTGTACGTTTCAACAATGAGGTCGATAAATAGAATTAAAATGTGAGATCGAATTACAATGACTTAGACTAACTCAGAGGAAAAATAAATAAAAGGTACAATCAATAAAAACAAACTAAAAACCAATATTTATATCCTACAAGCTTGTATATTCATATTCCACTTCTAGTAAGACACATGTTGTATCCAAATCATTTCAAATGTAATTTTCAATATTGAAGACTAAATTCTAAAGTCCAAAACCTGCATGACAAAGTCACACAACTGCTAAATCAATTGACGTGATCTGATCAGTTTCAATGATCCTACCTTGAATTCAGTTCATTTGTTAAAAAACTAAATAGATTTGATGTAGTTAAGCTACTTTTTTCATTTGTATTGTAGCTTAGTTCAGCTATGTTCCTCTGGGTAATGTAGAATAGTTTTTAAGTTTGGTAGCCTGCCCAACTCTGGAAATGGGTGTGGGCTCTTCACAGTTAAGTCATCTAAGATTAATCCAATTAAACTCCCAACATCATGAGCACCAACAGGTACCACCACCATGGTGAATAATCGGTGAATAAAAAAAGCAAAGCCCAGTATTTAACCCTGACTGACTAAGCCAGCAATTACACTCCCAAATCATTCTCTAGATCCCGAGAGTCAGCAGCAAATGGGATGATTGACGACACGCCAACGCACGCGAGCACCTGTGGATTTTCTGCGGTGGCCTCAGGAAGGCTTTCTGGCCATTTCAGGATTTCCCCAAGTCTTCATTGCACATGTAATCAGGCCCTCATTGGAAGCACGATGTTAGAGACCCTCATCACTCAGCGGCAGCTGGCCAGGGACTATGACTGTTAGTCAGGGATCAGCCATAATGGCTGTGGACAGCTTCACCTCATCTACCACATGTACTGTGGCATTTAGAGACAGGAACCAAATACAACTCCTCATCAATCTTCTTCTTTTATGAACAAAAATAATCATCCGTCCACATTCAAACAAATCGGCCGGTCGTCAGGTGTATTTTCAAGTCTGAAAAAAGCCTGAACATGATTTTGGTTCATCATGATCTATTACAGGTGTGTCCTAAGTTTTTGACTTGGGGCCACATTGGGTTAATAAAAATGTGGCCAGAGGCCAAAAGCAGACTGCATGTGAAGTATATATATATATATATATATATATATATATATATATATATATATATATATATATATATATATATATATATATATATATATATATGTATATATATATGTATATATATATATATATATATATATATATATATATATATATATATATATATATATATATATATATATATATACAGTATATATACGTATATACAGTATGTATTAGTATTGTACCGCAATACTAATGAATCATTTTCGGTACTATACCGTCTCTGAAACGTACCGGTCCCGCACCCCCATAATTTAGTCCCATTTAAGGACTAAATTACAATAATAAACATATGTTTACCTTAAAATTTTCTTGTTAAAATAAATCCAATTATGCAATTTTTTTGTGGTCCTCTTTATTTAGAAAAGTACCGAAAAGTACCGGAAAGTACTGAAAAGTAGCGAAATAATTTTAGTACCGGTACCAAAATATTGGTATCGTTACAACACTAGTATGTATGTATATATGTACAGATGCATGCATGTATATTTGTATGTATGTATATATGTATAAATACATATATGTTTTATGTACGTATATATATATATATATATATATATATATATATATATATATATATATATATATATATATATATATATATATATATATATATATATATATATATATGTATCTATTCATATATGTATGTATATATGTATGTACAGTATATATATATATATATATATATATACATACCGTATATATATATATATATATATATATATATATATATATATATATATATATATACATATATATATATATATATATATATAATATATATATATATATATATATATATATATATATATATATACATATATATATATATAAATTATATATGTATATATATATATATATATATATATATATATATATATATATATATATATATATATATATATATATATATATATATATATACATATATATATATATATATATATATATATATATATATATGTCATGTGTATGTATGTACATATATAAGTATTACTGCGCCAAACATTACAAAAACTATTTATTTAGTAAAGTACCAAAAATTATCGAAATAATTTTAGTACTGGTACCGGTACCAAAATATTGGTATCGTTACAATACTAGTATGTATGTATGTAGATATATATATATATATATATATATAATATATATATATATATATATATATATATATATATATATATAATATATATATATATATATATATATATATATATATATATATATATACTGTATATATATATATATATATATACATATATGTTTTATGTACGTATATATATATATATATATATATATATATATATATATATATATATATATATATATATATATATATATATATATATATATATATATATATATATATATATATATATATATATATATATTTAAAGTATGACTGCGCCAAACATTAGAAAAACAAACCAAAACAAAAGTAATTAATAATTAATGATTTAAAAATAAATACATGAAAAAAAAAGGTATTTTTTAACTTTGGACGTCCTGTGCGCCAGATTATGGACGCAGGCAGGCTGTATTTTGGGGACGCCCGTACTACACAATCCACTATTTCATAATCCGTAGCAGTGAACATTTGATGCACTACGATGTTGCACATGTTAATCCAATAATGACACACAGACTGCTGCTGTCTTATTCCTTTTGTATGCATCAACCACTGCATGACAAATCTTCTTTTTTCTTCTTCAAATGAACAGATTATTAAAAGGAGCAGACGTCATTATTAGCCATGCTCTCCGTGTGGAACACATGTTGCCAATGTTCCAAGTCATGGCTCTTGTGGCTTTGTAATGTGACTTCTGGAAGCATGAAACCTTAACCAGGTTGCACTGAGTTGCCCGCTATAACTGGGCTCCTCTGGCCTTCATGCAGGCCTTACAATGGAGAATAATGGACACAAACTATTTAGCAGTACATAAAATGATCAGGGAAAAAAACTATGGATGTTAAGAATAAAAGACACGAGGATAATCAAGCAGCAAGATCTTTAAGTTAGTTTGTATTTGTTGTATTGCACTTGCTGCACTTCAACACTGATGTGTGTATTTTCTATGTCACCCTTTATGTCTTTATTCATCTCTTGCAGCTGCAATGCACTTTAGTCTGAGGTAAACAAGCTGCAATGCACTTTAGTCTGAGGTAAACAAGCTGCAATGCACTTTAGTCTGAGGTAAACAAGCTGTAATGCACTTTAGTCTGAGGCAAACAAGCTGCAATGCACTTTAGTCTGAGGTAAACAAGCTGCAATGCACTTTAGTCTGAGGTAAACAAGCTGCAATGCACTTTAGTCTGAGGTAAACAAGCTGCAATGCACTTTAGTCTGAGGTAAACAAGCTGTAATGCACTTTAGTCTGAGGTAAACAAGCTGCAATGCACTTTAGTCTGAGGTAAACAAGCTGCAATGCACTTTAGTCTGAGGTAAACAAGCTGCATTGCACTTTAGTCTGAGGTAAACAAGCTGCAATGCACTTTAGTCTGAGGTAAACAAGCTGCAATGCACTTTAGTCTGAGGTAAACAAGCTGCAATGCACTTTAGTCTGAGGTAAACAAGCTGCAATGCACTTTAGTCTGAGGTAAACAAGCTGCAATGCACATTAGTCTGAGGTAAACAAGCTGCAATGCACTTTAGTCTGAGGTAAACAAGCTGCAATGCACTTTAGTCTGAGGTAGACAAGCTGCATTGCACTTTAGTCTGAGGTAAACAAGCTGCAATGCACTTTAGTCTGAGGTAAACAAGCTGCAATGCACTTTAGTCTGAGGTAAACAAGCTGCAATGCACTTTAGTCTGAGGTAAACAAGCTGTAATGCACTTTAGTCTGAGGTAAACAAGCTGCAATGCACTTTAGTCTGAGGTAAACAAGCTGCAATGCACTTTAGTCTGAGGTAAACAAGCTGCATTGCACTTTAGTCTGAGGTAAACAAGCTGCAATGCACTTTAGTCTGAGGTAAACAAGCTGCAATGCACTTTAGTCTGAGGTAAACAAGCTGCAATGCACTTTAGTCTGAGGTAAACAAGCTGCAATGCACTTTAGTCTGAGGTAAACAAGCTGCAATGCACATTAGTCTGAGGTAAACAAGCTGCAATGCACTTTAGTCTGAGGTAAACAAGCTGCAATGCACTTTAGTCTGAGGTAGACAAGCTGCATTGCACTTTAGTCTGAGGTAAACAAGCTGCAATGCACTTTAGTCTGAGGTAAACAAGCTGCAATGCACTTTAGTCTGAGGTAAACAAGCTGCAATGCACTTTAGTCTGAGGTAGACAAGCTGCATTGCACTTTAGTCTGAGGTAAACAAGCTGCAATGCACTTTAGTCTGAGGTAAACAAGCTGCAATGCACTTTAGTCTGAGGTAAACAAGCTGCAATGCACTTTAGTCTGAGGTAAACAAGCTGCAATGCACTTTAGTCTGAGGTAAACAAGCTGCAATGCACTTTAGTCTGAGGTAAACAAGCTGCAATGCACTTTAGTCTGAGGTAAACAAGCTGCAATGCACTTTAGTCTGAGGTAAACAAGCTGCAATGCACTTTAGTCTGAGGTAAACAAGCTGCAATGCACTTTAGTCTGAGGTAAACAAGCTGTAATGCACTTTAGTCTGAGGCAAACAAGCTGCAATGCACTTTAGTCTGAGGTAAACAAGCTGCAATGCACTTTAGTCTGAGGTAAACAAGCTGCAATGCACTTTAGTCTGAGGTAAACAAGCTGCAATGCACTTTAGTCTGAGGTAAACAAGCTGTAATGCACTTTAGTCTGAGGTAAACAAGCTGCAATGCACTTTAGTCTGAGGTAAACAAGCTGCATTGCACTTTAGTCTGAGGTAAACAAGCTGCATTGCACTTTAGTCTGAGGTAAACAAGCTGCAATGCACTTTAGTCTGAGGTAGACAAGCTGCATTGCACTTTAGTCTGAGGTAAACAAGCTGCATTGCACTTTAGTCTGAGGTAAACAAGCTGCAATGCACTTTAGTCTGAGGTAAACAAGCTGCAATGCACTTTAGTCTGAGGTAAACAAGCTGCAATGCACTTTAGTCTGAGGTAAACAAGCTGTAATGCACTTTAGTCTGAGGTAAACAAGCTGTAATGCACTTTAGTCTGAGGCAAACAAGCTGCAATGCACTTTAGTCTGAGGTAAACAAGCTGCAATGCACTTTAGTCTGAGGTAAACAAGCTGCAATGCACTTTAGTCTGAGGTAAACAAGCTGCAATGCACTTTAGTCTGAGGTAAACAAGCTGTAATGCACTTTAGTCTGAGGTAAACAAGCTGCAATGCACTTTAGTCTGAGGTAAACAAGCTGCAATGCACTTTAGTCTGAGGTAAACAAGCTGCATTGCACTTTAGTCTGAGGTAAACAAGCTGCAATGCACTTTAGTCTGAGGTAAACAAGCTGCAATGCACTTTAGTCTGAGGTAAACAAGCTGCAATGCACTTTAGTCTGAGGTAAACAAGCTGCAATGCACTTTAGTCTGAGGTAAACAAGCTGCAATGCACATTAGTCTGAGGTAAACAAGCTGCAATGCACTTTAGTCTGAGGTAAACAAGCTGCAATGCACTTTAGTCTGAGGTAGACAAGCTGCATTGCACTTTAGTCTGAGGTAAACAAGCTGCAATGCACTTTAGTCTGAGGTAAACAAGCTGCAATGCACTTTAGTCTGAGGTAAACAAGCTGCAATGCACTTTAGTCTGAGGTAAACAAGCTGTAATGCACTTTAGTCTGAGGTAAACAAGCTGCAATGCACTTTAGTCTGAGGTAAACAAGCTGCAATGCACTTTAGTCTGAGGTAAACAAGCTGCATTGCACTTTAGTCTGAGGTAAACAAGCTGCAATGCACTTTAGTCTGAGGTAAACAAGCTGCAATGCACTTTAGTCTGAGGTAAACAAGCTGCAATGCACTTTAGTCTGAGGTAAACAAGCTGCAATGCACTTTAGTCTGAGGTAAACAAGCTGCAATGCACATTAGTCTGAGGTAAACAAGCTGCAATGCACTTTAGTCTGAGGTAAACAAGCTGCAATGCACTTTAGTCTGAGGTAGACAAGCTGCATTGCACTTTAGTCTGAGGTAAACAAGCTGCAATGCACTTTAGTCTGAGGTAAACAAGCTGCAATGCACTTTAGTCTGAGGTAAACAAGCTGCAATGCACTTTAGTCTGAGGTAGACAAGCTGCATTGCACTTTAGTCTGAGGTAAACAAGCTGCAATGCACTTTAGTCTGAGGTAAACAAGCTGCAATGCACTTTAGTCTGAGGTAAACAAGCTGCAATGCACTTTAGTCTGAGGTAAACAAGCTGCAATGCACTTTAGTCTGAGGTAAACAAGCTGCAATGCACTTTAGTCTGAGGTAAACAAGCTGCAATGCACTTTAGTCTGAGGTAAACAAGCTGCAATGCACTTTAGTCTGAGGTAAACAAGCTGCAATGCACTTTAGTCTGAGGTAAACAAGCTGCAATGCACTTTAGTCTGAGGTAAACAAGCTGTAATGCACTTTAGTCTGAGGCAAACAAGCTGCAATGCACTTTAGTCTGAGGTAAACAAGCTGCAATGCACTTTAGTCTGAGGTAAACAAGCTGCAATGCACTTTAG
>NC_084753.1:8800472-8805472 GCF_033978785.1 Entelurus aequoreus
TTTCTTACAACACATTTTTGATAGGAGTGTTTCTTCAAGCACCATCTAGGCAAGTCGAAATAGAAGAAAGCAAAAATGAACAAAACATAATAAAGTTACATTTTCACCAAAGGCAGCAATCATAAATGAATCTTTCAGCACGTACACAATGTTGACATCGATAGTTATATTTTGATAAACAATCATAAATTAATCTTAAGTCATCGGCTGGTGAGTTGCTTCCTTGCCTCCGAGTTTGTGGAAGTTTATTCTAGATCAGGGGTCCCCAAACTACGGCCTGTTGGCCGGATGTGGCCCCCGAGCATTTAAAATCCGGCCCGCAGGAAGTCTCAAGTTAAATTAAATTTTTTTATTTTTTTTTATTTTTATTTTTTATAATTTTTAATTTTTATAATTTTTTTATAATTTTTAATTTTTTTAATCTTTCCTTTCTAATCCATTTTCTACCGCTTGTTACTCTCTGTGTCTCCTAGTCGCTCAGGCAAATCATATTGTCTAAAAATGAATTTATACATTGTAATATATATATATATATATATATATATATATATATATATATATATATATATATATATATATATATATATATATATATATATATATATATTACAATGTATATACTAATCAACAATAATACTATAAATAAACTACAGAATGTAGTGTGACTATTTCAAAAGTGTGTGTGGGTGTGATTAGCTGTAGTGTTTTACCAAATGTTGAACGAGGAGAAGGAACAAGGCAGGTAGGCAGTCCGTGAGCAGGCGGAGATAGTCAGGGAGAATGGTGAGGCATCAGAGGTCCGTGTCCAAGCGGAGGTGGAGGATGAATGGAGGCAGTCCAGAATCCAGAGGGGAACACCAGGGGATCACAGGAGGAACTCGGGAAAGCACTGCGGGAGGACAACACGGACATCAGACGCGGAAACAAGGAAGTCACAGGGGGGAGAGGGAGTACACAGGATAGAAGCCAGAGAAGGGTTTCTTACTAGGGTACAGAAGACTAAGTTCCGGCGAGGATCCTTGGGTCCACTGGTCTAAATACAGATCGCCCTCATCAGTCCCAGGTGTGGTGATTGCTGATCGCCCACAGCCTTGCCGGCATGTGGGCGTGATGCGACCAGCGTGAGCAGGGGTGTGTCTCGGCGCGCTGCCAACGGAGGAGCTGGCAGACCCAGCTGCCGGAGAAAAGCGGGTTTGATGCCTATGATCGGTAGGTTGTGAGTTCAAACCCCCGCCGAGACATACTAAAGACTTTAAAAATGGGAGCCATTACTTCCCTGCTTGGCACTCAGCATCAAGGGTTGGAATTGGGGGTTAAATCACCAAAAATTATTCCCGGGCGCGGCCACCGCTGCTGCCCACTGCTCCCCTCACCTCCCAGGGGGTGATCAAGGGTGATGGGTCAAATGCAGAGAATAATTTCGCCACACCTAGTGTGTGTGTGACAATCATTGCTACTTTAACTTTAACTTGAACTTTTACCAAAACCATCTTGTGGTCAGATACTCGTAGTTTTACTTAATTATTGGTTCCTTTTTACAACACTGAGGAATACATGCAAAATCAGACTTGCTAATATATGTATTTATTGTGCACTGCATTTGCTTTTTGACCATGGCCATTACATAAAGAAACCATACCTTATATTTTTGATCCTTTATGCCATGAGCAAAGGGATCCATTATGCAATTACACCGATTTGGGTCCATAAAAATTGGTTGATGAAACACGCTGGAGTTAATACAGCAGAACGTTTGGAAGGACTCTTAAGGCAGTGACATGACGGAGTTATTGTCCAATCAAAGACAAAGTATATTTGCTTTGTATCAAATGTCCAACATACTTCCACAGAAGAATGAGCTCTTGATTAATCCAAACAAGATGCTGAAACTGAAACTGACCATTTAAGACGTGCATGGAACGTTTCCAAGGAAAATGTTAGCTTGGTAAATGTTGGTGTTAACAACTGAATAACAATCGGGTTTTCGTTTTGGACAAACAGCGACACAAGCACGTGCACAGTCGGGATGAGAAACTTGAGTCCGCCTCTAGTTCTTATCATTCGCTCACTGACATGAATCCGATAGTTGCAAGTTTGTGTGATTTAATCCAGACTCGCACATATCTAGTACACAGATGCAAGCTAGCCGAGTCATTAAATGACCATAGTGGGATCTCTCTTTGCCGAATTGCATTGTTGCCGAATTTACTGATATATCTGGAAATAGCTGTTTATTGTACAAAACCATGCAGAAGGAATATCCATAGTGAAATGTGGCTATTGTCCCCCAGACACTGAGGAAATGTGTTGTCAAAACCATATCAGCTCGAAGCTCTGCATCAATGGGCTTAAAGGTAGCAAAAAGCTTCTGGCAATCAGCAGCAGAAGGGTAGGCAGACTGGAACTCACAACCAGTATTCGGTCGCTGCTGAGCTCTGATGCTGTTGATTCAATTCCCCCGCTCTTCTTCGGTGCGCACATTGGCTATTATTGGTGCTCAGCTGAGGGAAGCTGATCGATTTCTGCTGGTTATGACACAGTTAGTTGTTTGAAACATAATGGTGGACCCCGCTCATTACCAGCGGTTTGACACCCAGGCCTGGCAGTGTGCACCTTTGAAGCCGCCGGCAAATGCTCTGAACACCACCGAATGAGCCACTGGGTAACATTTCTTTCTTCTTCTTTCAAATTATTACCCATCCATCCATCCATTCTTCCGCTTATCCGAGGCGGGGTCGTAAGGGCCGCAGCCTAATCAGAGAAGCCCAGACTTCCCTCTCCCCAGCCACTTCGTCCAGCTGGTTCCAGGCCAGCCGGGAGACATAGTCTTCCCAACGTGTCCTGGGTCTTCCCCGTGGCCTCCTACCGGTCGGACGTGTCCTAAACACCTCCCTATGGAGGCGTTCGGGTGGCATCCTGACCAGATGCCCGAACCACCTCATCTGGCTCCTCTCCATGTGGAGGAGAAGCAGATTTACTTTGAGCTCCTCCCGGATGACAGAGCTTCTCACCCTATCTCTAAGGGAGAGACCCGCCATCCGGCGGAGGAACTCATTTGGGCCGCTTCTACCCGTGATCTTGTCTTTTCGGTCATAACCCAAAGCTCATGACCATAGGTGAGGATGGGAACGTAGATCGACCGCTAAATTGAGAGCTTTGCCTTCCGGCTCAGCTCCTTTTTACCACAACGGATCGATACAGCGTGCGCATTACTGAAGACGCCGCACCGATCCGCCTGTCCATCTCACCATCCACTCTTCCCTCACTCGTGAACAAGACTCCCAGGTACTTGAACTCCTCCACTTGGGGCAGGGTCTCCTCCCCAACCCGGAGATGGCACTCCACCCTTTTCCGGGCGAAAACCATGGACTCAGATTGGAGGTGCTGATTCCCTGGTGGTGTACTTCGGGATTTTTTCAATGAATAAAATGTGCCTTGGCTGAGAAAAGGTTGTAAAACAGTGCACTAGAGCACGCATAGAAACATCAAGTTGAGTCCTGAAGTCTCCGGAGAAAAGACATGACACTTTTTACAGCAATGATCCAATTACCCAACACCCGCAGACACGGAATAACAGTTTCCGTGCCAAAACGCCCTGCTCCTAAAATGTTGTTCTACGTTTAAAGATAATTACACTTGATTTGGTTCCATTAATTGTAGTTTGCATTCAAACTGTAATTACAGCCGCATTTTTCAGTAGAAATGCATTGACATGATTAATTATTGTTATTACCAACGTTGCAGTGGAATGTGTCGTACTGAAAGGTGCGTCAAGTGTTCTGCATGATTGTCATGCAGTAACGATCAACACACCCGTTCACTAGTCTGATCCAGTCATCACGTTGTTCAGCTCTTTTCCATCTCTATTTTCACAAAGATCTCTTTTGTTGTTGTGTTGTTTTAAATATTGCGTCATTGCTGACTTTGTTATACTTATACAGTATGTTGTTGTATCGTTTATAGGGCTGTCAAGTGATTAAAAAGTAGCAATTTAATAGAATCTGTAATTAATTATTCTAATTACAGTAACAGAATAAAATAGAATAAATCTGTATTGTCCACCGAGGTGGAAAAATTGTCTCTGGTTCACCAACACAGGTCTCAGACAGCACTAAAACTAAAACATTGTCATAGAGAAAAACATATACCATATTTTCCGGACTATAGAGCGCACCGGCATATAAGCCGCACGTAATAAATTTGATAAGAAAACATTATTTTTCGATAAATACATTGTTATTTACGCAGACAGATTTTGTAACTGTTTATTTACACACTTTAATTGTTGTCAAACGGTGTCCGTAACAAGGCAGTAAAAAAGGCTGATCAAACAAACAGAAGTTATAATTTAACCCACGAGCCCGCGGAAGATAGAAAGTCGAAAAGATACTGGAAGTGATTACGTAACCATGCACTAAATTGGTCGGATTTCTCAAACAATTTGGCTCAAAACCCACGGAAACACCTTAATCTGATCGTGGATGGTTTTTGAAAAGTCGGGCTAAAACGCCCGGTTTTTGCAACTGAAAACCAGATCTCTCGAGCGGGTGTAAAACATAGCAACAATTGGAATTAAGAGAATGTAACATTTTGAAGTGCATCGTTGGGAGAAAAAAAAATCTGAATTATTTAAGAGGATAGCTACGAAATGGAGATTGCTGTTTTCGTTTGGACTCCCGCACAAACGCGACTTAGGTGGAGGAGAAGCTGCTATATCAAGGCAAAGAAGAAAGTGTACACAAACCTCCTCAAGCTGCATTTGTGTACTCCAAATTGGTTATCAATAACTCTGTATTCTGCACAACTGGCAAGCTTGTACACAGCAATAGCAACCCTCATTGGAAGCGGTATCGCGGACTCACAAATGGCATTTTCCTTCGGACTTAAAACTCCCATCAAGCCACAGAGCTTATGAATTACACATCGAGATATTCGCAAGTTTTCATTCCATTCACCAAATCGGAAAATTCCTTCAAAACAACTCTCTCCTAGTCTTTGCT
>NC_084753.1:8810472-8837972 GCF_033978785.1 Entelurus aequoreus
TCAGTGCCATCCCCTGCTGGCAACTCCTAACCACTTAGGACACCTCTGAAGGTCTCTTAAATATCGTGGAGAGTAGGAGTGATTCTTAGACTTAAGAACGTTGATAAAAAGCTTTTATTCTTAAGTTTGAGAGTAGCACTAAATTTCGCAAATTCTCAGGACTTAAGTGTAAAATGGCACTCTAAGAAGCTTGATAAGTACGGCCCCAGATGAGTAGCCCGCTGGCCTGTTCTGAAAATAGCTCAAATAGCAGCACTTACCAGTTAGCTGCCTCTAATTTTTAAATGGTATTTATTTACTAGCAAGCTGGTCTCGCTTTGCTCAACATTTTAAATTCTAAGAGAGACAAAACTCAAATAGAATTTGAAAATCCAAGAAAATATTTTAAAGACTTGGTCTTCACTAACTGACAAAGAAACAGATAAAAAAATTTGGTGTCCAGTTCAAAGTGTGACATGATTTATTTAAACATTTGAGAGTTGACTTTTGTATTTTACATGAGTTATTATTTGTACAAACATGGTGCAAAGTAATTCATGAATTGTTCAAAAATGTTAGTGGCTAGCTAGTTAAAATGGGATATTGTGATGTCTTAGAAGTGATCATTTGAAAATGTTCAATTTGAAAAATGTGCACTTAGAGAAAATATAAAAATAAAGTTTTGCATATTGATATTTATCTGTTTCTATATATATTTATTGTGAGAAATCATTAAGATGATCAGTGTTTCCACAAAGATAAATATCATTAATTATTAATAATAACATAGAGTTAAAGGTAAATTGAGCAAATTGGCTACTTCTGGCAATTTATTTAAGTGTGTATCAAACTGGTAGCCCTTCGCATTAATCACTACCCAAGAAGTAGCTCTTGCTTTCAAAAGGGTTGGTGACCCCTGCTCTAGAACAATCCGGATGGTTCTTTTCCTCTTTGGTCCGGAGGACACGACGTCCACAGTTTCCAAAAACAATCTGAAATGTGGACTCGTCAGACCACAGAACACTTTTCCACTTTGTATCAGTCCATCTTAGATGAGCTCGGGCCCAGCGAAGCTGATGGCATTTCTGGGTGTTGTTGATAAATAGCTTTGGCTTTGCATAGTAGAGTTTTAACTTGCACTTACAGATGTAGCGACCGACTGTAGTTACTGACAGTGGTTTTCTGAAGTGTCCCTGAGCCCATGTGGTGATATCCTTTACACACTGGTGTCGCTTTTTGATGCAGTAGCGCCTGAGGGATCCAAGGTGTGTAATATCATGGCTTACGTGCAGTGATTTCTCCAGATTCTCTGAACCCTTTGATGATATTACGGAGCGTAGATGGTGAAATCCCTAAATTCCTTGTTGAGAAATGTTGTCCTTAAACAATTTGCTCAGGCATTTGTTGACAAAGTGGTGACCCTCGCCCCGTCCTTGTTTGTGAATGACTGAGCATTTCATGGAAGCTGCTTTTATACCCAATCATGGCACCCACCCGTTCCCAATTAGCCTGTTCACCTGTGGGATGTTCCAAATAAGTCTTTGATGAGCATTCCTCAACTTTCTCACTCTTTTTTGCCACTTGTGCCAGCTTTTTTTGAAACATGTTGCAGGCATCAAATTCCAAATGAGCTAATATTTGCAAAAAAGAACAATGTTTCTCAGTTTGAACGTTAAATAACTATTAAATATTTGCAAATCATTGTATTCTGTTTTTATTTACCATTTACACAAGGTGACAACTTCACTGCTTTTAGTGTTTTTGTACTTGGGTGGTGTATAAAGTGTATTTATGTGCAGGTACAGGTTGTGTGTTGGACAACTCAGCTGCAGTCTGAAAGTACCAGATTGGAACAAAAATATTTTTGCGGGCGGAAAAAAAAAATCAAACCCATCCATCCATTTTTTTATTATTTTTTTTTACACACATGAAAATAGTTCGGGGAGGTCTTCAAGAACTGAATGTGACTCCACCAAATCACTCATAGGGCCACACATCACGAGGATGTTAAGACCTCGGTGTCTTAGTTTGATAAAGTGGAGCCTGGAATTTTCCGACGCATTTACTACTGTAGTTCTTTTCACTGTGTGGATAATAGACGTTGTGCCCTGAGCAAACACCCATGTTGTTCCCTGTCAATGCATCACTTTCATCTGCGCCCTCAGTCCCACTTCAGATATTTTTCATCACTTCCTGCAAAATAGCAGTGAGTCAAATGTGCTCTCCTTTCATGTCCTACTGTAAACACGGCAGCTCTGACCCGCCATGAAAGGAAGCTGGAGGGAAAACACAAAAAAGTGAGCATTGTGACAAAGATTCAAAGAGGACGACAGTTTTGGACTTTTAAAGTTGACTTTTTTAAATCTCTCTCAAGTGTACCTTCAAACAGTTTGAGCCGTGACCGGAGCCTTCGATCCGTGGCAATAAAAGAGAGCACGTACAAAAAAAGGAGCGGATGAGGTTTAATAGAATTAAATAGAATAGAAAGTACTTTATTGATCCCTGGGGGAAATTCAGCACCACAGTCCGCTCACAATAGACAATAAACACTTAAGTATTTTTAACATGTGAATAATATAAATACAGTCTATTATACAGCATTATTCACATGTGAATAACATAAATACAGTCTATTAAACAGCATTATACACATGTGAATAACATAAATACAGTTTATTATACAGCATTATTCACATGTGAATAATATAAATAAAGTCTATTATACAGCATTATTCACATGTGAATAACATAAATACAGTCTATTAATCAGCATTATTCACATGTGAATAATATAAATACAGTCTATTGTGCAGCATTATTCACATGTGAATAACATAAATACAGTCTATTATACAGCATTATTCACATGTGAATAATATAAATACAATCTATTATACAGCATTATTCACATGTGAATAATATAAATACAGTCTATTATACAGCATTATTCACATGTGAATAATATAAATACAATCTATTATACAGCATTATTCACATGTGAATAATATAAATACAGTCTATTATACAGCATTATTCACATGTGAATAACATAAATACAGTCTATTATACAGCATTATTCACATGTGAATAATATAAATACAGTCTATTATACAGCATTATTCACATGTGAATAATATAAATACAGTCTATTATACAGCATTATTCACATGTGAATAATATAAATACAGTCTATTATACAGCATTATTCACATGTGAATAACATAAATACAGTCTATTATACAGCATTATTCACATGTGAATAACATAAATACAGTCTATTATACATATGCATTATACAGTCTGATGGCTGTCGGTATGAAGGACGTTTTGTACATCAACGATGCTGAAACCAACCCCATGTAGGTCAATAGTAGGAGTGTCCTGATCAAATATCGGTCCGATATCAGAAATAAACAAGCATCGGGTGACATTGGCTTAGGGTTGTCCCCATACTAACATTTAAATGTTAAAAGCACTTCGGAGCATTTAGACTCGCACAAAATACCCAAACTGTGTCATTTGAGGGAAAAAAAAATCTGAGTTAAAGCACTTCCGAGCATTTAGACTGGCACAAAAACCCAGATCTGTGTCACTTTAGGGCAAAAAAAAATCATTTTGAAGCACTTTGGAGCGTTTAGACTGACAAAAAATATCCGATCTGTGTCACTTGAGAGCAAAAAAAATCACATTTGAAGCACTTAGGGTTTTTTTTGTCAGTCTAAAAGCTCCAATCTGTGTCACTTGAGGGCAAAAAAAAATCACATTTGAAGCACTTTGGAGCTTTTAGACTGGCAAAAATTACCCGAGCTGTGTCACTCGAGGTAAAAAAAAATCTGATTTGAAACACTTCGGAGCGTTTAGACTAACAAAAAATATCTGATCTGTGTCACTTGAGGGCAAAAAAAATCTGATTTAAAGCACTTCGGAGCGTTTAGACTGGCAAAAAATACCCGATCTGTGTCACTTGAGGGCAAAAAAAATCAGATTAAAGCACTTCAGAGCATTTAGACTGGCAAAAAATATCCGATCTGTGTCACTTGAGGGCAAAAAAAACATCACATTTGAAGCACTTTGGAGCTTTTAGACTGGCAAAAAATACCCGATCTGTGTCACTCGAGGGCAAAAAAGTCAGATTTGAAGCACTTTGGAGCGTTTAGACTGGCAAAAAATACCCTAACTGTGTCAATTGAGGGTAAAAAAAATCTGATTCAAAGCACTTCGGAGCATTTGGACTCACAAAAATTACCCGAGCTGTGTCACTTGAGGGCAAAAAAATCTGAATTGAAGCACTTTGGAGCGTTTAGACTGACAAAAAATATCTGATCTGTGTCACTTGAGGGCAAAAAAAATCTGATTCAAATCATTTCGGAGCGTTTAGACTGGCAAAAAATACCGGACTGTGTCACTTGAGGGCAAAACAAATCAGATTTGAAGCACTTTGGAGCGTTAGACTGGCATAAAATACCTGATTTGTGTCACTTGAGAGCAAAAAAAATCTGATTCAAATCATTTCGGAGCGTTTAGACTGGCAAAAAATACCAGAACTGTGTCACTTGAGGGCAAAAAAATCTGAATTGAAGCACTTTGGAGCGTTTAGAGTGACAAAAAATATCCAATCTGTGTCACTTGAGGGCAAAAAAAAATCAGATTTGAAGCATTTTGGAGCGTTTAGACTGGCAAAAAAAACCTGATCTGTGTCACTTGAAGGCAAAAAAAAATCTGATTTGAAGCACTTTGGAGCGTTTAGACTGGCAAAAAATACCCTAACTGTGTCACTTGAGGGCAAAAAAAATCTGATTCAAAGCACTTCGGAGCGTTAGACTGGCATAAAATACCTGAGCTGTGTCACTTGAGAGCAAAAAAAATCTGATTCAAATCATTTCGGAGCGTTAAGACTGGCAAAAAATTACCAGGACTGTGTCAGTTGAGGGCAAAAAAATCAGATTTGAAGCACTTTGGAGCATTTAGACTGGCAAAAATACTCTATCTGCGTCACTTGAGGGCCAAAAAACTCTGATTCAAAGCACTTCGGAGCGTTTGGACTCACAAAATATACCCGCTATGTGTCACTTGAGGGCAAAAAAAAATCAGAATTGAAGCACTTCGGAGCGTTTAGACTGACAAAAAATATCCAATCTGTGTCACTTGAGGGCAAAAAAAAATCAGATTTGAAGCATTTTGGAGCGTTTAGACTGGCAAAAAAAACCTGATCTGTGTCACTTGAGTGAAAAAAACAGATTTGAATCACTTTGGAGCGTTTAGACTGACAAAAAATATCTGATCTGTGTCACTCAAGGGCAAAAAAAATGAGATTTGGAGTGCCGTGTAAACGTGACGTTATTGATTCCGATCCTGTTTTCTCCAACGTAGCCTGCTCCTGAGCAGCTTGCATGAGTTACCATGGCAACGTATCCCGCTAAAACGTTAAGCAGCGTCGTAGGACTGCACGCTTTGACTTCATCCTCAAACCTATCCTGGATAAGCACACACCGTGTCTGGTAGATTCAAAAGTGTCGGGGCCCGAGATGAATGAACATGAATTCAAAGGATGAATGAACATGAATTCAAAGGATGAATGAACATGAATTCAAAGGATGAATGAACATGAATTCAAAGGATGAATGAACATGAATTCATGGGATGAATGAACATAATCCTCTGATGGCACTTTGGATCTGAGGTGCCAACATGGTTCTATCCATCATGACTTGGGTCTGGCAGGCCTAAATACTGTACCAACTACTGCTGTTTCTTGGGGGAGATCTCACACACTCTTATTTTAAGTGTGCCTTCTTCTTCATCTTAGCTATGTAAATGAAGTTGAAATGAAGAAAAAGTGCCCCACGAAGCAGGAAGACAATTGTGAAACCGAGGCTAGTTTTGATGTTGGCCAAAGACCTCAAGATATGCTTTCAGACACTGGAGGGAGCCTGCTGCAAAGTACCCAAGGCAGAGCAGTTTGATTTCCCAAACGTTCATAATTAAACACTTTCTATTTGAAGAGGCAGCAGGGAACACCTTGGCGTGTGTTGTTTTAACGGCTATTGTGTTTGCTAAACATAATACTTTGGAACTTTGATACCGAATCCTTTGGTGTGTGTTAACTTTGGCAGTGGCCAAAGGATTCTGGGGATGCTTCTCCTGTGAAGGTCTGTGCCTCCACTGTCCACCACCCACCAACTCGGGTCGCAGAGTTCCCTGCAGCCACTGTTCCCTGACACACAGGGAAGACATTGTGATGCATCTTGGGGTGAAAACCTATCTCAAGTGTCTCCGAGGTTTTTTGAGAAAACACATCAATGTCGGATTGTTATTTCTTCTCTATGCCTATCTTGCATTGCCAAACTTTGCTTGGTACGCCCTCGGACTATTATAGTTTAGTTGTTTCTACAGAACACGGAACTGCAATTTCTTACGCCGCGTATTCTGCATAAACCTGGAAGCTCACCGTCTTTACCTGCGGTAAGGGAGTTTGTATGGTACTGAGCAGAAGAGGAGCGTTCAGAAGCTCTCTTGGCTGGCCTGCGAGCCACGCAGGATGGGTCCTGGCTGGATGGGAACCTGAGCTGAAAGTAAGGCAGAGTCAGCAAACAAGTCATTGAGCAAATAAGCCGCACTTACACTTTTTGAACGGGCCGTTCCCGTGTCCACAAATCTTCATTGCAGTACTACTATTCCTTGGTCATGCCACTCGCTTTGTTTTGAAATACTCATCATAGTGCAGGGGTATCCAACTGAATCGTTTTGGGGGCCACATTTCCAGAAACCTAAGGACTGGAAGAACCAACGTCCTCTACAGTAGTCGTTTGATTTCATCACCAGCCGTTGTCAGTCCACTGCTGGACGAAAGCCTCAGCATGTTTCTGCCATAGTGAACGATCTCTAGCTGCTCCTTGCCACTGCACTGTTCCCCAATATTTGTCTATTTCATCTCGCCATCTCACTCTTTGTCTTCCTCTATTTCTGCTCCCATCCGTGGGTCTCCATGATGTCATTAGGGAAGTCCATCTATTATCTGTTCTCCTACTGATATGTCCAGCCCACTTCCACTTACTTCCTTTGATAGTTCTCATAATGTCTTGGACTTGCGTTTGTTTTCTCACCCATTCATTTGTTTTTCTGTCTTTATATGTGATTCCGAGCATATTTCTTTCCATGTTGTGTTGTGCTGCTGCTATTCATTTTATTTGACAATGCCCAGGTTTCAGCTCCATATGTCATGGTTGGTAACACGCATTGATTAAAGACCTTTCTTTTTAGGCTTAACGGTATTTCTCCTCTCATGATGTTGCTCAGTTTTCCATTTTGGCACCAGCCCAATCTGATTCTCCTCCCTATCTCCTGTTCTTGACTCTTTTCTTTCAGGCTAACATGAATGATAACATGATTTAGGTCTATTTATTTTGTTTGAGCGTTTTTGATGTTCTTTAGGACTTTCTCCAAAAAAGCTAGTCAAAGATCAACTTTAGTATTTTTAATAATCTGAAGCCAAAATGTGAACCAGTAGAATAGCCAAATGGTGAAAAAGTATCCTATTTGTCATCCTCTGCATTAATGTTCTCAATGTGTATCTCCTCTTAAAGGCCTACTGAAATGAATTTTTTTTATTTAAACGGGGATAGCAGATCTATTCTATGTGTCATACTTGATCATTTTGCGATATTGCCATATTTTTTCTGAAAGGATTTAGTAGAGAACAACGACGATAAAGATCGCAACTTTTGGTATCTGACAAAAAAAAGCCTTGCCCCTATCGGAAGTAGCGTGACGTAGTCAGTTGAACATTTCCGCAAAGTTCCCTATTGTTTACAATGATGGCGGCCAGAAGTGAGAGAGATTCGGACCGAGAAAGCGACGATTTCCCCATTAATTTGAGCGAGGATGAAAGATTTGTGGATGAGGAAAGTGCAAGTGAAGGACTAGTGGGGAGTTGAAGCTATTCAGATAGGGAAGATGCTGTGAGAGGCGGGTGGGACCTGATATTCAGCTGGGAATGACTACAACAGTAAATAAACACAAGACATATATATACTCTATTAGCCACAACACAACCAGGCGTATATTTAATATGACACAAATTAATCCCGCATAACAAACACCTAGGTGTTTGTTATGCTAACTCCTAGCTCCTAGCTACTAGCTACTAGCTCCCGTCCATATAACCCGCCAATACAATTCAAACACCTGCACAACACACACAATCACTCAGCCCAAAGGACCGTTCACCTAACCCAAGGTTCATAAAGCTTATATATTTAACCAAAGTTACGTACGTGACACGCACGTATGGGCAAGCGATCAAATGTTTGGAAGCTTGATAAATACGGCCCCAGACATTTTAAGTGCTGAGCACCAACCATGCCACCATGCCACCGTGCTGCCTTCAGTGGAACACAACAAATCCACCTGAGCGCTTCCCGGCAGGCAAATAACATTGAAACAACGTTGACAACTTGTTGAATGAGGTCCTGACGTGGAACAACTCAAACATAACGTTGAAACAACATGCTTTTTGACAACCTTTAATCAATGTTGGGTTCTGACGTTGATTTGACATTGGAATTTGGTCATTTCCCAACCAATATTCTACAACACAAATACAACGTTGAAACATGCTTTTTAACGACGTTTAATCAATGTCAAGTTGTGACATTGATTTGACATTGAAATTTGTTCATTTTCCCACCAATATTCTTCAACACAAATACAACGTTGAAACAACATGCTTTTTGACGTTTAATCAACGTCAGGTTGAGACAGGGCCGGCCCGTGGCATAGGCCGTATAGGCAAATGCTAAGGGCGCCGTCCATCAGGGGGCGCCACGCCAGTGCCACACATGTTGGAGAAAAAAAGTTGGTACTATTATTTCTAAATACATGAAATAATCCCACGTTAATTAAAATGCAAAGTAAAGCCTATTTAATAAAAATATTATTTGTTACAACATTACGCACCCCCCCCCCCCTCTCCCTTCCCGTATCATGACTCTTTTTGGACGTCACCACATAAAAAAATCAACCCAAGATGTCAAAGAAAAGAAGAGGAGGAGAAATGAGAAAAAGACAGAGGTAGCAGGTAGGTAACGTTAGCCTACATTAAATTATTTGTCTGTTACAGAATGTGATAGTAACCTGGCTTTTTAGCATTAAGCTAATGCTACATGATTCGGCAATTGCTAATTAATAAATAGCTAGTTCTGTTTTAACGTCGGGTTAATATTGTGGAGGGGGCTAAATTGCTATGGAAAGTAATAATGTAACGTTAGGTAATTACAGTACTCCCTGGTGTACAGTCATTTGTAAGTCATTCTAGTTAATGCAATATTAAAAAGCACAAATAGAGAACTCTGTAGGATCCCCTTTTTTTGTAATATAGTTGTTAAAGTCATACTGGTTTGATATCTTGTTTTGTGCAGTTCCTTATTTATATTGTATTTTTAATTTATTTTATGCAACTTGTTGACACGTTTTATTTTGTGTTTATGTATGTAAAAAATATTGTATTTCATATATTCATTTTTTATTTTTTGTATTCATTTATTTATTCATATTTTTTTTTATCTTGTTAACTATTCTGATTGTTAATTTGCTTTCTTTAAGTAAAAAAAAAGGTAAAAGACAAAGCTATTCGGTTTCTTGTGAGTATATACACTTCACTGCCGATGTGGGGGGGGGGGGGGGGCGCCACCTAAAATCTTGCCTAGGGCGCCAGATTGGTTAGGGCCGGGCCTGGGCTGAGACGTTGATTTGACATTGAAATTTGGTAATTTTCCAACCAAAAACGTGGATCCAAGGTTAGACATCAACGATGTCACATCACAATGTACAAATACAACTAATTTGCAACGTTGTGTCAAAGTCAGTTTTTAAGGACATGTACGTATAATCAACGTTGCATCAATGCCTGCTGGGACCTTAGTAATGTTGGAATAACTAAACCGATGTGTAATCAACATGTTTATACATTGATGTCGCTGTCATCGGTCGGTGTTGCCATGGCAACCGGCAGTAATGTTTCTGAGTTGCCAGTTGTATTGAATCATATTGGATGTGCTGGTTGTGCCAGTATAAACAACTGGAAATGAAAACCAAGGATTTACTTGAATTTGAGCTGAGGCGATGCCTTAATAGAGTCTGAAGGGTTGTGACAAAATGAGTTACAAAGAAAATATGAATATGAATATGAAGCCAATCTGGGAACTTACTTTTTGAACTTTTACTGACCAGTAAACAGCTTTCTTTTGCCCAAGTCATATGGAATTGCCACGCCAAAGTAGATCAGTAGATCTTTTTTAGGATTGAACCAGCAACCTTCAAGTTAAGATGATAATAATAATAATAATAATAATAGGCTGTGTTTACAGTATATTATTCACGTGTGAATAATGCTGTATAATAGTCTGTATTTATGTTATTCACATGTGAACAATGCTGTATAATAGACTGTATTTATATTATTCACATGTGAATTATTCTGTATAATAGTCTGTATTTATATTATTCACATGTGAATTATGCTGTATAATAGTCTGTATTTATATTATTCACATGTGAATAATGCTGTATAATGGACTGTATTTATGTTATCCACGTGTGAATAATGCTGTATAATAGACTGTATTTATGTTATTCACTTGTGAATAATGCTGTATAAGATTGTATTTATATTATTCACATGTGAATAATGCTGTATAATAGACTGTATTTATGTTATTCACATGTGAATATTTCTGTATAATAGACTGTATTTATGTTCTTCACATGTGAATAATGCTGTATAATAGACTGTATTTACGTTATTCACATGTGAATAATGCTGTAAAATAGACTGTATTTATGTTATGCACATGTGAATAAAGCTTTATTATAGACTGTATTTGTTATTCACATGTGAATAATGCTGTATATAGACGTATTTATGGTATTCACATGTGAATAATGCTGTATAATAGACTGTATTTATATTATTCACATGTGAATAATGCTGTATAATAGACTGTATTTATATTATTTACATGTGAATAATGCCGTATAATAGACTGTATTTATGTTATTCACATGTGAATAATGCCGTATAATAGACTGTATTTATATTATTCACATGTGAATAATGCTGTATAATAGACTGTATTTATATTATTCACATGTGAATAATGCTGTATAATAGACTGTATTTATATTATTTACATGTGAATAATTCCGTATAATAGACTGTATTTATGTTATTCACATGTGAATAATGCCGTATAATAGATTGTGTTTATATTATTCACATGTGAATAATGCTGTATAATAGACTGTATTTATATTATTCACATGTAAAAAATACCTAAGTGTTTATCGTGAGCGAACTGTGGTGCTGAATTTCCCCCAGGTATCCATAAAGTACTTTCTATTCTATTCTATTCTATTCTATTCTTTTCAAGTTGGGAGCCACCCACACTACCATTGGAGCAATGACCCCCCCCCCCATTCCCCTCCCCCGGTGTAAAATGTCAAGTATTTAGAGCGTGTCACTTGTTGTACATTTAGTTATGTCCCGGCCTTATTCCGAAATGGAATACACTCATAAATTCTACAGACAGTACCCCATCATTTTTGTATTTATTTAAAAAGTAAAAACTAAAATATCAATACTTAGTTGATGCACCTTTGGCAGCAATTACACCTCAAGTCTTTTTTTTTAATACAATGACAAAAGCTTGGCACACCTATCTTTGGGTAGTTTTTGCCCATTCCTCTTTGCAGCACCTCCTCAAGCCTCATCACGTTGGATGGGAAGCGTTTGGTTTTCATCCAGAATGTCTCTGTACATGTGCTGTATTCATCTTTCTCCCAGTTCCTGGCGCTGAAAACCATCCCCACTGCATGATGCTGCCACCACCAATTATCACTGGAGGGGTGGTATTGACCAGGTGATGAGTGGCGCCTGGCATTTTTACTTGTAATAAATTGGCAAACATGTTTATAAAAAACTTTTTCCATTGTCATGTTGTGGTGTTGTCTGTAGAATTTTAATAGATGTATCACATTTTGGAATAAAGCTGTACCATAACTAAATGTGGGAAAAGTGACAAAAACAGTGCATAATATAAATATTGAATTCAGAATAATTCCCTCTACATTCCATATTAGGACTATACAGGACCCCAACAGTCCTTTTCCTAAGATTTTCTCACATCAGGTTTTGATGCAGAGGTGGCTGGGCAGGCTGCCAGCTGGACTGGTGAGCTGCCTCGGAGTCTGTGACGGGGTCGGGTCGGCCCGTGGGGCATTACGGATTGCACAAAAGTGAAATAATGCTAATACACATCATGGACCGCCCCTCCCTTGTTGCACTTCCAACATCTGGTTAATAACACGGCAAGAATCCACTTGAAACCAAGCGTCATAGGTCAGGTGACTGCATCAATAGAACTGAAAGCCATCCTATGGTCTACATCAGAGCACCATTAAAGTGCCACTGCTTGGTCTTCAGTTAGGAACAATGGAACTTTGCCCTTGTTCTGGGAAGTCATGACTGCCTGTTTTGCCTCCGCCATCCCTTTGGCCTTCCAGCAAACTGCTTCTGATCAGTTCTCCGGAATGCCCTCCCGGTAACAGTTAGAGATGCTACCTCAGTAGAAGCATTTAAGTCCCATCTCAAAACTCATTTGTATACTCTAGCCTTTAAATAGACCCTCCAGTTGATCTGCCATCTCTTTTCTGCTCTGCCCCCCTCTCCTTCTCCTTCGTGGAGAGGGGGGGCACAGATTCAGTGACCACAGATGAAGCGCTAGCTGTCCAAAATCGGGACCCAGGGTGGACCACTCATCTGTGCATCAGTTGATGACGTCTCTGCACTGCTGACCTGTCTCCACTCAAGATGATCTCCTGCTGGCCCCACTATGGACTGGACTCTCACTATTATGTTAGATCCACTATGGACTGGACTCTCACTATTATGTTAGATTCACTATGGACTGGACTCTCACTATTATGTTAGATCCACTATGGACTGGACTCTCACTATTATGTTAGATCCACTATGGACTGGACTCTCACTATTATGTTAGATTCACTATGGACTGGACTCTCACTATTATGTTAGATCCACTATGGACTGGACTCTCACTATTATGTTAGATCCACTATGGACTGGACTCTCACTATTATGTTAGATCCACTATGGACTGGACTCTCACTATTATGTTAGATCCACTATGGACTGGACTCTCACTATTATGTTAGATCCACTATGGACTGGACTCTCACTATTATGTTGGATCCACTATGGACTGGACTCTCACTATTATGTTAGATCCACTATGGACTGGACTCTCACTATTATGTTAGATCCGCAATGGACTGGACTCTCACTGTTATGTTAGATTCACTATGGACTGGACTCTCACTATTATGTTAGATCCACTATGGACTGGACTCTCACTATTATGTTAGATCCACTATGGACTGGACTCTCACACTATTATGTTAGATCCACTATGGACTGGACTCTCACTATTATGTTAGATCCGCAATGGACTGGACTCTCACTATTATGTTAGATTCACTATGGACTGGACTCTCACTATTATGTTAGATCCGCAATGGACTGGACTCTCACTATTATGTTAGATTCACTATGGACTGGACTCTCACTATTATGTTAGATCCACTATGGACTGGACTCTCACACTATTATGTTAGATCCACTATGGACTGGACTCTCACTATTATGTTAGATCCACTATGGACTGGACTCTCACTATTATGTTAGATCCACTATGGACTGGACTCTCACACTATTATGTTAGATTCACTATGGACTGGACTCTCACTATTATGTTAGATCCACTATGGACTGGACTCTTACTATTATGTTAGATCCACTATGGACTGGACTCTCACTATTATGTTAGATCCACTATGGACTGGACTCTCACAATATTATGTTAGATCCACTATGGACTGGACTCTCACTATTATGTTAGATCCACTATGGACTGGACTCTCACTATTATGTTAGATCCACTATGGACTGGACTCTCACTATTATGTTAGATCCACTATGGACTGGACTCTCACAATATTATATTAGATCCACTATGGACTGGACTCTCACTATTATGTTAGATCCACTATGGACTGGACCCTCACAATATTATATGGGCACCCAGCCCCCAGGGGGGGAGGGTGCCCATATCTGCGGTCCATACTTGCCAACCCTCCCAATTTTCCCGGGAGACTCACGAATTTTAGGGCCCACAACGAAAATCTCCCGGGGCAACCATTCTCCCGAATTTCTCCAGATTTCCACCCAGCCAACAATATTGGGGGCGTGTCTTAAAGGCACTGCCTTTAGCGTCCTCTACAACCGTCGTTACGTCCGCTTTTCATCCATACAAACAACGTGCCGGCCCAGTCACATAATGTATGCGGCTTTTACACGCACATAAATGAAGGCAATGCATACTTGATCAACAGCCATACAGTTCACACTGAGGGTGGTCGTATAAACAAGTTTAACACTGTTACAAATATGCGCCACACTGTGAACCCACACCAAACAAGAATGACAAACACATTTCGGGAGAACATCCGCACCGTAAAACAACATAAACACAACAGAACCCCTTGCAGCACTAACTCTTCCGGGACGCTACAATATACACCCCCGCTACCCCCAAACCCAGCTCCCCCCAACCCCGCCCACCTCAATCCCGCCCCCGCCCACCTCAATCCCGCCCCCGCCCACCTCAACCCCGCCGCCCCATCTCCCGAATTCGAAGGTCTCAAGGTTGGCAAGTACGCTGCGGTCACCTCCAAGGTTTCTCACTGTCATCCCATTCGGTTGAGTTTTTCCTTGCCCTGATGTAGGATCAGAGTCGAGGATGTCGTTGTGGCTTGTGCAGCCCTTTGAGACACTGGTGATTTAGGGCTATATAAGTAAACATTGATTGATTGATGAAGACGTGGTTCTCATCGATGCCTGGTACTCGATGCCCAACCCGACTGACAAGCAACTCTTGAAATCCTCATGCCACTTGGAAAAACAATATTTAGTGACATTTGTACTAAATATACCATGGTGATATTTCATTTGTACCAAAACACTTCAGACCTGTTTCTTAAAATGTCCTTAAAGGCCTACTGAAAGCCACTACTAGCGACCACGCAGTCTGATAGTTTATATATCAATGATGAAATCTTAACATTGCAACACATGCCAATACGGCCGGGTTAACTTATAAAGTGACATTTTACATTTCCCGCTAAACTTCCGATTCAAAACGCCTTTGGAGGATGACGTATGCGCGTGACGTCGAGAGATCCACGGAAGTGTTTGGCCCCTATTGGACACTCTTGTTTTCTTCGACAAAATTCCACAGTATTCTGGACATCTGTGTTGGTGAATCCTTTGCAATTTCTTTAATGAACAATGGAGACTGCAAAGAAGAAAGTTGTAGGTGGGATCAGTGTATTAGCGGCTTGCTGCAGCAACACAACAAGGAGGACTTTGTTGGATAGCAGACGCTAGCGCCGGCGAACTCACCTTGACTTCCTAAGTCTCTGGGCCGCCGAACGCATCGTCGATCGCTGGAACGCAGGTGAGCACGGGTGTTGATGAGCAGATGAGGGCTGGCTGGCGTAGGTGGAGCGCTAATGTTTTTATCATAGCTCTGACGAGGTCCCGTTGCTAAGTTAGCGTCATTAGCAACAGCATTGCCAGTCTTCGACAGGCGGCACAGCATTAACCGTGTATTTACATGTCCAGTGTTTGGTTCGGTGTCTCCTGATAGTAGTATTGTTGATCTTCTGTCTATCCTTCCAGTCAGGGATTTATTTATTTTGTTTCTATCTGCATTTGAGACAGATGCTATCACGTTAGCTCATGCTAAAGAGCTTCGTCGATGCATTGTCGTGGAGATACAAGTCCCTGTGAATGTCCATTTCGCGTCCTCGACTCTCATTTTCAAGAGGATATAGTATCCGAGGAGGTTTAAAATACAAATCTGTGATCCACAATAGAAAAAGGAGAGAGTGTGGAATCCAATGAGCCAGCTTGTACCTAAGTTACGGTCAGAGCGAAAAAAGATATCTCTTGAACTGCATTCTAGTCCGTCACTCTAACGTTCCTCATCCACGAATCTTTCATCCTGGCTCAAATTAATGGGGTAATCGTCGCTTTCTCGCTCCTAATATCTCTTGCTCCATGTAAACAACGGGGAATTGTGAGCAGCACTACCGCTTGTGACGTCACGCTACTTCCGGTAGGGGCAAGGTTTTTTTTTTATCAGAGAGCAAAACTTGCGAACTTTATCGTCGATGTTCTCTACTAAATCCTTTCAGCAAAAATATGGCAATATCGTGAAATGATCAAGTATGACACATAGAATGGATCTGCTATTCCCGTTTAAATAAAAGAAATTCATTTCAGTAGGCCTTTAAATATGAATTTTCAACAGTCCAAATGAATCCGGTTTGTTGTAAAAAGCCATTTAAAGAATACCTACGTGTTCATATAACAATGAAATGTTATATACGCTCTGCCTCATAATAGGATTCAAACCCTCAAGCTCGTAACTGAACATTCTAACGGTGTTTGTTCAGCCTTGGCTTCACTGACTCATTTGTAAGCACCTGAAGACGTATGACACATTTTTCTCAATAACATCAAACTCGTCACATTTCCGAAGCTGTTTTATTTCCAAACACTGTGTTTGCCTCCCGTGAAGAAAGAAGTCAATAAAGGAAAGAATGAAGTGTTTTACACCCGCTCCTTAATAGAACAGCCAGTTAACAATGAAGGAGCGTTCTATTCCACTAATTCATTTGGGTGTTGCCTTTGTGTGACTTGCAGAAATGAATTGTGTTTAGACAAGAGATTAGCTTTGTGCGTGGTTACAAAGGTTGAACAATTCAAGGAATAAATGGTGGATTGGAAATGTTTAACGTGAGCACCTTCAGCTGGAAAAATACAGCGGGAGATGCGCCGACTAAAAGGAACATTTCCCACAAAAAGGAGCAATAATAGTTCATTATGTCAACGTACTGCTTAGCGACATGAAAAGTGGGAGGAATTGGACGATGGTCCTATGAGCTAAGGAAATTGTTAGGCATGGTTTGTTTTTCTTTTCTCCATATTGTCATGTTTTTTTTTGCTTTTTTAGAGCTTTGCATTTCTTCAGACGTGTACAGAGGTCTGCTCGTACATTCACTCACCAGTGCCCCAACACCTGGCCCTTGAAGGTTCTCCCCTTTACTTTGAAATCTCCTTATTGCAGAGAAAGATATGATTTTAAAGGGATACCTATTACGCAAAGTCTACTTTTCTTACCTATGGGTGCCCGGTTTTGTGTATTTGGGGTCCCCAAATCCTGACAATTTCAAAACAAACCACAAAGGCCTGGCGAAAATATTTTTTAAACAAACTTACCGTCCCCCAAATTTGCTCCGTGGTCGTGTGGATCCACTATGGACTGGACTCTCACTATTATGTTAGATCCACTATGGACTGGACTCTCACTATTATGTTAGATCCACTGTGGACTGGACTCTCACTATTATGTTAGATCCACTATGGACTGGACTCTCACACTATTATGTTAGATCCACTATGGACTGGACTCTCACTATTATGTTAGATCCATTATGGACTGGACTCTCTCACTATTATGTTAGATCCACTATGGACTGGACTCTCACACTATTATGTTAGATCCACTCGACGTCCATTGCACCAGTCACCCAGGAGGGTCCCCACATCTGCGGTCCCCTCCAAGGTTTCTCATTGTCATCCCATTGGGTTGAGTTTTTCCTTGCCCTGATGTGGGATCTGAGCCCAGGATGTGGTTGTGGCTTGTGCAGCCCTTTGAGACACTTGTGATTTAGGGCTATATAAGTAAACATTGATTGATTGATTGATTGATCACTTTCCTCACCTAGCACAAGCCTTCCACAGAGATCATGCCGGAATGCAAGGAGGAGTGCAGTGTTGTATTAGTGGTCGTGTAGCAGCAGTCCATCAGTGGACATTATAATGTTGCCATCTAATTGTCACATTTCAAATATATTTCATTAAAATATTACTGTAAATTGTAGCAAATTGCTGTCTCATTCAAGTTTTGTATTATCATTTTGAACTCAAGTGGAACAGTTCTGAAAAGAGCATGTAAGCATGTGGGGACGACCTGAGGGTTCCCGGTTCAATCCCCACCTTCTACCATCCTAGTCACGTCCGTTGTGTCCTTGCTCCTGATGGGTGGTGGTTAGGGCCTTGCATGGCCATCAGTGTGTGAATGTGTGTGTGAATGTGTGTGTGAATGTGTGTGTGAATGGGTGAATGTGGAAATAGTGTCAAAGCGCTTTGAGTACCTTGAAGGTAGAAAAGCTCTATACAAGTATAAAACCATTTACCATTTATGTGCAAATTGGCCCCTAAGTATGCAGAGTTTTTCTGGTTGTTGTGTAGAAGTGTGAGAAAAGAATGAACGTCATTTGAAAGATGGAGTCATTGAATGCATTTTGTGCCAAAGCAATGATCATTGATCCTCAGTTTAGACCATTTCTACTTCTGTTGTGCTCACTGTGGGAAGAGTTTTGGAAAAAGTGACCTGAGTATTGGGAAATGTGTCCTAGCGACTGTTAAAAAACTAACATTTTATCCACCAAAACCATTGGAGGAAGCAGCTCCTGCTGGAGCGCTCTTGTCAGTGTGTGTGTGTGTGTGTGTGTGTGTGTGTGTGTGTGTGTGTGTGTGTGTGTGTGTGTGTGTGTGTGTGTGTGTGTGTGTGTGTGTGTGTGTGTGTGTGTGTGTGTGTGTGTGTGTGTGTGTGTGTGTGTGCAGTTCCTTCCCTTCACTGGTGGTGAGAGGAAGCCTGCAGTCACCCACCATGTCCCAGTGGGCTGTCGGTCTGTCATCCGCCTGGACGCTCATCCTGCCACCCTCTGTCTCACCCTGCCGGTGGGAAGCCATAAAAGTGTCAGCTGCACGGAGCGACGTCTACTGTTTGAACATGGCCTTACCTGTTTTCTACCCCCCCCCCCCCAACCCCTAAATCATTCAGTTAGGACAGTAGCAGTGACTGACATTTCCCTTCGGCCCAAAGGACACGGAGGTAAAGCCGAGGTCAGCGCAGCAGTGGTCCCGTTCAGTGGTAAAAAAGCAGATAAGGGTAAATGGGTTATACTTGTATAGCGCTTTTCTACCTTCAAGGTACTTTGACACTATTTCCACATTCACCCATTCACACACACATTCACACACAGATGGCCATGCAAGGCCCTAACCATCACCCATCAGGAGCAAGGGTGAAGTGTCTTTGCTCAAAGACACAACGGACGTCTCGCAGTTGGTAGAAGGTGGGGATCGAACCAGGAAAATTAAAATTTCCCCTCAGGGATTAAGAAAGTATTTCTGATTCTGATTCTGATTTTGACCCTCGGGTTGCTGGCACAGCCACTTTCCCAAACCGCACCACGCCGTCCCCTGCAAAAAAAACATGCGCTGTGTTAAGCAGCACGTAACGAGGGAACCCCCATAGTCGGTCAAAACTTATTACCGCTACTATGAATAAGGGGTGTGCCCGTCAATTAGCCACTGATCAGTATCAGACGACTTTCATGAAAAAGTACGTGGTCGCCATTGCCAAATGATGCCTTTTAATGCCGATCACAAACGCCGATCCCTTCCGGCTAATATTGTATTTTCCCGAGTCCCACCGGTTGACTAGCGAGCACAGGGGTCTCAAACCAACGGAAAAAGTGAGAATGACTTGAAATGTGTTGATCAAAGAAACTGCTGGTCTGAATGTGTCCACTGGATGTCGCAATAATTATTCTGCTAGGCAAGCAAACGGTTCTCGGCGGCCGAAATGAGTTTCCTCAGAAGGGTGGCTGGCATCTCCCTTAGAGATAGGGTGAGAAGTTCAGTCACCCGAGAGAGACTCGGAGTAGAGCCGCTGCTCCTTCGCTTGGAAAGGAGCCAGCTTAGGTGGTTGAGGCATCTCGTGCGGCTGCCTCACCAGCGTCTCCCTAGGGAGGTCCTCGTTGCACGTCCCACTGGGAGGAGACCCCGCGGCAGGCCAAGGACCAGATGGGGGGATTACATCTCCTCTCTGGCCTGGGAACGCTTCGGGATTCCCCAGGAGGAAGTTGCTAATGTTGCTCTGGAGAGGGAAGTCTGGGGGTCTCTGCTGGAGCTGTTGTCCCCGCGACCCCATTCCGGATAAGCGGTTGAAGATGGATGTATGGAAGCAAACGGTTGATACCGGGGCCAAATGGAACTTAAAACCTGCCCGTTTCAAATCTATTGCTTCAAATACCTTCTCTGGCATCTGCGTCCAAAAAAGAAGTAACTGGCAGTAAGTCAACCCTCTGGAATAGTTTCTACCTCCGTTTGCAAGATTAATGACGCGGACATGACTGGATATTATCTTTGACCCAACTCTCATACATTAAGAGTGTCACTAAAACAACTCTCTCGTTTGAGTCACACATTAAGAGTGTTACTAAAACAACTCTCTCGTTTGAGTCACACATTAAGAGTGTTACTAAAACGCCCTTCTTTCATCTCCGTAATATCGCTAAAATTCGTTCCATTTTGTCCACTAGCGACGCTGAGATCATTATCCATGCGTTCGTTACGTCTCGTCTCGATTACTGTAACGTATTATTTTCGGGTCTCCCTATGTCTAGCATTAAAAGATTACAGTTGGTACAAAATGTGGCTGCTAGACTTTTGACAAGAACAAGAAAGTTTGATCATATTACGCCTATACTGTATATACCTTTATATACCTATATACCTGTCTGTGTATATATACCTATACTGTATATAACTTTATATACCTATATACCTGTCTGTGTATATATACCTATACTGTATATACCTTTATATACATATATACCTGTCTGTGTATATATACCTATACTGTATATACCTTTATATACCTATATACCTGTCTGTGTATATATACCTATACTGGCTCACCTGCACTGGCTTCCTGTGCACTTAAGATGTGACTTTAAGGTTTTACTACTTACGTATAAAATACTACACGGTCTAGCTCCATCCTATCTTGCAGATTGTATTGTACCATATGTCCCGACAAGAAATCTGCGTTCAAAGAACTCCGGCTTATTAGTGATTCCCAGGGCCCAAAAAAAGTCTGCGGGCTATAGAGCATTTTCTATTGGGGCTCCAGTACTATGGAATGTTCTAGCGGTAACAGTTAGAGATGCTACCTCAGTAGAAGCATTTAAGTCCCATCTTAAAACTCATTTGTATACTCTAGCCTTTAAATAGACCCCTCTTTTTAGACCAGTTGATCTGCCGTCTCTTTTCTGCTCTGTGTTTCTGGAACTGCTCCAATTGCTTCCCTCTCAGAATTTGAAGTTTTTTGTCAAGAGGGTCATTTGTGATTTGAACATTTTTCAGAATGTGCTCGTTCTGTTTTTTGGCCAAAGTAAAACAAAGGAAACCATCTGACGTTTTTCTTTATTTTTACGTTATCACGCCAGGATTTTCTTGGTCCGGCCCATTAGGAGTCTTGCTGCACACGCCGGAAAGGAGTAGTTTTAAGTGTGTCAAAGGAACATAACCCGCGGAGGCACTTTCTGACGAGACATCCACATTTCCACGTCCGGCCCCTGAGCACTTGGGCTCTTGAAACCGGGGCCCTCTTCATGACGTAGTTGTATAGCACCGATTTAGACTCTCCAATTAACCCTGACATGCATACTTTAGCAGCGTGGAGAACACGCTATCTGCACGCCAACCAAACTGAGATTCCAACCCTGGATCTCCATGACTGTGCGGCCAACATGCTAACTTCTGGGTCCCTGTGCTAACCACTGTGCTAACTACTGTGCTAACCACTGTGCTAACCACTGTGCTAACCATGATGAACATTTTCTACACTATTTAACATGTTTATGCTGAATAATTTCTTCGTTGTTAGATTTAGTAACTGTGGTTAATCACCATTGATGTGTTTGATAGGCTAATTCTGATGTACTCACTAAAATCCAGTAGCTGGTGCTTCCAAAAAATGGACCTACTATTTATTCAGGCTGACAAATGTTGTGGTCATTCCCAATTCTATTGTTTACTTCCGTGTTTTTGTTTTTTACGAAGTACCGCCTCAAAAAAAAATAGAATAGTAGGCCCTAAATATTCATCAAAACAAGGACGAGGTTTTATTTAAAAAGTGTATTCCAAATGTTTAGCCACTGTTACGTTGCACACAATTTGAACAGTGACACTGTGTTTGAATATAGGAAAATAAAACACGGTACTTTAATCAAATGATTCTTTGAAGACGATTTTAGTTGAACTCACGGCAACTTAAAACTACAGAGTCCCTGCCAAACTCTGAGCTCATCCACTACGCCTACTCTTAGTGGACTCTGGACATCCCTGTGGACCATGTTAGTCTGGCGTCATGTCCACGCACCACAGACTCCCTGCAAACCCTCATTTGCTTCTGTCAGGGGACGCATGAGAACAGGTCTGTGTTCTGGACCAACACTTTTCTGTCCTACTTGATCTAACTGAGACTCACTGAGGCTTTGGGGTCGTCACTTGCACATGTGCCACGGTTCTTAGACTTCTTAGACTTAGACTTAGACTTGTCTAAGTCGATGTGCCACGTTTGTTAGACTTCTTAGACTTAGACCTACACTCGTATAAGTCTATGTGCCACGGTTCTTAGACTTAGACTTGGTCCCCACATCTGCGGTCCCCTCCAAGGTTTCTCATTGTCATCCCATTGGGTTGAGTTTTTTTTTTTCCCCTGTTGTGGGATCTGAGCCCAGGATGTCGTTGTGGCTTTGAGACACTGGTGATTTAGGGCTATATAAGTAAACATTGATTGATTGATTGATTGAAATAGAAGGAGGCAACATCACACAGCAAACAACACGTATTGTACCGCCCACAAAACGACGTATTCGGAAGAGTCAGTCGTTAGGCGGCTTGAAGATGGTCTGTGAAACAAAACAAAAAGGATGCAAAATTAGAATCTTATCAGCAATAAATGTTATGTAGACCAGAAGGAAGTGTTTTACATAATATGAGCCCTTTATAAGGGAATGTTTGCAAATACAAATCTGATGAACCATGCCACTGGTACACTGTCCACTTTGTACGTTTGCCGAAGCAATCCTGACTTCCGAGGGTCTGTGATGAGGTCTGTCAGCAGGCTGTCCTCTGCATGGACTGTCCCACGTGCCATGGTCTGGACAGCCATTGTGTCACGTACACCGTCCAGCTGTGTGTATCTTTTCCTGGCTCCTCTGGATGTTGCCGACAGACTGATGACTTTCTGGTTGTAAGAAAAACGGCCAGTGGAGGACTCGGTATCCGCCCTGGACCCGTAAGCCTTCCTCTTGTCCGACACGTGCCAACAAACACACATAAAACATTTTGTTTACGTGCTGCAGACTTGGACTTGACTTGAAGTGGGTTTTGTGCTTTTGATTGAGTCACTTGTCACTTTGATTATGAACTTTGGCCTTGATGCAATGACAATGATATCATGATTTTACTGCAGATAAAGCTGAGTGAGAGTTGGTCAATTATTCGTATCCAGTCACGTGACTTGTTCTTACCTGTTTACTTACGGTAAGAATGTGATCTTACCGCTAAAAGCAGACACGAGCACAAAATGAAGCTATGCAATAGAATGGATTCTTATACGTTTTTTAAAAAGATTTGTTGAGTGATGTCAAGGATTATCTGTTGGTCGCGTTCCCAGACATGTCGAACTAACTGGTGCTCCAGACATCATTCTACACCACAAAACAGATGAAAACTTGGAACAGCATGGAGGTCTACCACTTTTGTGTGTGTGGCTGGGTCAAGGACATTGGTATCAAGACTCTCCCAGATAAATTGTGCATTGTTTTTGCACGGGTAAGGTTGCATTCTGCGGATCGATGCGGAACGACCTGAGGTCTAAGGCTATGTCTACACTAAGCCGGATAACCCCTTAAACAAATAATTATATAGCCTAAGTCCTATTTCAGCCACACTAAATCAGCGTTTAAGGTCCCCTTCCTCGGACAATTTTTTACACAGGTAAGCGCGCCGTCTTTTTCTTGAAGCTCCCGCTCTTAGCTTTGTATGGACTCACTGATCGTTTACAAACTAAGTTCGGAGAGGAAGTGACGCCAGAAAGATGAGAATCAGAATCAGGAGAGTTTTTATTACCATTGTTTGAGAACGGGTTCACAAACCAGGAACTTTACTTGGCGTGCAACATAAAACACATATAACAGAATAGAATAACATGAGCTGAAACTGAGCTATCAGATCTTGTTATTGTTCATGTGCCTGCACAGGAAGTGATGTCAGAAAGATGGGAGGCGAGTCGTCCAGACATGCCCGTGTGGAAATCACACATGAATACCTTAAGAGAAGCAAACGTGCGATTGCAGCTATTTGGGATACAACACATCTCAGACGGCAACGTAGGCGGTTGAGCGATGGTTTTGGATAAGGCCTGGAAGAACGGCAGACTGGTGGGATATGTTTGTCAAGGAGTGTGTTGTGCCAGCTGAACGCCAAGAGAACTTTCCAATGTCCGGGTCAGCTGTGATTCTACTTAGTGAAAATCTTTGTCCATTTGTCAAAGGAGACACAAAACAGACTACGAAAAATAGCGAAGGCATCTGGACTGGCAAAGCAGACTATTATTAGTTATTGTTCGCGATGTCAACGTCTAGTTTTGTACTCCGTAACTATTGTGAAGCCATGAAGTGGTTGCGGCCGTCAAGTACGACCGCCAACTTCAGCCTACAAGCAAAGTGTCCTGTTGTTGGTTGTTGTAAAATGTTCTTTATCACATTGTTTACTTCCACACGTCCATTAAAGATGGGATTCATGTACGATGGCTCAGATTAACTGTTCAAAGAAATGTGGCAATAGTCGACATTGAAACACAGGGTAAGGATACACTTCCAGGTCAGAGGTGACTATGATGAGCGCATTTTTTTGCGCATGCGTACTAGGCCAGCTGGGTGTTTGTTCTGGAAATGTCTTTCAACATTCGATTGTTGTTGTTGTTTGCTAATATCCGCATATTAAGCCCACACTTGAACCAACCTCGTCAACAGTGAAGGCAAATTAATCTGTCCATGAAGCATTACCTTTTCTATTTTACGTCAATTGCTAGCTGGACCCCGACTTAAACAAGTTAAAAAACTTATTGGGGTGTTACCATTTAGTGGTCAATTGTACGGAATATGTACTGTACTTTGCAATCTACTAATACAAGTTTCAATCAATCAATCAATCAATCAAAGCTTGACTGCTAAAAGAACAACAATCTCTTGGCAACCAAAGACGTCACACGACAGAGGGTGTGGCGTACATTTCCATTGACAAAATATTAACATTTTATTTTTACATTACAAGATCACAGAACCCTCCAAAATAACAACTGTTACATTAAAATAAACTAACTAAATGAAATAGAATACATGAAAATTAAATAGCGATTATTGATTGAAATTTAGTTTCGAAGCTAAAGGGAGCCAGGGAGGAGGAATGAAAGAGCCGTGGTTTGTAGACCACTGGTCAGATGGTCTAACTATAGATGTCAACATTGTGTACGTGCTGAAAGAGGTATTTATGATTGTTTATCAAAATATAACTACATGTCAACATTGTGTACGTGCTGAAAGATTCATTTATGATTGTTTATCAAAATATAACTATAGATGTCAACATTGTGTACGTGCTGAAAGATTCATTTATGATTGTTTATCAAAATATAACTATAGATGTCAACATTGTGCATGTGCTGAAAGATTCATTTATGATTGTTAATCATAAATGAATATTTCAGCACGTACACAATGTTGACATCTATAGTTATATTTTGATAGTTTATCAAAATATAACTATAGATGTCAACATTGTGTACGTGCTGAAAGATTCATTTATGATTGTTTATCAAAATATAACTATAGATGTCAACATTGTGTACGTGCTGAAAGATTCATTTATGATTGTTTATCAAAATATAACTATAGATGTCAACATTGTGTACGTGCTGAAAGATTCATTTATGATTGTTTATCAAAATATAACTATAGATGTCAACATTGTGTACGTGCTGAAAGATTCATTTATGATTGTTTATCAAAATATAACTATAGATGTCAACATTGTGCATGTGCTGAAAGATTCATTTATGATTGTTAATCATAAATGAATATTTCAGCACGTACACAATGTTGACATCTATAGTTATATTTTGATAGTTTATCAAAATATAACTATAGATGTCAACATTGTGTACGTGCTGAAAGATTCATTTATGATTGTTTATCAAAATATAACTATAGATGTCAACATTGTGTACGTGCTGAAAGATTCATTTATGATTGTTTATCAAAATATAACTATAGATGTCAACATTGTGTACGTGCTGAAAGATTCATTTATGATTGTTTATCAAAATATAACTATAGATGTCAACATTGTGTACGTGCTGAAAGATTCATTTATGATTGTTTATCAAAATATAACTATAGATGTCAACATTGTGCATGTGCTGAAAGATTCATTTATGATTGTTAATCATAAATGAATATTTCAGCACGTACACAATGTTGACATCTATAGTTATATTTTGATAGTTTATCAAAATATAACTATAGATGTCAACATTGTGTACGTGCTGAAAGATTCATTTATGATTGTTTATCAAAATATAACTATAGATGTCAACATTGTGTACGTGCTGAAAGATTCATTTATGATTGTTTATCAAAATATAACTATAGGTGTCAACATTGTGTATGTGCTGAAAGATTCATTTATGATTGTTTATCAAAATATAACTATAGATGTCAACATTGTGTATGTGCTGAAAGATTCATTTATGATTGTTTATCAAAATATAACTATAGATGTCAACATTGTGTACGTGCTGAAAGATTCATTTATGATTGTTTATCAAAATATAACTATACATGTCAACATTGTGTACGTGTTGAAAGATTCATTTATGATTGTTTATCCAAAAACTGACATTCTTAATTTATGACTGCTATAAGCTAACCTGCAAAATGGCATCAGTGATCAGATCAATGCATAGATCAGTAGAAAAATGAGTGAGGTGTGCTCGCTGGAAAACGCCACTCCAAAATCCAGCCTGAAAGAACTTTCGATAAAACCGTTCCCAAGTTTTGTGCAAATGAATGACATGCACCCCACTAAAAAGTTCCTGGATGACATTCTGTTCAAGAGGTTCAAGACAGATTCAAGCAGTTACAGTAAAATAGTTTATTTAGAAATGATTATTCATTTTGAAAATAGGTTTGGAAAATCCAGTGATACATGTTATAATCATAAATCAGATTAAAGTGCAAAAATACAATTTATGTTATAATGCATTTGTACAAAAGTAACATTGGAATGTGAGCAAGGCTTGAAAATGGAGGAAAAAGTGTCTTTGATACGATGGCTTGCATACCATTTGGTTGCACAGTTCAAAAGTCCGAGGTCCAGAGTGTGTGCAATGCAG
>NC_084753.1:8842972-9065472 GCF_033978785.1 Entelurus aequoreus
TCCTCTCGTGGATCAACAGGTTGTAGGATTTTGTAAAATGGCGGCCGCAGAATTTGCAAACAAACTCCTTTTTGGTCTTAGAGGGTAACCGGCCTCGAGTGGACTTGCGCTCTGGAGAGGAGAACTTGGCCACATCCAGAAGGCACCCAGGTGAACTGGGGTGGTGGGACGCAGCGGCTGCGGCGGCGGCGGCAACACCTGCCATGCTCAGGTCCTCTGCTTTCAGATGATCTTCCTGGGTGGCTGCCGTGGCAAGGTTGGCAAAGTCGAAGCGAGGCTTCTTCTTCGAGCTTTGCAGCAACCCTGCCGAGTCCTGCTTGGGCTGCAAGAGGTGGGGGAATATAGGAATGGAGGCCACGGAGGAGAAATGGGCCGGCAACTTTGAGATGGTGCAACGAGGCAGCGCCAGGGGAAGGTAACCAGGGGTCCATTGGTGAAGCTGGATAGCGTGCAGGGCGCTAAAGCTGTAGATGCTGTGGAAGTGGTCTGCTGGCAGCTGGAGCCCCGTGGAGCTCTGCAGAAGGGAGTAATCAGACAGCTGGAGAGATGGGTGGAGAGGGACTGGAGCTGGCAAGGTTTTGCTGCCCATGGCCTTGACAAGACAGCCAGTACGCGGTCTGGAAGAAGCAGAAAACAACAGCAGATTAAGTCAAGTCCTGTAGTTTTCTTCTGCTTTGATACAATTCAAGACCAACAACTAAGATCAGCAGTGGACCTGGTCAGAGGTCATTGGGGGCTTTGGCTAGGAATTGAACCTGCGCTGCCTCTGTGAAAGTCAACTTTGGGGACATTTGGTAACTTTTTGGAAAACCTTTACACAGAGCCCTCAATGTTGTCAATAGGGATTCGTTTGAACAATGATTTGATTCCATATTTGGTTGCGATTCATGGACGATGTCTGTATTTTAGAACGATTCTATCCAAAGTTGAAATCGATTCAGTAACTTTTTAGCAAAAACAAATTGTTTTTGTGCAGAGAACTCCGGGCATTTTGCCTACAATGCTCTGTGACCCAGACCGCTCTGGTTGCAGTGCCCTCTGCTGGTTGTTCAGGGGAGTGTGTAGGTCACATTTATTTCTGCATCTGGTTTGTGGGAGGAATGTCTCATCAACACAAAAGCAAAAAAGCGATCCACATATGCAAATTCAATACAAATACAAATACAAATACAAAATCAAGCATATTTATATTCAAATCTCAAAAATATATTTACAAATACACGTTATTTATACAAATTCTTGATTTATTTGTATGTCACATTTTTATATTCATAAATTTTATTTGTATATATTTTTAAATCTCAAAAATATATTTACAAATACACGTTTATTTATACAAATTATTTATTTGTATATCACATTTGTATTTGTATTTCTATATTTATTAATATATGCATATGTATTAATATCATATTGATATATATAAGTTGATGTTAAATGGTGGAACAAGGTCAGTGATGAGTTGAAGACATGTAGTTCTTTGTTAAGGTTTAAGAAAACCTTGAAAGGTAAAATAATTGAAAATTATAAAATATAGTAACAATTACTTTCATCCCATTGATTTTTTTTTTTTTAACGTTGATGTTCCAGGCAATCTTATTTTCAGTGGAGGTATAGGATAGGCAAATATAAGCTTTGGCTTCAGCCTATTCCTTTTTCGGTCATTCTTTTGATTTTATTTTATTTTTGAGTGTAAATGTGTATGATTGTTAAATATGTCTAATCTGTACTGTAAAACTGCTCACACAAAATGGTTAATGGTTGATTATATGACCGAAATAAACTTATTTCATTCATTCATTCATGTGAGACAATTCTATTTCCATACATCTCGTTTTAGATTTAGGTTGCTCAGATCTAGTCTTAGACTTACAGTGGTCAGATCAAGTCTTAGATTTAGATTGCTCAGACCTAGTCATAGACTTAGATTGGTCAGATCTGGTTTTAGACTTAGAGTGGTCAGATCAAGTCTTAGACTTAGATTGTTCAGATCTAGTCTTAGACTTACAGTGGTCAGATCAAGTCTTAGATTTAGATTGTTCAGATCTAGTGTTACTTAAATTGTTCACATCTAGTCTTAGACTTAGATTGGTCAGATCTAGTCTTAGACTTAGAGTGGTCAGATCAAGTCTTAGATTTAGATAGGTCAGACCTAGTCATAGACTTAGAATGGTCAGATCTAGTCTTAGACTTAGAGTGGTCAGTTCAAGTCTTAGATTTAGATTGGTCAGACCTAGTCATAGACTTAGATTGGTCAGATCAAGTTCAACGGTTGGTGTCAAACAAAACCCCACATATTTATACTCCAAAAACCAGGAGGGTGTGCCTGGGCAATGATGGTTTTGTCCGATCGTAGTGAGAAAAAAACAAGTGTTTTAATGCAAACAAACAATCAAAGCCAACAACAGTCGTTGAAGTGTAATTTCCCCTCGTTAGCATTGAAGTATTGTGTGGCAGAACCATCACTGTGGATCCACTACTACCAGTTCAAAATAGTCGGAATCCCCTACGTAAACATTCCATTCAGTTGTAAACGGCACAAATGGCAGAATGGTCACCTTCTGTGAGCAGAATGTTTCTAACTCCTGTTATTTGTTAGCGGCTAAATTGCAGAATCTTTTAGGAATGGTTGAAAGGACGGTGTTGTATGTGGGAACAGGTGGTGTTGCAGACCACCTCCTCTGTTCATGAATGGTTTTTCAACCTTGACATAGTTTCCTCTTTTGTACCATCCGTCCACCCTCCCCGTCACTACAAAATAGGGCAAAACCATCCTTGCCCAGGCACACCCTCCTGGTTTTTGGAGTATAAATATTTGGAGGTTTGGCACCAACCGTTGGACTAGATGTGACCAATCTAGGATAGGATAGGATAGGTCTTTATTGTCATTGCACAAGTAAAACGAAACTTTATTTTCAGCACAAACCTGTTCAAGATTAGACAAACAAACAGTGTACAGGGTTACAGAACAGGAATGCTGATGGGTCGCCACAAGGCGCCCCGTAAAAGATGGGAAAAAGGTAAACGCTGGGGAAGGATGAGTAAAAGAATACAATCTAGACTGGGCTCCTAAGGGGGCCCAGTCTGGAGTGGGAAACACTCTAAGTCTAAGACTAGATGTGACCAATCTAAGTCTAAGACTAGATGTAACAATCTAAGTCTAAGACTAGATGTAACAATCTAAGTCTAAGACTAGATGTGACCAATCTAAGTCAAAGACTAGATGTGACCAATCTAAGTCTAAGACTAGATGTAACAATCTAAGTCTAAGACTAGATGTGACCAATCTAAGTCTAAGACTAGATGTGACCAATCTAAGTCTAAGACTAGATGTGACCAATCTAAGTCTAAGACTAGATGTGACCAATCTAAGTCTAAGACTAGATGTGACCATCTAAGTCTACGATTAAATGTGACCAATCTAAGTCTAAGACTAGATGTGACCAATCTAAGTCTAAGACTAGATGTGACCAATCTAAGTCTAAGATTATATGTGACCTATGTAAGTCTAAGACTATATGTGACCTATGTAAGTCTAATACTAAATGTGACCAATCTAAGTCTAAGACTAGATGTGACCAATCTAAGTCTAAGACTAGATGTGACCAATCTAAGTCTAAGATTAAATGTGACCAATCTAAGTCCAAGACTAGATGTAACAATCTAAGACTAAATGTGACCAATCTAAGTCTAAGACTAGATGTGACCAATCTAAGTCTAAGACTAGATGTGACCAATCTAAGTCTAAGACTAGATGTGACCAATCTAAGTCTAAGACTAGATGTGACCAATCCAAGTCTAAGACTAGATGTGACCAATCTAAGTCTACGATTAAATGTGACCAATCTAAGTCTAAGACTAGATGTGACCAATCCAAGTCTAAGACTAGATGTGACCAATCTAAGTCTAAGACTAGATGTGACCAATCTAAGTCCAAGATTAGATGTAACAATCTAAATCTAAGACTAGATGTAACAATCTAAGTCTAAGACTAAATGTGACCAATCTAAGTCTACGATTAAATGTGACCAATCTAAGTCTAAGATTAGATGTAACAATCTAAGTCTAAGACTAGATGTAACAAACTAAGTCTAAGACTAGATGTAACAATCTAAGTCTAAGATCATGAAGTGATGAAGTCTACTCAGATGAGATGTGAAACATCTTCCAGGACTAACCTACCAGTCCAGTTGCGGGCGATTGAAGGCCCTGAGATGACAACCACCTGATGGATGAGAACCTTCATAGGTCAACTTGGATTAAAGGTTCTTTTTTGATAGATGTTGTGTGGATACCAGGTTCAAATGAACCTGGCATTAAAGTCCTGGACAGTTCATGTCTTGTTAAGGGGTTACATTTTTCAGCAGGGGTTCAAATACGGAAACCCATCCCCCGTTTTTAATAGGGGTGGGATGACACTCTCTGTGAGGCTAATACACATCTAGCTAAGACTGCTGATAAAGCTGTTGGACAGGCTGTCTTGATCTGCCCATTAGGGAAGTTTGACCCACTACAGATCAGTTCAAAGAGGTGAAGCATTAGCATAGTGCAAGGACGCACTGACTGAAAAGGACATTTGAAATGCGGCCTTCCGTGAAACCCTATCTGTGTTCCCCCAACACATAGTTACATACTACACTGATCTTTAAGAGAACAGAAGGACTAACACACTTTGTCAATGTGAGGTCTCTGTTCTGAAGCCCAGCGAGAAATGGAAACAAAGACGTGTGTCGGATTATTAAGACCTGCCTTCTACTGCTGAGCGTTTCTGGCTCCCAGAAACATGCCTGGAGCTGTCCAAGGCGCTGTGAGAGAACGGCGGCGTTCAGCACTTAAATCAGGTTTGATAAGCGCAGGAATCACAAGACAATAACGTGTCTTTGTTCCAGTTGGACTGTGATTGACAGCAAGCACGGCAGCTCCCTGAGCATGAACGCACATTCCACTCGTCAGGCAGCAAACTTACTAATGCATGGAATATATCAACATTTTGTACAAATGTCATATCATATGTGGGCTCTGTACCGAGGATGTCGTTGTGGCTTGTACAGCCCTTTGAGACACTTGTGATTTAGGGCTATATAAATAAACATTGATTGATTGATGATTGATTGATCACACCAGAGAACACATCTTGATCTGCCTGAATTACCATGTTTTCCCGACTATAGAGCACACCAATATATAAGCCGCACCCACTACATTTGAGAAGAAAACAAATATTTCCCATATATTAGCCACACTAGACTAAAGGACGCAGTAAAATATATACGTCGTGAAAGGAGTTATTTACACAGTAAGATTTTGTAAATGTTTATTTATGTACCTTAATTGTTTCCAAAGGCAGTAAAAGGGCCGATCAAACAAAACCAGTAGCTCTCCAATCAGCTCAACAGACTCAACAACTCCACGCTGACGTTTTGGAGAATTTACAAAACTGAAACAAGACAAAAAGAATGCCATTGTAAGTCAATAATACTAACACAGACACTCGTAAACGTGTTAGCATATTAGCTAATGCTAACAACGCTAGTGACGCTACATTACGATAGCGCGTACAAATATGCATGAAAACACTCCTACAGACATCACACATGGGACGCTTTCGTAAGTAAGAATGGTTTTAGTTATATTGTAAAACTTACAAACGTTGCTTGGAGGGATGAATGAAGAATCCATTCGAGTAGGAACGCTATGGAGAGAAGCGAGAAGACTGACCGGCAATTCTACTTCCTGTTGAAAGCCCTACCGGTAAATAGAAGGACACTGCAGCACCTGCAGTTATATATATATATATATATATGTATATATGTACAGTCAAGAAAATAAGTATTTGAACACCCTACTATTTTGCAAGTTCTCCCACTTAGAAATCATGGAGGGGTCTGAAATGTTCACGGTAGGTGTATGTCCACTGTATGAGAGATAATCTAAAAAGAAAAATCCAGAAATCACAATCTATGATTTTTTAACAATTTATTTGTGTGATACAGCTGAAAATAAGTATTTGAACACCTGTCTATCAGCTAGAATTCTGACCTTCAAAGACCTGTTAGTCCGCCTTTAAAAGTCCTCCTCCACTCCACTGTATTATCCTGACTCAGATGCACCTGTGTGAGGTGGTTAGCTGCATAAAGACACCTGTCCAGCCCATACAATCAGTAAGAGCCAAACATTCAGCATGGCTAAGAGCAAAGAGCTGTCCAAAGACACCAGAGACAAAATGGTACAACTCCACAAGGATGGAAAGGGCTACAGAGAAATTGCCAAGCAGCTTGGTGAGAAAAGGTCCACTGTTGGAGCAATCATTAGAAAATGGAAGAAGCTAAACATGACGGTCAGTGTCAATCGGAGTGGAGCCCCATGCAAGATATCACCTGGTGGGGTCTCAATGATGCTAAGAAAGGTGAGGAATCAGCCCAGGACTACACGGCAGGACTTGGTCAATGACCTGAAAAGAGCTGGGACCACTGTTTCCATGGTCACTGTTGGTAATACACTAAGACGTCTTGGTTTGAAATCATGCATGGCACGGAAGGTTCCCCTGCTTAAACCAGCACATGTTAAGGCTCGTCTTAAGTTTGCCAATGACCATTTGGATGACCCAGAGGAGTCATGGGAGAAAGTTTTGTGGACAGATAAGACCAAAATTGACCTTTTTGATTATGATTCCACTATTGTTTATTGTTTATTGAATGGATCCCCATTAGCTGACGCCAAGGCGACTGCTAGTCTTCCTGGGGTCCATATAGGAGCATAGAAAATTTAAATACAAAGAATACATGCATTACCAGACATTATACAATGGAAAAATACAACATAAGATAAAAAGCTAGTTAAAACCAGTATTAAAATTCACGTCATGTGGGCAGCTGCAAAAGGTGTATCTTTAAAGCTGTCTTGAATGACAATTTACTTTGTGAGAAATTAATGTGAGGTGGCAACCCATTCCAGAATGATGTACATCTATACATGACTGTATGTTGGAGGAAATTGGTCCTGGGAACAGGAAGTGTCAAATAGCCATTGCTGGCATTCCTAGTGTCATGAATATGTGTGTTAGTTGATTTTAAAAACTGTTTGTAAAAGTAATCTGGTGATTTGATCTAAAATGATAGTTCGAAAGAACATTAGGAGACTACAATGCATCTTTTGTTCAACAGACAACCAGGACAGGCGTGAATGCATATATGAAATATTAGTGCGCAAAGAACATTTAAGTAGCAGTCTAGCCGCTCTGTTCTGTACAAATTGCAGTTTGTTCAGGTCAGACTTAGTCGTAGCGGACCATATTATAGGACAGTAATGAAGATGACAGAAAACCAAGGACTGTATCACTTGAGCCATTGTTGAGGATGTCAAGAAGGTGGAGCACTTCCTGACCATGGCTAGACCTCTTCCCATTTTCATTGAAATACCATCAATATGATGGGACCATGACAGTTGACTGTCTAATAGCACACCAAGCAGTTTTGCTTTTTTGACCTGCTTAATAGGTATGTCTGACATTGAAATAGTGGGTCATCAACAAGCATATGCCTGGATCCAAAAAGAATGCTTTTTGTTTTGTCAATATTCACAACAAGTTTACTATCATTTACCCAGAGTGACACTCTCTCCAGGTCCTGATTGAAGTTATTTTCTAGGTCATTTAAGGTAGAGGCAGTACTGTATAGAGTTGTGTCATCTGCATACATAACCATATTGGTGTTTGTTGTTGTAACAACAAGATCATTAGTAAAAATAATAAAAAGTAAAGGACCTAAGCAGCTTCCTTGAGGCATGCCGCAGTAATTGTACTTGCGTTCAGATAGGCTACCATTAAAACACACTCTCTGTGATCTTTCTGATAGATAGCTCAACATCCAAGAAAGTGACATACTATTAAAACCATATTTTCTCAGTTTGGAGATCATTATGTTGTGATCTATGACATGGAATGCCGCACTAAAGTCAATCAGTACAGTACCAACCATCTTCTTGACATCCATTTGTGACAGCCAGTCATCAGTCAGCTGAGCTATAGCAGTAGATGTTGAGTGACCTTGCCTAGAAGCATGCTGGGAACACCACATCACTTTGTTGTAGGTAAAGTAATCTTGAATTTGTTTGAAAACAACTTTTTTCATCAATTTACTAAGAACAGGAAGTATGCTTATTGGTCTACAGTTTTTACCAGTAAAATCTTTATTTTTGTCCTTGGGTAGAGGGATGACCTTGGCCTCCTTCCAAACCCCAGGACAGACTCCATATCTTAATGACTTATTAAATATATGACAAATCGGAGTTGATACATGGCATGCCGCAATTCTTAACAATTTGCCATCTAACATGTCCGTCCCAGCAGGTTTATCAGATGGCAGTGATAACAACAATTTCTCAATATCAGAACTACTAACTGGTACAAAATCGAACCTGCAGTTTTTACCCTTCATTATGTGATTTTCAATGCATGTGCATGAGGAGGAGCCATCAGAAGGCGTCATATTCACTTCAGATTTTCCACCTTGTTTGTGAAGTAATTATTAAAATATGTAGCAATTTCCATTGGCTTAGTCAGGTAAGCTCCATCAACTTCTATATACGAATTTGTTTTACATGATGCTGATCTTCCCATTATTTGATTTAAAATGTTCCACAATTGTTTTCCATCATGTCTAAAGTCATAGATCTTTGTCTGATAATATACCTTTTTATTACCTCTATTTATTTTAGTTACACGATTTCTTAATTTACGATAGATCATCGCATCAGAAAGTAGACCAGAAGAGTCCGCCAACTTCTTAGCCTGGTTACGTTGCTTCTTAAGTGCTTTGAGCTCATTCCCTAACCAGGGGGCGCCATTTGCCTTGACAGTTGTTTTCCTGACAGGAGCATGCTTATCTGCAATCTGCAAAAATAACTTCATGAATGTGCTCAAAGCAGCTTCAGGATCCTCCTCAAGACACACAGTTTCCCAGTTAACATGTTTCACATCATCTATAAATTTTACTTCATTAAAATATTTATAAGACCTTTTATGTATTGTTACACTAGGAGCTTTGGAGAGCTTGGTCTTCCTCCTTATTGCAATTAAGTTGTGGTCCGTAAAGCCAAGAGCTATTGATACTGTTTTAGTGCATTTATCAGGAACATTATTGAATAGGTGGTCAATGCATTTGGATGACTTTAGCCCATTTCTATTTATAGTTGATCTGGTTGGTAGTGTAATGGTCTGTGTGAGGTTACAGGCATTAGTTACAGCAATAAATTTCTTTTTCAGCGGGCACATAGCGGACCAATCAATGTTTGTGTCCCCAGTAAAATATATCTCTCTGTTCTCATCACTAGATTCATCCAACATCTTGCATATTAAATCCAGGTATTTTATATCGTATGTATTTACTATGCGTGTTTGGAGGAAGAAGAATGATGCGTACCATCCCAAGAACACCATTCCTACTGTGAAGCATGGGGGTGGTAGCATCATGCTTTGGGGGTGTTTTTCTGCTCATGGGACAGGACGACTGTACTGTATTAAAGGCCTACTGAAATGATTTTTTTTTAATTTAAACGGGAATAGCAGATCCATTCTATGTGTCATACTTGATCATTTCGCGATATTGCCATATTTTTGCTGAAAGGATTTAGTAGAGAAAATCGACGATAAAGTTCGCAACTTTTGCTCGCTGATAAAAAAAAAGCCTTGCCTGTAGCGGAAGTAGCGTGACGTCACAGGAGCTAGTATTCCTCACAATTCCCCGTTGTTTACAATGGAGCGAGAGAGATTCGGACCGAGAAAGTGATGATTACCCCATTAATTTGAGCGAGGATGAAAGATTCGTAGATGAGGAACGTTACAGTGAAGGACTTGAGAGGCAGTGATGGACGTATCTTTTTTCGCTCTGACCGTAACTTAGGTACAAGCTGGCTCATTGGATTCCACACTCTCCTTTTTCTATTGTGGATCACGGATTTGTATTTTAAACCACCTGGGATACTATATCCTCTTGAAAATGAGAGTCGAGAACACGAAATGGACATTCAGTGCCTTTTATCTCCACGACAATACATCGGCGAAATGCTTTAGCTACGAGCTAACGTGATAGCATCTTGCTTTAACTGCATATAGAAACAAAAAAATAAACCCCTGACTGGAAGGATAGATAGAAAATCAAAAATACTATTAAACCGTGGACATGTAAATACACGGTTAATGCTTTCCAGGCTGGCGAAGGTTAACAATGCTGTGCTAACGACGCCATTGAAGCTAACTTAGCAACTTAGCAACGGGACCTCACAGAGCTATGCTAAAAACATTAGCTCTCCACCTACGCCAGCCAGCCCTCATCTACTCATCAACACCCGTGCTCACCTGCGTTCCAGCGATCGGCAGAAGGACGAAGGACTTCCCCCGATGCGTTTGGCGGCCCGGAGACGTAGGAAGTCAAGGTGAGGTCGGCGGCTAGCGCGGCTAGCGCGGCTAGCGCGGCTAGCGCTCCAACAAAGTCCTCCTGGTTGTGTTGCTGTAGTCCGCTGCTAATACACCGATCCCACCTACAACTGTGTTCTTTGCAGCCTTCATTGTTCATTAAACAAATTGCAAAAGATGTCCAGAATACTGTGGAATTATGAAATGAAAACAGAGCTTTTTGTATAGGATTCTACGGGGTACCATAACTTCCGTTACTCTGACTTCGTCACGCGCATACGTCATCATACCGCGACGTTTCAGCCGGATATTTCCCGGGAAGTTTTAAATGTCACTTTATAAGTTAACCCGGCCGTATTGGCATGTGTTGCAATGTTAAGATTTCATCATTGATATATAAACTATCAGACTGCGTGGTCGCTAGTAGTGGCTTTCAGTGGGCCTTTAAGGAGAGGATGACTGCAGCCATGTATTGTGAGATTTTGGCCAAAAACCTCCTTCCCTCAGGCAGACCATTGAAGATGAGTCGTGGCTGGATCTTCCAACATGACAATGACCCAAAGCACACAGCCAGGAAAACCAAGAAGTGGCTTCGTAAGAACCATATCAAAGTTCTGGAGTGGCTTAGCCAGTCTCCAGACCTAAATCCAATTGAAAATCTTTGGAGGGAGCTGAAAGTCTATGTTACTCAGCGACAGCCAGACCTGACTGATCTAGAGAAGATCTGTGTGGAGGAGTGGGTGAAAATCCCTCCTGCAGTCTGTGCAAACCTGGTGAAGAACTACAGGAAAAGTTTGACCTCTGTAATTGCAAACAAAGGCTACTCTACCAAATATTAATGTTGGTGTTCAAATACTTATTTTCAGCTTTATCACACAAATAAACTGTTAAAAAAATCATAGATTGTGATTTCTGGATTTTTCTTTTTAGGTTATCTCTCATACAGTGGACATGCACCTACCATGAAAATTTCAGACCCCTCCATGATTTTTAACTGGGAGAACTTGCAAAATATCAGGGTGTTCAAATACTTATTTTCTTGACTGTATATATATATATATATATATATATATATATATACATATATATATATATATATATATATATATATATATATATATATATATATATATATATATATATATGTATATATATATATATATATATATATATATATATATTAGGGCTGCAACTAACGATTAATTTGATCATCGATTAATCTGTCGATTATTACTCCGATTAATCGATTAATAATCGGATAAAAGAGACAAACTACATTTCTATCCTATCCAGTATTTTATTGAAAAAAAACAGCATACCGGCACCATACTTATTTTGATTATTGTTTCTCAGCCGTTTGTAAATGTTGCAGTTTATAAATAAAGGTTTATTTTTAAAAAAAATATATATATATATATATATTTATTTTTTTATTTATTTATTTTTTAAATTTAAAAAAAAAAAACTGCGCATAGCATAGATCCAACGAATCGATGACTAAATTAATCGGCAACTATTTTAATAATCAATTTTAATCGATTTAATCGATTAGTTGTTGCAGCCCTAATATATATATATATATATATATATATATATATATATATATATATATATATATATATATATATATATATATATATATATATATATATATATATATGTATATATATACATATATGTGTGTATATATATATATATATATATATATATATATGTATATATATACATATATGTGTGTATATATATATATATATATATATATATATATATATATATATATATATATATATATATATATATATATATATATATATATATATATATATATATATATATATATATATGTATATATATATATATATACATATATATATATGTGTGTGTGTATATATATATATATATATATATATATATATATATATATATATATATATATATATATATATATATATATATATATATATATATATATATATATATATATATATATGTGTGTGTGTGTGTGTATGTATATGTATGCATGTATGTATATATATACACACATATATAAACACATATACATACATATATATATACACACATGTATAGGTATACATGTAGAAATTATTGCAATTATATATTAAGAGTATGTGAAAATTGGACTCCTGCCTTGTCAGCTAAAATGTGCCAAACATTAATAAGTGTGGAGAGTGTTTTGCATTTTTCCCATCATGCTTTGTAATTATTTGTTTTTCATGGTGCTTGGACGTTTGTTTGTTTTTTAAGTAATATCCACAAAGTTCAGTGAGCATGTCTGTTGACATTTTGTGTTAGTTGCATTCCTTTCGTTTTTGTCGTGCCATGACTAGGGAAGGTTGTTTGCATCGCGTCATATAATTAAATGCTGTGCATTCAGTGTATGATACAAGGTCACGGACCAAGGGAAAGAGTCATGTTGTCAAAAAAATAGCAGTCTAACTTGTTAAACTTTTAACATGACTGCATGCTGCCTGCAGGCAAGATTCCTTATTATACTCATGACTTCTTGTGGGCCAATTTGAAGAGGTCGGGGGGCCGCACTTGAAGTAGCGTGGACACCCCTGGTCTATATGCATCCTCCAATTGGTTGGCAAACAGTCCAGGGTGTATGTATACTAGCAGTATATCAATGGAGAGTTGGACTAATCACTTTTGATTTGAAGGATTATCCAAGCACTTTAATGACTATCCAAAACATGGAACTCATTCAAGTTCATTTTCAGAATGAACAAATATCTTGTTTTCTCAAATTGCACATTTTCTGGCCCACAAATTGTACTTTTTGGGGCGAGAAAGTCAGCAAGGAGCCAGCTCCAATGCTGGTCCAAAGTTTATGCAGCAGTCATCAGCCCGGCGACCACAAGTACTCACTAGTTGAGAGTGAAGTGCACTTGGAGCAGCACAGGTTCATGAGCTAGAAGCGCTGGCCGTCGGGGGAGGGAGGTTTACACTCGTTTCAGCTCTTTTAGCTCATTGGCTAGTGCTGCTCCACTTAACTTGCAATCAGTGCGGTTGGAGTCGGGGGAAGACCACTGACTGTTACACACACTCATCAGTGTCTTTTTCATTTCAGGCTCTTTTAATGTGAAAATCAGTTTTTACCTTGAAAATCAACTTTTACCTTATTCTAATGTTTCCCCCAGAAAGGAATGATTATATATTTGTAATATATATGTAATATATACATACATACACACAACTATATATGTATATACACACACATACATATATATATATATATATATATATATATATATATATATATATATATATATATATATATATATATATATATATATATATATATATATATATATATACACACTAGCGTTCAAAAGTTTGGGGTCACATGTAAATGTCCGTATTTTTGAAGGAAAAGCACTGTACTTTTCAATGAAGATAACTTTAAACTAGTCTTAACTTGAAAGAAATACACTCTATACATTGCTAATGTGGTAAATGACTATTCTAGCTGCAAATGTCTGCTTTTTGGTGCAATATCTACATAGGTGTATAGAGGCCCATTTCCAGCAACTATCACTCCAGTGTTCTAATGGTACAATGTGTTTGCTCATTGGCTCAGAAGGCTAATTGATGATTAGAAAACCCTTGTGCAATCATGTTCACACATCTGAAAACACTTTAGCTCCTTACAGAAGCTACAAAACTGACCTTCCTTTGAGCAGATTGAGTTTCTGGAGCATCACATTTGTGGGGTCAATTAAACGCTCAAAATGGCCAGAAAAAGAGAACTTTCATCTGAAACTCGACAGTCTATTCTTGTTCTTAGAAATGAAGGCTCAAACACAAAATTGTTTGGGTGACCCCAAACTTTTGAACGGTAGTGTATATACACACACACACACACACACACACACACACACACACACACACACACACACACACACACACACACACACACACACACACACACATGTATATGTGTATAAGTATACATATGGTGTATGCTGTGACGTATTTGTTTACAGTACATATTACTTCACAGTAGGGCTGCAACAACTAATCGATTAAATCGATTAAAATCGATTATAAAAATAGTTGCCGATTAATTTAGTCATCGATTCGTTGGATCTATGCTATGCGCATGCGCAGAGGCTTTTTTTTTATTTATTTTTTATTTATTTATTTATTTTAATTTTTTTTAATAAAATAAACCTTTATTTATAAACTGCAACATGTACAAACAGCTGAGAAACAATAATCAAAATAAGTATGGTGCCAGTATGCTGTTTTTTTTCCAATAAAATACGGGAAAGGATAGAAATGTAGTTTGTCTCCTTTATCCGATTATTAATCGATTAATCGAAGTAATAATCGACAGATTAATCGATTATCAAATTAATCGTTAGTTGCAGCCCTACTTCACAGTACATATTACGTACATTGCGTAAGTTGTTTACTTACGTGAGTTGAAAATGAAAGCTACCGTAGATCCAAGCAGAAGTCTGTGTCTTTACTTAACAGCCATAAAAAGATTAGAACCCTGCCCAATATATTAGACTACATACAGTATATACATCCATTACACTACATATACATCCATTTACATTACTGTACTTTATTTTCACGTAAAACAAAGCCTAATATTTAATGTGTGATGCTTTACTTCCTTTTCATCTACAGAATGCGGTCAACTTTGTTGGCTTTATTTCCCTTTATGGGACGGCACATGCAAGTGACGCTGAGGCCACACGGGGGCCACATTGGGGCCCCGATGAAGTCTGATAAAGATCACGCTTTGATTCTAATCTAATCGGCCTGCCTTTTGACGGAAGTGGAAGTGCTCCTGACTTACTGGGCATGAAGTAGTTGTAATGAGGCTGACACATCCCCCCCCCCCCCCCCCCGTGGTCTGTTCAAGAGCAGAAGTAATTGACTTTCACTCAGGGGGTCATTGAGGATTGCTGCTGCTCACCTTTAACCCTTTCATGTCTGCATACCTCCACATCCACTCATTAGGCCTTCTGTTTGAGATAGGACTGTGAGATGTAGCTCCTGGTGTGCTGGCTCTCACCTCCACCTCAATCTCATCATTCTTCAACATCAGCTCATTTTTGGTGAACAACTGCACTCAGTTGCTCCAAGGAACATGTCAATGATAGTGTTTTGCAACCTTTTTGGAGGCAAGGCACATTTTTTTCCATTCAAAAAATCCGGAGGCACACCACCAGCAGAAAATGTTAAAAAATGAAACTCCACCAGGTCGTCGTGCCTTATTTTGACTTTGTTGCTGTTTTCATGTGTGTAGTGCTTTAGTTCTTGTCTTGCGCTCTTATTTTGGTGGCCCTTCCTGTTTTGTTGCTGTTTTCCTGAGTGTAGTGCTTTAGTTCTTGTCTTGCGCTCTTATTTTGGTGGCCCTTCCTGTTTTGTTGCTGTTTTCCTGTGTGTATTGCTTTAGTTCTTGTCATGCGCTCTTATTTTGGTGGCCCTTCCTGTTTTGTTGCTGTTTTCCTGTGTGTATTGCTTTAGTTCTTGTCATGCGCTCTTATTTTGGTGGCCCTTCCTGTTGTGTTGGTGTTTTCCTGTGTGTAGTGCTTTAGTTCTTGTCTTGCGCTCTTATTTTGGTGGCCCTTCCTGTTTTGTTGCTGTTTTCCTGTGTGTATTGCTTTAGTTCTTGTCATGCGCTCTTATTTTGGTGGCCCTTCCTGTTTTGTTGCTGTTTTCCTGTGTGTTGTGCTTTAGTTCTTGTCTTGCGCTCTTACTTTGGTGGCCTTTCCTGTTTTGTTGCTGTTTTACTGTGTGTAGTGCTTTAGTTCTTGTCTTGCGCTCTTATTTTGGTGGCCCTTCCTGTTTTGTTGCTGTTTTCCTGTGTGTAGTGCTTTAGTTCTTGTCTTGCGCTCTTATTTTGGTGGCCCTTCCTGTTTTGTTGCTGTTTTACTGTGTGTAGTGCTTTAGTTCTTGTCTTGCGCTCTTATTTTGGTGGCCTTTCCTGTTTTGTTGCTGTTTTACTGTGTGTAGTGCTTTAGTTCTTGTCTTGCCCTCTTATTTTGGTGGCCCTTCCTGTTTTGTTGCTGTTTTCCTGTGTGTAGAGATTTAGTTCTTGTCTTGCGCCCTTATTTTGGTGGCCCTTCCTGTTTTGTTGCTGTTTTCCTGTGTGTAGAGATTTAGTTCTTGTCTTGCGCTCTTATTTTGGTGGCCTTTCCTGTTTTGTTGCTGTTTTCCTGTGTGTAGAGATTTAGTTCTTGTCTTGCGCTCTTATTTTGGTGGCCCTTCCTGTTTTGTTGCTGTTTTCCTGTGTGTAGTGCTTTAGTTCTTGTCTTGCGCTCTTATTTTGGTGGCCCTTCCTGTTTTGTTGCTATTTTCCTGTGTGTAGTGCTTTAGTTCTTGTCTTGCACTCTTATTTTGGTGGCCCTTCCTGTTTTGTTGTTGTTTTCCTGTGTGTAGTGCTTTAGTTCTTGTCATGCGCTCTTATTTTGGTGGCCCTTCCTGTTTTGTTGTTGTTTTCCTGTGTGTAGTGCTTTAGTTCTTGTCATGCGCTCTTATTTTGGTGGCCCTTCCTGTTTTGTTGCTGTTTTCCTGTGTGTAGTGCTTTAGGAAAACAAAATATCTCCATATATTAGCCGCACCGCACTGTAAGCCGCAAATATTACATTTTTGAAATTTACGAAATTTACGAATTTACAAAACTGAAACAATACAAAAATAATGCCATTGTAAGTTAATAATACTAACAAAGACACTGGTAAAGCTCATTTTCCTAAGGCTAACTACGGTACTAGCTTCATGACATTACGATAGCCCGTACAAATATGCATGAAAACACTCCTACAGACATCACACATGGGACGCTTTAGTAGGTAAGAATTGTTTTAGTTATATTGTAAAACTTACAAACGTTGCTTGGAGTGATTAATGACAATTGTACTTCCGGTTGAAAGCACTCATCTAAACAGAAGGGCAAATACAGTACTTATTCAGTGTGTTTGCTTTGTTTTTTGTTGTTGTTTTTTTACTTTTTGCATTATGGCTGTCAGCAAAGAAAAATCCATAAAAATTTGCTGCACCGTTTTATACGCTGCAGGGTTCAAAGCGCAGGAAAAGTGTAGCGGCTTGCTGTCTGGAATTCACGTTCTTAGCTCAGGGGAGCGGCTCCACACAGTGTATGGAGATAGCTGCTAGCTGCTCGTCAAAGTATAAATAAATACAGTGTCAGTCAGAGGGGATTGGCTTTTGTCCGATACGGATTAGTGGCCCTCCTTTGCATGGATGGAGAATCGCGGGGCCCGATAATGTGGCTAGACTGGAGAAACATACGTTTTAGGAATGTTGAAAATAGCCTGAATGGTCAAATGTTTTGGTGTGGAAATAGTTCAAATCGGTTGAGAGTATAAAAGTAGTTTTATTTCTTTATGGTTTGAATTCATCACATTTTGGGGGAAAAAAGTGGGAATTTCAAAATGTTTAGGACACGTTCATTGCAGTTTGTTGTTGCGAAACACATCTAGAACACTTCTAGAACACATCTAGAACACTTCTAGAACACATCTAGAACATGTCATCAACGTTCATTATCACGATATAATGAAAAATCTACATTCTCAGACAAATTTGTATCATTTATATTATACATATCCGTATTAGGGCTGCAACTAACGATTCATTTGATAATCGATTAATCTGTCGATTAATACTTCGATTAATCGATTAATAATCGGATAAAAGAGACAAACTACATTTCTATCCTTTCCCGTATTTTATTGGAAAAAAAACAGCATACTGGCACCATACTTATTTTGATTATTGTTTCTCAGCTGTTTGTACATGTTGCAGTTTATAAATAATGGTGTATTTAAAAATTAAAAATAAATAAATAAAGAAAAACATTTAAAAAAATAAATTAAAAAAAAGAAGCCTCTGCGCATGCGCATAGCATAGATCCAACAAATCGATGACTAAATTAATCGGCAACTATTTTTATAATCGATTTTAATCGATTTAATCGATTAGTTGTTGCAGCCCTAATCCGTATATACAGTTACTTAATTTCTTAAAGTTCTTTCTTTTACGATACAATTCTTCATATGACAAAAAGACTGGATGATTATCTACAGTAAACATTTGTAACGTCAATAATGTAAGTCAATAATTACGAATGAACTATATTATTTTCAGTACTGTTTTGTGACCAAATTAAGCACTAATATAATCATTATATATATCATTTTGGCCATCACTTTCCAACACATTTAGCATACATATGCTTGTTTGTCCGTGTTGATGGGCTCATATTGCTCATCCGGTTTAAAGCCGAAATATCACCACACCGGACAGACATTTGGCTTTGCAACGATCTTTTTTTTCCTCCTAATTTTTGTCACTGTGCAGTGCTTCGAACTAGCGCATAGCAACTAGCTGGTAGCAACTAGCTAGTAGCAACTAGAGAGGCTCTTCCTTTGTGCATCCTTAGTGTGCAATCTATCGTTCCCGCCTCCGCCCACGGAGACAAAGATCTTTTTTGCAACAACAAAAACACGCTCAGCTGCTGAAAGCAATGTGCAGAGTGAACCCTCTTGCACCCCGTTTGAAGTTTGAAAGCCAGCGTGTGTATTCAATTTAAATAATCATGTATGCACAATAAACAAAAAGACTAAACTGATGACTACAATTCACTTTCATCCAATACGGTAGGGAAGGGGATTTGTATGTTTCCATTTGCCACCTTCTACCTGACACCTGAAATGTGACATATTTGGGGGGTGCACTATTTAATTTAGCCGCCAGATGGCAGGAGAGTGTTGGATATTTTCAAATGTGTTTTTTGGCAATACCAACTTAGACCACAGCATCAGATGCTATGTATAATGGCACTTTCCATCTTTTTCAGTAGACTGCATTGCAGAAGTAAGGCTGTATGTAACCATTACCTACTGTATGTTCAATAATCATGTGGTTACATTCCAGATGATATTCAAAGTTCACATCAAAATGTTCAAAAATATGTCGATAGGTTGAAAAGGAAAGAAAAGTGTTGGGTATTTCTTACCACAGTTAAGCCAATTCAAAACTGTAATGCCGTTTTGGCATTAATTGAAAAAGTAAACAAAATGCAAAAAAATGGGCAAAAACTATGACAAAGCAAAAGTGTTTGGACATTATATGTTTAGGGAAAAGGTCCGGCTACAATATAATCGTAAATTGATGGGTCGTTTTAGAAATACGACCATAAATTTGTCACAATGACGCCGTTTCGAAGTGACGCTAAATTAGCAATTATCTCTAAGCAGTTTTGAATGGCAATGCTGCTAAACAGAACTCAAATGACATGTTGGTTGACTGCTGAATAAAAGTGCAGCGGAGACAAAGTGTAATGGTATTCATGTGGTGATTATTATTGGTTTGTTGTATGCTGGCAAAGTTAATTTTCATTCATTTGTTCATTGGATTGACCATCGTCCTGGACCTTGGACTAACTGGCAGGACCGTGACAGACAACATGTATCTCCTACCGTACTTCCCTCATGCTGGTACAGTATGCAGGGAAATACCACAGTGGATATAATGTTAACTATATTTTCCACATCTACCGTAAATTCTGGACTATTTTTTTCTTAACATTCTGAACCCTGCGGCTGAGATATGGATTTTTCTTCGCTGACGGCCATGATAAAAACTACGTAAATACGTTCAGAATGGGTTTTATTGTTTGTGCTACGGCGCCCTCTTTTGGACGAGATGCTCACTGCAGGTGCTGCAGTGTCCTTCCATTTACCTGTAGTGCTTTCAACAGGGAGGGAAATTGCCGTTCATAGCGGGCCTGCTCGTATGGATTCCCCAGGCAATGTTTGCAAGGTTTACAATACAACTAAAACAATTCATGCTTACTAAAGCGTCCCATATGTGATGTCTGTAGGAGTGTTTTCATACACATTTTGTAAAGACGCTAGCGTCGTTAGCATTAGCTAATATGCTAACACGCTTACCAGTGTCTATGTTAGTATTATTAACTTGCAATGGCATTTGTTTGTATTGTTTTAGTTTCACAAATTCCTCAGTAAATTCACCAAGACGTCATTGTGGAGTTATTGAGTCTGTTTAGCTGGTTGGAGAGCTAGCTTGCGCAGCCAGCGGGTCCATGATGATGACGGCGTGGCGTGGAGCGGTTGGGAGAGTGGCCGTGCCAGCGACCTGAGGGTTCCTGGTTCGATCCCCACCTTCTACCAACTTTTTCACATCTGTTGTGTCCTTGAGCAAGACCCTTCACCCTTGCTCCTGATGGGTGGTGGTTAGGGCCTTGCATGGCCATCAGTGTGTGAATGTGTGTGTGAATGGGTGAATGTGGAAATAGTGTCAAAGCGCTTTGAGTACCTTGAAGGTAGAAAAGCGCTATACAAGTATAACCCATTTACTTCTGTTTTGTTTGATCAGCCGTTTTACTGCCGTGTTACAGGCACCGTTTGGAAACAATTAAAGGTATTTGATAAAACATTTACAGAATATTTTTGTCTAAATAACTAATTTCACAACGTATATACACTATATTACCAAAAGTATTTGGCCACCTGCCTTTACTCACATTTGAACTTGAAGTGCCATCCCATGGAATTGTCCAAAATGTTTTGGTATCCTGGAGCATTCAAAGTTCCTTTCACTGGAACTAAAGGGGCCAAGCCCAACTCCTGAAAAACAACCCCACACCATAATTCCTCCTCCACCAAATTTCACACTCGGCACAATGCAGTCCGAAATGTAGCGTTCTCCTGGCAACCTCCAAACCCAGACTGGTCCATCAGATTGCCAGATGGAAAAGTGTGATTCATCAGTCCAGAGAAGGTGTCTCCACTGCTCTAGAGTCCAGTGGTGATGTCCTTTACACCACTGCATCCCACGCCTTGCATTGGACTTGGTGATGTATGGCTTAGATGCAGCTGCTCGGCCATGGGAACCCATTCCATGAAGCTCTCTGCGTACTGTACGTGGGCTAATTGGAAGTTTGGAGCTCTGCAGCAAATGACTGTGCAGAAAACTTAAACTGTCAGTTCACGTGGCCTACCACTTGGTGGCTGAGTTGCTGTTGTTCCCAAACGCTTCACTTTTCTTAGAATAAAGTTGACTTTGGAATATTTAGGAGCGAGGAAATTTCACGACTGGATTTGTTGCACAGGTGGAATCCTGTGACAGTTCCACGCTGGAAATCACTGAAAGCGGCCCCTTCTTTCACAAATGTTTGTAGAAACAGTCTCCATGCCTAAGTGCTTGATTTGATACACCGGGCCAAGTGATTAGGACACCTGATTCTCACCATTTGAATGGCTGGCCAAATACTTTTGGCAATATAGTGTATCTGCGGCTTATATATTATATTCACCTAAAATGGTCTGGAAAATACGTCTGAAAAAGCATTGGTAAAGGGGCCAAAGTGCACATTTCTTGTCTGTGCTTTGATATTGTTCAGCGTGTGGAACATCGGGGCAGGCGGATCAATCCTAATATCTACACTATGAACAGTATCAGTATCGGATGGATACTTGACTGACGAGATTGATATTTTTTTCCGTTTTGCCTTTTTTTTGTATTTACTCAAATGTTAGCTTTTTTTGCTGCCTTTTTAATACAGTTCTTTAGATCAGTGTTTTTCAACCACTGTGCCGCGGCACACTAGTGCGCCGTGAGATACAGTCTGGTGTGTTGTGGGAGATTATCTCAATTCACCTATTTGGGTTAAAAAATATTCTTTGCAAACCAGTAATTATAGCAGCGGTTCTTAACCTTGTTGGAAGTACCGAACCCCACCAGTTTCATATGCACATTCACCCAACCCTTCTTTAGTGAGAAATAAAATGTTTTTTTTTTTCCAAATTCAAGACAAAGTTATATGGTTTTGGTAACACTTTAGTATGGGGAACATATTCTAAGTAACAAAGACCTAATTTAGAGTTATTTGGACACTAAGGGAACTTATTCTAAGTAACAAAGACTTAATGTAGAGTTATTTGGTTGGGGTTGGGGCATACTTGCCAACCTTGAGACCTCCGAATTCGAAAGACGGGGGATTGGGTGGGGTTGAGGTGGGCGGGGTTGGGGGGCGGGGTTTGGTAGTAGCGGGGGGTGTATATTGTAGCGTCCCGGATGAGTTAGTGCTGCAAGGGGTTCTGGGTATTTGTTCTGTTGTGTTTATGTTGTGTTACGGTGCGGATGTTCTCCTAAAATGTGTTTGTCATTCTTGTTTGGTGTGGGTTCACAGTGTGGCGCATATTTCTAACAGTGTTAAACTTGTTTATACGACTACCCTCAGTGTGACCTGTATGGCTGTTGACCAAGTATGCTTTGCATTCACTTAAGTGTGTGTAAATGCCGCAAATATTGTGTGACTGGGCAAGCACACTGTTTGTTTGGAGGAACAGCGGACGTGACAACAGGTTGTAGAGTACGCTAAAGACAGTGCCTTTAAGGCACGCCCCCAATATTGTTGTCCGGGTGGAACTCGGGAGAATGGTTGCCCCGGGAGATTTACGGGAGGGGCACTGAAATTCGGGAGTCTCCCGGGAAAATCGGGAGGGTTAGCAAGTATGGGTTAGGGCCAGGGTTAGAGGGTTCGGGTTATAATAAGGCCATGCTGAATAAGGCATTAATAAGTTTTTTGATTGATTGAGACTTTTATTAGTAGGTTGCACAGTGAAGTACATATTCCGTACAATTGACCACTAAATGGTAACACCCCAATAAGTTTTTCAACTTGTTTAAGTCGGGGTCCACTTAATAATGACTAGTTAAGAGCCAATATGTTACTAATTTGCATGTTAATAAGCAACTAATTAATGGTGAATATGTTCCCCATACTAAAGTGTTACCATGTTTTATTACTGGTGCACAAAATGAAGCGTGCATGAACATCACCTTGTTCAAACAACAAAACCAACACAGTGCATAAACTCACAACAAATTACACACCTGCAAATCAGTCAGCTGTTGCCGTATCCGCAATACGCAGATAGGGAGAAGTTTGTATTTACACGATGAGTCGGGTGTGTTTTGACCTCTGCCGAACCCCTGAGGCCGACTCACCGAACCCCTAGGGTTCCATCCAACCCAGGTTAACAACCACTGAATTATAGTCTGCAAATGATGTGTTGTTGTTGAGTGTCGGTGCTGTCTAGAGCTGGGCAGAGTAACCGTGTAATGCTCTTCCATATCAGTAGGTGGCAGCAGGTAGCTAATTGCTTTGTAGATGTGGGAAACAGCGGGAGGCAGTGCGCAGGTAAAAAGGTGTCTAATGTTGAAACCAAAAATAAACAAAAGGTGAGTGCCGCTAAGAAAAAGCATTGAAGCTTAAGGAAGGCTATGCAGAAGGAAACTAAAACTGAACCGGCTACAAAGTAAACAAAAACAGAATGCTGGACGACAGCAAAGACTTACTGCGGAGCAAAGACGGCGTCCACAATGTACATCCGAACATGACATGACAATCAACAACGCATGCTTGGTTATGGTTTAAAGTCATATCCAACAATGACTTTTTAATGTCAACCGAGTTTCGTTTTTTTTAGTGATTTCTGCTAGTGGTGTGCCTCCACATTTTTTCAAGGCAGAAAATGTGCCTTGGCTCAAAAAAGGTTGAAAAACACTGCTTTAGATTGTCCACAAGCTCGGGGAATGAGTGCTTGGACACACGGCAGACTTTGCATTTTTTTGCTTTGCATTGTTGACTTATAAGCAATGGCGATACAGTTTATTTGGTGTCAAATCGATACCGGCGTTTGCCGTATTGTAAGATCCCGTCCCCGGAGGAACGTCTTCTTCCACGTGACATTTAAAATGTGGCTTGTAATGCAGCATCATGGTTAGGACGGCACTGTTATCTGCTAAAAAGGTGTCGCCCTCTCCCTTCCCCCCTCACTTGCGACCTCTGATCTAATACACATGGACTTTATTGGATTGAGCAGAGCGCCTCATTAATTAGTGACAATGGGGTGAGGGCACAGGCATGCAAGCAGCAGGGATGAAGTTTTACTTTGAATGTAGACGTCATCTCCAGGCCTTTTTTTTTTCTCCCCTTTCTTCTGTGATGTTTATTCAGCATGTGCTAATTGTGCCTCACGTGCTCATTAATCTTCTTCTCACCAACGCAAAAGTCACCGCCTGCATTTAACTCAACAAATAGTTCAAAGAGTCCCAATGGATGACTCTGTTTCAAAAAAAAAAAAGTTATAAAACCTTAAACCAGGGGTGTCAAACTTGTTTTCATTGAGGGCCACGTTGCAGTTTTGGCTGCCCTCAGAGGGCCGCTTGTAACATTAATAAAAGAAACATTCATGTATAAGGATGATATTGTCACACAATTACCTATGCATTTGATTAGTAGATGTAGATTTCACCTACACTGTAAGAAAAATCAAAATGTGGATTTTGCGGTTAAAAAAAATGGCAGAATTTTACTATAAAATTTACAGTAAAATGGTCACACTCTATTTTACTGTAAAATTCTGGTGATTGAGCTGCCAGTTTTTTGTTAGTTTTTTTGCCTTCAAAAATATGGTTGCTGTTTTCTCAGTGTATTACTGTAAATGTAAAAATGGTACCACAGGTTTTTTTCTCATGACAGGATTCTGAACCCCGAGCTGCTTAACAAAATATACACTACCGTTCAAAAGTTTGGGGTCACCCAAACAATTTAGTGGAATAGCCTTCATTTCTAAGAACAAGAATAGACTGTCGAGTTTCAGATGAAAGTTCTCTTTTTCTGGCCATTTTGAGCGTTTAATTGACCCCACAAATGTGATGCTCCAGAAAGTCAATCTGCTCAAAGGAAGGTCAGTTTTGTAGCTTCTGTAACGAGCTAAAGTGTTTTCAGATGTGTGAACATGATTGCACAAGGGTTTTCTAATCATCAATTAGCCTTCTGAGCCAATGAGCAAACACATTGTACCATTAGAACACTGGAGTGATAGTTGCTGGAAATGGGCCTCTATACACCTATGTAGATATTGCACCAAAAAGCAGACATTTGCAGCTAGAATAGTCATTTAGCACATTAGCAATGTATAGAGTGTATTTCTTTAAAGTTAAGACTAGTTTAAAGTTATCTTCATTGAAAAGTACAGTGCTTTTCCTTCAAAAATAAGGACATTTCCATGTGACCCCAAACTTTTGAACGGTAGTATATATATTGTCATGTTTACAGTGTACAATTTGGTGGATAACTTGCTTTGAAATCGTACGGCTAAGTAGATATTTACGTATGTTTTTACCCCAAAAATGTTTACAATGTATGATAATATGCATTATTAGATAGATTTGCTTTATGCATTATTAGATAGATTATTATAGATTATTAGATAGATCAAGTTTAAAACATATATAAAACTGCATGCAGTACATGTATTTTTCTCTTGTCAAAATAGAAGAAGAAAGAAGGTAAAAGTACTTCATTGATGCATATTACTTCCAAGCTTTCACGGGCCATTCAAAATGATGTGGCGGGCCAGATCCGGACCGCGGGCCTTGAGTTTGACACCTGTGCCTTAAACGATGCAATGGGAAGATACTGGTGGGTTTTAGAAGAGTCCAGAGGAGGAGTTTGCTGAAACTACAGAAAAGTTCCAAACTGTGGAGGCACAATGGTGGAAATGCTCTGAATCTCTCGCCATCAATACAAGATTGTGCAAAATTCAGACAGAAATCAATGTTTTGACGCTGCAAAAGCGTGGAAACGGTGCCATGTGTGCTGCGATCAAAGCTAAAATGTAGTGTATTATACACTTAAAACAAAATAAAATAAAACTTTTTTTTTTTTTAAATAAATTTAATGGATAAAATAACGTAACCTAAACAGTTACGAAGCGCATAGTATATTTGTATTTAAACCAGTATTATTTATACTTATAAATAGAGTGTCCGCCCTGAGATCGGTAGGTTGTGAGTTCAAACCCCAAAGACTAAAGATGTCCGATATAACCGGCCGATAAATGCTTTAAAATGTAATATCGGAAATTATCGGTATCGGTTTCAAAAAGTAAAATGTATGACTTTTTAAAAGGCCGCTGTATACACGGACGTAGGGAGAAGTACAGAGCGCCAATAAACCTTAAAGGCACTGCCTTTGCATGCCGGCCCAATCACATAATATCTACACCTTTTCACACACACAAGTGAATGCAAGGCATACTTGGTCAACAGCCATACAGGTCACACTGAGGGTGGCCGTATAAACAAGTTTAACACTGTTACAAATATGCGCCACACTGTGAACCCACACTAAACAAGAATGACAAACACATCTCGGGAAAACATCCGCACCGTAACACAACATAAACACAACAGAAAAAATACCCAGAATCCCTTGCAGCACTAAATCTTCCTGGACGTTACCATATACACCCCCCGCTACGCCCACCATCTCAAACCCCCAAACCCCCAAGTTTTGTATTTTTTCCTTTGTTCCTTGGAGTGTCCTGTCTCTGTGGTCTGGGTTGGGGGGTAGCTCTGGCAGCACCATACATTGATACAACCTGGATTATACCATTTTCAACTGACTTCTAAACAACGTCGCAAAATAGTTGCATTTGGAAATTGAGACGACGTTGATGTTGGTATTTTACTTTACTTTATTTATCCATCCATCCATTTTCTACCGCTTGTCCCTTTTTGGGGTGGCAGGGGGGTCACTGGGGCCTATCTCAGCTGCATTCGGGCAGAAGGCGGGGTACACCCTGGACAAGTCGCCACCTCATCACAGACTTTATTTATGTTATCTGTTTGTAATGATTTAATTTGAATGATTTTGTGTTGATTAACTATTTTTGAAATGAACTTTGTTTGCAAAACACACAACTCCTATGTGTCCTGATATGTGTTGCAGGCCATTTTTCTTTTTTTAAATGTTTTTTTTCCGTCATCTCATTAAACAATGTTGCTCTTTTTTTCTTTTCTTTTTGCTGATGCTGTTGTTTTTGTTGCTTTTTTTTTATTTCATTGTTAAATGGCCCCCACTTTGAACACTCTACATTGTATCCATCCATCCATCCATTTTCTACCGCTTGTCCCTTTTTGGGGTAGCAGGGGGGTCGCTGGAGCCTATCTCAGCTGCATTCAGGCGGAAGGCGGGGTACACCCTGGACAAGTCGCCACCTCGTCGCAGACTTTATTTATATGATCTATTTGTAATGATTTCATTGGAATTATTTTGTGTTGATCAACTATTTTCGGGGCGGTATGGCGTAGTGGTCAGAGCGGCCGTGCCAGAAACCTGAGGTGTTGCAGGTTCGCTCCCCGCCTCTTACCATCCAAAAAAATCGCTGCCGTCGTGTCCTTGAGCAGGACACTTCACCCTTGTCCCCGGTGCCGCTCACACCGGTGAATGAATGAATGAGTTGTAAAAATGAATGATGGCTTCTCACTTCTCTGTGAAGTGCCTAGAAAAGTGCTACATAAATCTAATCCATTATTATTATTATTATTTGAATTGAACTTTGTTTGCAAAACACACAACGCCTATGTGTTGCAGGCCATTTTTTACTTTTTTAAATTATTTTTTCCGTCATCACATTAAAACAATGTTGCTCTTTTTTTTTTTGCTGTTGTTTTTGTTGCTTTTTTTTAAATTTCATTGTTAAATGGCCCCCACTTTGAACACTACATTTTATCAGCAACGTGTTAAAATAATCAACTCAAATTAAAAGACACAGCATCGTTTCAATTCTAATTATTTTTTTATTTTTTTTGTATTACAATGTTTTCTGGGTCCAAAAAAACATCATCAGTCGATAATCCAAATGTAAATGATGTTTTATATGTGATATATTTTTATATTATCAAAAATGATTAACTCTTCGACTTTGGTCACGTGACATGTTCCTAGTTTAAACTGTGTTTGCCAATATCCCGCGAATGCACCTCAGCGCGAATGTGATTGGTTGATAAAGCGGAAGTGGACTTGTTGTTATTTTGTTGTTGTTGTTGTTTACGTTTCAGAGGAGCGTCTGCGTGAAGGTAGGAGTAAGACTTCACTTGTGACAGCAAAATGTATTAAAAAAAAGTGACTGGTTAAAGTGTTGGTTAGTGAAAGTGTAGAAAAGTCAAAAGAGGAGACTTACCCCGCCAAAACGAAGTCGTGTTCGGGTTGAGTGAGCGAGGTTCTGCGGGGGAAAGGTGATCTTTAATGGGACGCCGGCATGGTTCCTCCTCCCTGGGAGCGGACAGGCACCGCGGTGTGATGTTGCCCCGCTTCTCGCCTCCTCTCTTTATTGCGCAGCCACGCTCCTCCTGGCGCGTCACTCCGCCAGCCCACGAACACCGACCTCGCGTTATGATACCTGCGGGCGATACGGCATGATTGATGTCGATATCGACGTCGTTCTGATGCAGGGAATTGACTTCCACTAGGCTCCAGCACCCCCCGCGACCCCGAAGGGAATATGGATGGATGGATGACTTGGAATTGGAATTGTCAACGTAATTTGGACATTTTTCTAATGAACGCGACAGCAAAATAATGAGATGACAGCAATTAGATAAAGAAGGTGAGAAACACTATGGTTTTGATTGATTGATTGATTGTAACTTTTAATAGTACAATTGACCACTAAATGGTAACACCCGAATAAGTTTTTCAACTTGTTTAAGTCGGGGTCCACGTTAATCAAGTCATGGTACAAATATATACTATCATCATAATGCAGTCATCACACAAGTTCATCATCAGAGTATATACATTGAATTATTTACAATCCGGGGGGTGGGATGTGGAGGGGGTTGGGTTGGGTTGCTATCAGCATATTTCAGTCATCAACAATTTTATCATCTAAGAAATGGTTGTGGTTATAGTTCATTTCAATCTTAAACTATTGTGACTATAACAATCTACAAGGTTAATGTAGCTGGCTTCTCTTTCTTCCCCTCCGTTTTTCTGCTTTCTTCTGTATCTCTAGTTATCATTACGTATATGTATTGTTACATTTGAACAACTGTATTGTTGATAATAGAGGTCAATTATTGGTATTGTTCATTATCAATAGTGATATTTCTATTGGTATTTGTATTGATCCATTTGTAGTGCAATTATGCTCATTGTCATTTCTGTATTATTATTTATTTCACTAACTGCTTCTTTGCTCTCACTTTTACTATCGTATCAGTGTTTCCCACACATTCATTTATTTGTGGCGGCCCGCCACGAAAGAATTAAGGCCGCCACAAAAAAAAAAGTTATTTAAAAAAAAAAAAAAAAAAAATTATTTTTTTTATTATTATTTTTTTTTTGGTGTGTCCTGTCTAGCTTCTCAAGCAAATCATATAGTTGATGTAGATGCCCATATCGGCTGTTCAGATTTACTTTACAAAAGAGAAGTGTAGGATCAAGATTTTTGGAGCTCTTTGTTCAGCGGATCAGATGTTTGATGAAGCTCTGTGTCTATCTACCACCACTACTGTTTTCTGTTTATTTGTTACTGACTGTGGCAGGACACCTCTGCCTCTGTTTCACTTTATGTTGCTGGTAAATAATAGGGTTGTAGTAGTAGGCTAAAGTTAAATTATTTAGTATGCACTAATTAAAGGGGCAGAGCTTTAAGAGACATTTTAGCTTTTATATTTTTATAAGATATATTTTTTGTAAGAACCACAATTAATAAATATATTTCAGTGAATAACTTATTGTTCAAATCTGTATATAAATATGTACATAAAGTGTTGTAATTATATTGTAAAATGGATGGATGGATGGACGTTTAAAACAAAACTGTTATTATTAATTAGTAAGTATACATTTTTTTAGCCTTTTTAGAGAAAATCATATCATTGTAGTAAATTATGCAAATTACTCGATGATGTCATGGTGACCACGCCCATAGCCACGCCCCCACCGCCACAGGTATCTTGGCAGTTTATGGGAAACACTGCATATTTGTACATATCCTATTTGCTGATGTTGCTCTATTGTTGTTGTTGTTGTCTCTCTCTTATCCCCCTCTTGTCCCCACAACTTCCCCCCCTGTCTTCCTCGTCCAGACGCGTTCGAGACGACAGAAATTAGATAAAGAAGGTGAGAAACACCATGGTCGTGGTTACAGTTCATTTCAAACTCAACCTATTGTTACTATAACAATCTACAAGGTTATAGTGGTTATCATAAAGTATATGTATTGTTGCATGTCCCTGGGACCCCATCGAGTCATAAAAATGGGGTCCCACTTTTTTTGTGAGCGTTTTGAAAAAAAAAAGATAAATGTATGCATGATCCTGTTATATCTCACGTTCTATATTGTGTTTTGGAAAAAGGTTGTCATAGACGTTACCTCATTCATTAAAAAATAATACAAAAGAAAACAAATTTTTATGCATATGTAAATGTATTCAGTTATAAACATTCATTCACTTTTCTTCTTTCTAAACTTTATCGTTGCCGGTAGTTTTTTCTATATGTGTATTTAATAAGTTGTAGGTTTATTTATTTCAGTATAAAAGTGAAAAGTGTTTTGCTTGTGTCATGAAATGATGATAAACATCCATTATTTATTTAACACTTAAATCTCTTCTTTCTTTCTTTTGTTTTCTGCCCTTTTTGTCAAAGAAAACTATGTTGTTGTTTATTTTCATTTTTTATGGCAAACTGAAATTATGCAAAATCTTCCACAAAAACTATTTTTCAAAGTGTGATATTTGATGTGAAGTAATGGGAGCCTTTAATAGATCAATAATTAATAAAAAAAAAGAAAAAAAAAGATTTTGATTCAATATTATGTTTTGAGCAATGACAGTTTTAAAGAAAAAAACAGTTTTGTTTTATTAGTCAACATTGCAACTTTTTCTAAATGACATATCACCTGTAAGCTTTTTTATTCCACTTTAGTTATGTTTTTGTTTATTTAAATAGTATTTTTAGAATGTGCCTTTAAAACATGAGCTGCAAATGATAATAAAAAATGACATCTGGTAAGATAAAAAGTTGATCTTAAGCATCTCTGCTTCAGTAAACAATGGCGGTGATGATGTCACTTGCTAACTTGTCAGCCACTTCTCCAAGAGACTCCTTTTCAACACTCCTCGCACTTTAACACTTGCAAAGTATGTTTTTGGTCTGGTCGGGTGCTGCTTAGCTTGAAGCTAACAGCTAGCCTGTCTCCATCCTGGAACCATGTGGATCCAGCCGGAGATAAAAGTGAAGTTTCCATGGACTCACAAAGACTAAAACAAATCATTTACTGGAGACATGGCACAGGATGAAGTTAAAAACACTCACTTTAGTGTTTACCATCAAGTCTTTCTTTTGACAGCCCCTCGCAGTAAAGTTGTCCCAGTGCAAACTGAGGCAGTATTTGTCATTGATGCAACTCTCGGCCAATCAAAACTTAAGAAATTGTACCGGAAAGTTTATTACTTTGAGGACGACCAATAAAAACACAATAAACGGGGACGGAAATTTTACCCGGCAAATATAAACAAAACAAAACACCGGCGGAAAGCAATAAGTTTTGATCTGGAGAAGGCAGGGTGGGAAAATTTAAAAAATAAAATTAAAAATCTGCGTGCCGGGGACTTGCGGAAATACTCGTCCTTTCTGATTTCAATACGTAAAAAGACACAAAAAGTGTGTAAACGCCAACAGTGGTGATGTATAGTTAAGTTGTGATCCATAATGAAAAATAGTATCTCCTTTTTCAATATGTTTTTAAGGATACTTTAATTATACATACTTATGTGTCAGACTCAAAGCCCAAGTGCCAAATCTGGCCCGCCACTTCATTTTATGTGGCCTGCAAAATCCTGAAAATGTGTCAATTAAGTACAAAAATAATTATATTTTCAAATAAATAGCAATTCTTATTTGTAACAATTCTTAATCGTATAAAAAAAATCCTAAGTCCACTTTATTACATGTTTGGGTAGAATTTAATTAAACAAAACCAGTTATCTCTTCAGTCATATTGACATGTTTTTGTTTATCTATTTTATGGAGCAATGTAAATGGTAAATGGTAAATGGGTTATACCTGTGTAGCGCTTTTCTACCTTCAAGGTACTCAAAGCGCTTTGACACTATTTACACATTCACACACACATTCACACACTGATGGTGGGAGCTGCCATGCAAGGCCCTAACCACCACCCATCAGGAGCAAGGGTGAAGTGTCTTGCTCAAGGACACAACGGACATGACGGGGTTGGGGATCGAACCAGGAACCCTCAGGTTGCTGGCACGGCCACTCTCCCAACCGCGCCACACCGTCCACTTATCTAGTCACTTCTTTTCCAAATAGCCTTGAATTTATTTGTCTTATATTCATGCAGTATTATTTCATATTGTTTGTATTCTTTAATATAGTATAACATATATTTATATACATATTTAATACATTATTGTTCATATAGATTATATATACATTTGTTTTTCAAATTAGGATGTATATACTGTATAACCTTTAATTATACTATATTTTATTTTATATCTTTAATTTCTTTAAATAGTATTTTTATTTATATACATTTTGAATCCTTTTTTTTTTTTTTATAAAATTGGATATTTCTTCAAATAGCCCATTGCCATTAAAAATGGTTTTAAAACATATTTGTGTACAGTATTATTTTATAGCATTATGTATAAAATATCTGTATATACATACTTATTATAGTAATGTAGTTAATCATACACCTGGCACCCAATTTATGAACAAAAGTATTGATTTTGAATCGAGTATTTATTCTGAATGGAATGGTTACTCCCCAGAATGGACTTGAATGGAATGGTGTGGTACCCCAAAGATTCACAGCCCTAATATTTTCTTACTAAATGTATTTCTACTTTCACAGAAAATATTATCCAATATTGCAACAAATATATTACCACATATTGTTCAAATGAAAATAAATACTTAAAAACCTGCTTGACTTATGATTTCAAAGCAAGTTATCCATGAAATTGTACACTGTAAAAAATGACAATGGTTTTGCGGTTTAAAAAAAATGGCAGCTCAGTTGCCAGAACTTAGTCGTAAAAAAAAAACACTGGTACCGTTTTTCCATTTACAGTAATCCAAGTAATTCCAAGGTAGTAAAAAACTGCAAATTCAGTCGCCAGACTTTTGCGGCAAAAAACAAAACCGTGCTACGGTTTATTCCACATCGTAAAAACATGTCAGGTTCAAACACCAAACTATCTATTAAACGAGACAAGAAGCAAGGAATCAAGCAGAGACAGAGTTGAATTTTGCTCATGAGGAGAGACATATTGGGCTGTACACTCAGTTACAGTTCCACCCTACGCTCTAAGGTACAGTCTCACGTGCTCCTCTATTTATTCGGGAGGTCCCTAGTTAACATCACTGAGGCTGCTTCTGAAGGGAGGGGTAATGCAAGCAGCCCCCAGTAGACACAATACATGATTATTCAGAATGGAAATGTGATGACACTCGTGATTTCGCCCTGTCTCTGTTTTGTCTGCGTTGAGGTACTCGATGTCCATCCTTGGCTGTCAGCAGGCAGGGTCTGGAAACAAATTGCTGATACGAGACTACTCGCAATCAAATCAAATCAAATCAACTTTATTTATAAAGCACATTTAAAATTTACCACAGGGGTAGCCAAAGTGCTGTACAATGGGCAGGTTAAAAGATAATACGAGAACCGAGCAAACACAACACAACACAAACAGAACATGATAAAAAATAAATAAATAAAACATAAAAACAGGTTGACAGCAGGTGTATTATGGGGCGCCATTGCAGGATGGATATCACTCAGTGTTAAAAGCCATGGAATAAAAGTATGTTTTTAAGAGAGATTTAAAAACAGGAAGAGAGGAGGCTTGTCTAACACTCAGAGGTAGGTCGTTCCATAGCTTGGGAGCAGCAGCGGCGAAAGCTCTGTCACCTCTAAGCTTCGAATGGAAGATTACAAGTTGTGCCTTTGCACAGATAGAAAAGTACAACTTCAGCACAATTGATAATAACTATAGCAACGGCCTTTAAGCATAAGAGTTGTGTGATAACTTATACATAATTATTCTAAAGCAAAAACAACCTTAGACTTTATGGTCCAAAAAATGGCATCCAGGTGACCAGAATTTTACCTTCAAAATCTGTTGTACCGTTTTTCCGTTTACAGAAATACACCATAAAAACAACTCTAAATTTGACTGTAACCCGAAAATTCACTGGCTAGAATGTTTACCGTAAAAACAACCTTCATTTGTGGTTGGAGTTCAAATCCCAGCCGAGTCATACCAAAGACTATAAAAATGGGAGCCATTACCTCCCTGCTTGGCACTCAGCATCAAGGGTTGGAGTTGGGGGTTAAATCACCAAAATGATTCCCGGGCGCGGCGCCGCTGCTGCCCACTGCTCCCCAAGGGGATGGGTCAAATGCAGAGGACAAATTTCACCACATCTAGTGTGTGTGTGACAATTATTGGTACTTTAATCTTTAATTTTTTCAAAGTAAAAAAAAAAAAATGGCAGCCAGAATTTTATCTTAAAAATCTGTTTTTCCATTTATAGTGATACACCATAAAAACTAACTGAATTTTTACCAATATACAGTAATATGTTGTAAAAATGTTACACTTTCCATTAGAGATGTCGGCAGGCCGATATTATCGGCCGATATATGCGTTAAAATGTAATATCGGAAATTATCGGTATCGTTTTTTTTTATTATCGGTATCGGTTTTTTGTTTTGTTTTTTTGTTTTGTTATTAAATCAACATAAAAAACACAAGATACACTTACAATTAGTGCACCAACCCAAAAAACCTCCCTCCCCCATTTACACTCATTCACACAAAAGGGTTGTTTCTTTCTGTTATTAATATTCTGCTTCCTACATTATATATCAATATATATCAATACAGTCTGCAAGGGATACAGTCCGTAAGCACACATGATTGTGCGTGCTGCTGCTCCACTAATAGTACTAACCTTTAACAGTTAATTTTACTCATTTTCATTCATTACTAGTTTCTATGTAACTGTTTTTATATTGTTGTACTTTCTTTTTTATTCAAGAAAATGTTTTTAAGTTATTTATCTTATTTTACTTTTTTTTTTTTAAAAAGTACCTTATCTTCACCATACCTGGTTGTCCAAATTAGGCATAATAATGTGTTAATTCCACGACTGCATATATCGGTTGATATCGGTATCGGTTGATATCGGTATCGGTAATTAAAGAGTTGGACAATATCGGAATATCGGATATCGGCAAAAAGCCATTATCGGACATCCCTACTTTCCATCCTTTGTGACTAAACTACTGTGTGGAACAATTTCCCTTGTGGATCATTCAAGTTGGTTTAAGTCTAATTTAATTTCTAAATAGTTTTTTTACAGAGTATGTGAAAAAAACAAAATAATGAAATCCATTGGAAATTGTCTAATAATATCACTTTTACATGAATATTTCTATATTATTTACTGTACCAAAAGCGGCCCTCTGAGACCAGCTATAACCGCAATGTGGCCCTCAATGGAAATGAGTTTGACACCCCTGTGCTAAAGGTTGTATGTGTTGTACGTGCACACAAATGTTTTAAGTTCCCCGAAGGTTATATTTCTCCTCATTTGTTGTACAGTGGGACCAGCAGGAGATCATCTTGAGTGGAGACCAGTCAGCAGCGTCACCAATGAGTGGTCCACCCAGGGTCCCGAATGTGGTCTTCCTTCTGGCAAAACACTACCGCTTTGGTCCACTGGCACCGGCAAAATCAACCAAGACTGAAAGTTCTTAAGTGGGGCACAAGAGGTGACATTTAAAAATGTAAACATGTGTATGTATTGTCACTGTGAGAGATAACATGTACTAAATAACACAATTGGCTACTGTAAGAAGGCATCTTTATTACAATGACGGGTGTTACTTTACGTGCACTAAGCTTTATTTGTATTTAAATCAAATGATTTTATTTGTACTGTATTTTTATTTCCACATGTTTTAAACAAGACTGCTACAGCTCTCTTTTGAAAGTAATGAATCAAATCCTCTTTTTTTTTTCCAACCATAAATGCTTCTGTGGTTTCAGGGGTACTTGGCCTATTGCACACGGCGTACTGGACTTAAGTGGACCAGACCTTGGCTCTGTGCAACATTCCCTGATGACACGCAGGAAGTACCATCTTGCGATGGCATGCAATATGAAGGTCAGTCCAGGGTCTGAGCCACATTATTTAATGTGTGGATTTAGTGAAGAGATTATTGCCATGGTAAATCATCAACATTACACACTGGGACTGTTGCCACATGCTAATAATGTCTTCCAATCAAAGGCTGTGAAAAGTAGCAGGAAGTGACTTGAGTGAATAAAGGCTGCCACCTGTTGGAGGACTATTTCCCCAAAGGAACAGCATTATGTATCAGCTGTTAGGACCAGGGTGATGGAGGCAAACAATGACGATAACAACACAATAGTCAACTTCTTAGCACCAGCATTGTTGTTGTCATATTGTCCAATCACAATATGAGTCATTGATTTTAGGATCAACAAAATATCCTCTTACCTGCTCAGTGGCCTAGTGGTTAGAGTGTCCGCCCTGACATGGGTAGGTCGTGAGTTGTATTCAAACCGAGTCATACCAAAGACTATAAAAATGGGAGCCATTACTTCCCTGCTTGGCAATCAGCATCAAGGGTTGGAATTGGGGGTTGAATCGCCAAAAATGCTCACTACTCCCCTCACCTCCCAGGGGGTGAACAAGGGTGATGGATGCAGAGATTAATTTCACCACACCTAGTTAGGGATGATGTTCGCAAACCGGTTCTCTCGATTGTTCGATAAGAAAAGAACCGATTCCGTGGATTGAAATCCCTTTTTGAGGAACGGTTCCCGTTATCGAAGCCACTATAGTAAAGAAAAAAATTTGGTTCTTTATTCGAATTTATTTTATGTGTGTGGGCGACCGGTGCAATGGACGTTGGTGGATCTAGCATAATATTGTGAAAGTCCAGTCCATAGTGGATCTAACATAATAGTGAGAGTCCAGTCCATAGTGGATCTAACATAATAGTGAGAGTCCAGTCCATAGTGGATCTAACATAATAGTGAGAGTCCAGTCCATAGTGGATCTAACATAATAGTGTGAGAGTCCAGTCCATAGTGGATCTAACATAATAGTGAGAGTCCAGTCCATAGTGGATCTAACATAATAGTGAGAGTCCAGTCCATAGTGGATCTAACATAATAGTGTGAGAGTCCAGTCCATAGTGGATCTAACATAATAGTGTGAGAGTCCAGTCCATAGTGGATCTAACATAATAGTGTGAGAGTCCAGTACATAGTGGATCTAACATAATATTGTGAGAGTCCAGTCCATAGTGGATCTAACATAATAGTGTGAGAGTCCAGTCCATAGTGGATCTAACATAATAGTGTGAGAGTCCAGTCCATAGTGGATCTAACATAATAGTGTGAGAGTCCAGTCCATAGTGGATCTAACATAATAGTGAGAGTCCAGTCCATAGTGGATCTAACAAAATAGTGTAAGAGTCCAGTCCATAGTGGATCTAACATAATAGTGTGAGAGTCCAGTCCGTAGTGGATCCAACATAATAGTGAGAGTCCAGTCCATAGTGGATCTAACATAATAGTGTGAGAGTCCAGTCCATAGTGGATCTAACATAATAGTGTGAGATTCCAGTCCATAGTGGATCTAATATAATATTGTGAGATTCCAGTCCATAGTGGATTTAACATAATAGTGTGAGAGTCCAGTCCATAGTGGATCTAACATAATAGTGAGAGTCCAGTCCATAGTGGATCTAACAAAATAGTGTAAGAGTCCAGTCCATAGTGGATCTAACATAATAGTGTGAGAGTCCAGTCCGTAGTGGATCTAACATAATAGTGTGAGAGTCCAGTCCATAGTGGATCTAACATAATAGTGTGAGAGTCCAGTCCATAGTGGATCTAACATAATAGTGTGAGAGTCCAGTCCATAGTGGATCTAACATAATAGTGTGAGAGTCCAGTCCATAGTGGATCTAACATAATAGTGTGAGAGTCCAGTACATAGTGGATCTAACACAATATTGTGAGAGTCCAGTCCATAGTGGATCTAACATAATAGTGTGAGAGTCCAGTCCATAGTGGATCTAACATAATAGTGTGAGAGTCCAGTCCATAGTGGATCTAACATAATAGTGTGAGAGTCCAGTCCATAGTGGATCTAACATAATAGTGTGAGAGTCCAGTCCATAGTGGATCTAACATAATAGTGTGAGATTCCAGTCCATAGTGGATCTAATATAATATTGTGAGATTCCAGTCCATAGTGGATTTAACATAATAGTGTGAGAGTCCAGTCCATAGTGGATCTAACATAATAGTGAGAGTCCAGTCCATAGTGGATCTAACAAAATAGTGTAAGAGTCCAGTCCATAGTGGATCTAACATAATAGTGTGAGAGTCCAGTCCGTAGTGGATCCAACATAATAGTGAGAGAGTCCAGTCCATAGTGGATCTAGCATAATATTGTGAAAGTCCAGTCCATAGTGGATCTAACATAATAGTGTGAGAGTCCAGTCCATAGTGGATCTAACATAATAGTGTGAGAGTCCAGTCCATAGTGGCTCTAACATAATAGTGAGAGTCCAGTCCATAGTGGATCTAACATAATAGTGTGAGAGTCCAGTCCATAGTGGATCTAACATAATAGTGTGAGAGTCCAGTCCATAGTGGATCTAACATAATAGTGAGAGTCCAGTCCATAGTGGATCTAACATAATAGTGTGAGAGTCCAGTCCATAGTGGATCTAACATAATAGTGTGAGAGTCCAGTCCATAGTGGATCTAACATAATAGTGTGAGAGTCCAGTACATAGTGGATCTAACATAATATTGTGAGAGTCCAGTCCATAGTGGATCTAACATAATAGTGTGAGAGTCCAGTCCATAGTGGATCTAACATAATAGTGTGAGAGTCCAGTCCATAGTGGATCTAACATAATAGTGTGAGAGTCCAGTCCATAGTGGATCTAACATAATAGTGAGAGTCCATTCCATAGTGGATCTAACATAATAGTGAGAGTCCAGTCCATAGTGGATCTAACATAATAGTGTGAGAGTCCAGTCCATAGTGGATCTAACATAATAGTGTGAGAGTCCAGTCCATAGTGGATCTAACATAATAGTGTGAGAGTCCAGTCCATAGTGGATCTAACATAATAGTGTGAAAGTCCAGTCAATAGTGGATCTAACATAATAGTGTGAAAGTCCAGTCCATAGTGGATCTAACATAATAGTGTGAGATTCCAGTCCATAGTGGATTTAACATAATAGTGTGAGAGTTTTTTTAAATTTTTGTTTCATTAAGATAAGATAAGGGTCTGACTCTATTTCCCTGTGTGTTGTTTTTAGTTTTGTATTTTTTTCTTTGTTCTTTGGGGTGTCCTGTCTCTGTGGTCTGGGTTGAGGGGTAGTTCTGGCAGCATCAGACATTGATACAACCTGGATTATACATTTTTCAACTGACTTCTAAACAACGTTGCAAAATAGTTGGATTTGGAAAATTGAGACGAGGTTGATGTCTAACGTTGGATCCATGTTGTTGGTTGGAAAAGGACCAAATTTCAATGTCAACAACGTCAGAACCTGACATTGATTAAACGTCGTCAAAGAGCATGTAGTTTCATAATTGCGTTTGAGTTGCCTAACGTCAGGACTAGGGCTGCAACTAACGATTATGTTGATAGTCCATAAGTCATTATCTGAACGTTTAGTTGGATATTAAAGCCTACACCTATTTAATGGCTCTAATTTATCCATGGACTTCTAAATGCAGCGTAAGTTATTTTAGGCACGTGCTTATAACAACAAAGATGACTAATTCATTCATGAATGTTTATTTATACTGTCACTGTGCTGCTCATTCAGATGTTGCACAATTAAAATTATTATTCAAATGTAATCACACAAAAAAGTAAAGGCAAAGTGCTAAAAAAAAAAAAAAAAAAATGAACCTTGTTTATGTATTTTAAAACAGTTAAAATAGCAGCAATAAAAACAAAACAACAGAACACAAAAACTAACTTCCTCAAAAAGAAAATAATTTTGTGATGCTTAAAAATCTGCACACGACGCAGATACTTCATCGATTGATTGACGTACTACTATCAAATTTAGTTCCACTAGACATCGAATTCAAGTGTCTTAACAACGACCTCGCCAAGCCCTACCAGCGGGGTAATAAAATCCAGATTACAATGTTGGTGTTTTAGCGAGTAAAAACACATTTAAACATTTTACTCCATATTGTCCATTTCTGGTCCTTAAATTGATCGCCTTGCAGAGCAGACAGCTTCTTCAAGATGTTGTCCAAATTGTGATTCTGTTCAGAAACCACAAAAGTCTATGAGTGTAGCTCTGCCCACCCTTCAAACTTTGGTGGCACCTTTTTGTTGTACAATGAGCGGCTGCCAGCATTTTCCAAATGTGTGGAAGCACCAGGACAACACTTACTTGCTCTCGTCAGCAGATGTCCTGCTGTTATTATTATTCCCAATAGGAAGATGTCTTCAACGTCCTCCACTGAACGAATGGCCTGGCACAAGACCCTGTGCTCCTCCCGAGAGTCCAGCAACAAATGTCCTGCAGGACGGCCGTGTTCCCCCAAACCTGAGCCAGAAGATCTTGTCATTTTTGTTGAGAGGCCAGTTGCTCAATTCCATTGCTTAGATTTTGGGGAGTGCAGCAAAAAGAAAGTTTAGACAAGACGAGAAAATGAAGCAAAAGCAGGATGGATAAGGAATAGGGAGGGGAAGCATCCGCCTTTGTTAAGAGCCAGACAGAAACCACCTACATACAGTGGTGGTCAAAAGTGTACATACACGTGTAAAGAACATCATGTCATGGCTGTCTTGACTTTACAATCATTTCTACAACTCTTATTTTTGTGTGATGTAGTGATTGGAGCACATACTTGTTGCTCACAAAAAACATTCATGAAGTTTGCTTCTTTTATGAATTTATTATGGATCTACTGAAAATGTGAGGGTCAAAAGTATACATACAGCAATGTTAATATTTGCTTACATGTCCCTTGGCAAGTTGACCTGCAATAAGGCGCTTTTGGTAGCCATCCACAAGCTTCTGCTTGAATTTTTGTGGCCAAACGGCTCAATTTTTGTTTCATGTGACATCACATGGACAAAGATAAGACCTTCTGGAGGAAAGTTCTGTGGTCAGATGCAACAAAAAGTGAGCTGTTTGGCCACAATACCCAGCAATATGTTTGGAGGAGAAAAGGTGAGGCCTTTAATCCCAGGAACACCATGCCTACCGTCAAGCATGGTGGTGTTAGTATTATGCTCTGGGCCTGTTTTGCTGCCAATGGAACTGCTGCTTTAAACGGGACAATGAAAAAGGAGGATTAGCTCCAAATTCTTCAGGACAAGCTAAAATCATCAGCCCGGAGGTTGGGTCTTGTTGGGTGTTCCAACAGGACAATGACCCCAAACACACCTCAAAAGTGGTAAAGGAATGGCTAAATCAGGCTAGAATGAAGGTTTTAGAATGGCCTGACTTAAAGGTGTAGACAATGCTGAAGAAACAAGTCCATGTCAGAAAAGCAACACATTTAGCTGAACTGCAGCAATTTAGTGGTCAAGCAGAAGCTTGTGGATGGCTACCAAAAGCGCCTTATTGCAGGTCAACTTGCCAAGGGACATGTAAGCAAATATTAACATTGCTGTATGTATACTTTTGACCCTCACATTTTCAGTAGACCCGTAATAAATTCATAAAAGAAGCAAACTTCATGAATGTTTTTTTTGTGAGCAACAAGTATGTGCTCCAATCACTACATCACAAAAAAATAAGAGTTGTAGAAATGATTGGCAACTCAAGACCGCCATGACATGATGTTCTTTACAAGTGTATGTACACTTTTCAACGTGACTGTATATATATACACTACCGTTCAAAAGTTTGGGGTCACCCAAACAATTTAGTGGAATAGCCTTCATTTCTAAGAACAAGAATAGACTGTCGAGTTTCAGATGAAAGTTCTCTTTTTCTGGCCATTTTGAGCGTTTAATTGAGCCCGCAAATGTGATGCTCCAGAAACTCAATCTGCTCAAAGGAAGGTCAGTTTTGTAGCTTCTGTAACGAGCTAAAGTGTTTTCAGATGTGTGAACATGATTGCACAAGGGTTTTCTAATCATCAATTAGCCTTCTGAGCCAATGAGCAAACACATTGTACCATTAGAACACTGGAGTGATAGTTGCTGGAAATGAGCCTCTATACACCTATGTAGATATTGCACCAAAAAGCAGACATTTGCAGCTAGAATAGTCATTTACCACATTAGCAATGTATAGAGTGTATTTCTTTCAAGTTAAGACTAGTTTAAAGTTATCTTCATTGAAAAGTACAGTGCTTTTCCTTCAAAAATAAGGACATTTACATGTGACCCCAAACTTTTGAACGCTAGTGTGTGTATGTATATATATATATGTATATATGTACAGTATGTATGTATGAGGTGACATACATTCAGTTTGATATCAGGCTCTGTCAATAGATTATAAATAATGGCATGGTGAAATGTACGACTAAAATGTGATTATATTTAACAGATAGAAACAACATTGACAGGATTAGCCTTTCGGAATGTCTCCACGGTAAGTAAGGCTATAAACAAAAACATTTTAAAAGGTACAATTTATGTGCAGGACAGTTTGTGAGAACATCATTTAGTTTTTGAAGTGCATGGTTTTATATTCACTTACAAACATTCTCTCTCTCTTTTCTCCTTGAATCATTTTGATGAACGCCTGTGATAAAAAAAAACGAGTCGTTGCGCAGACAGTTGGTGTGAAATGACTTTTTATTGAGTCGGACTAATAAATCAAGCTTATTTGGCTGGGCTGAGGGTGATGAATCAAAGTGGTGACGTGGTGTGATACGACCACAGGATCTAAGCATGCGTTGCGGTCAAACATCCAAAATCAACCAGGAGCTGCTCTTCAATCTCCAGTTGTCTACCTTCAAGTCGTGGGTATAATTTACCCAAAGCGAGCGCCTGGCTTTGACGGCTAGTCGGTGCTACCTTCATGTATCAAAGCCATATTTCCAGTGGAGCTGATGGGCTCCACATGGCTACAGGAGGCCAAACACCAGAAGGTTAATTGTACTCTTTGTGGGGCCACCACATCTTCTTTGAATTATGCTAACATGAGTATGTTTAACTACTTGGGGATGTGTTATTACAAAATGCATAGTAACTATTGGTTGAACATTGACCTTTGGAATCTACTTTTGGCAAGTGTGCCACGTTTTTCTTCCTGGGAATATTTCACACCACCTCCTAAAAATGTCCAAAATACTCGACCCCCGGCACGCAGAACAGGGAGCAGCGTGCTTGCAATTGTGTTGCTACCCCGTAAATGAGTTAATTCAGGAACAAATGGTACTAAGCACTCTTGTTGTCAGCGTTTGTCCTTAGCTTTTAGCTCATTAACTCACAGACAAACTAAATTGACCCCTAAAGTCCACCTTTCTACTCGAGCCAACTTCCAGCAGCTCTATACAGCAGCGCATTTAGGATTGGAGAAGGTCAGGGGCTTAGGTCTTTAGGCATGTGCAAAAACATTTTTTGAAGGATGCATCCATCCATCCATCCATCCATCCATCTTCTTCCACTTATCCGAGGTCGGGTCGCGGGCACAGCCACTTGGTCCAGCTCCTCCCGGGGGATCCCGAGGCGTTCCCAGGCCAGCCGGGAGACATAGTCTTCCCAACGTGTCCTGGGTCTTCCCCGTGGCCTCCTACCGGTCGGACGTGCCCTAAACACCTCCCTAGGGAGACATTCGGGTGGCATCCTGACCAGATGCCCGAATCACCTCATCTGGCTCCTCTCCATGTGGAGGAGCAGCGGCTTTACTTTGTGCTCCTCCCGGATGACAGAGCTTCTCACCCTATCTCTAAGGGAGAGACCCGCCACCCGGCGGAGGAAACTCATTTGGGCCGCTTGTACCCGTGATCTTGTCCTTTCGGTCATGACCCAAAGCTCATGACCATAGGTGAGGATGGGAACGTAGATCGACCAGTAAATTGAGAGCTTTGCCTTCCGGCTCAGCTCCTTCTCCACCACAACGGATCGATACAGCGTCCGCATTACTGAAGATGCCACACCGATCCGCCTGTCCATCTAAAGATTTCTGTGACACAAAGAAGATTTTGGAATAAATAAACTCGGCTTCTTCGCTCCCTTTTTCCTCGGGTCTGAGATCTCTTTCATGAACTCCTGAGGCGGTTCGTATTTCTCCTTCACCAATTGTCCACAGAAGGTGCTGAAGGATTATTTTTAACTACCTTTCCTACATCTTTCATTATCTGACAGGGTTTCTGCTGACTGGGACTCCTCAGTGTCCCGAGACTCTCGCTGAACAGGAAGTTGTTATGTAATCGTCTTGAATGGCAGTCTGTTGCTAAGGAACTGTTCTGACCTTCCTATGTGTCACGACCTTGGATGGCAGCTTTAGCGACGGGACCTCAAGATGCAGCAGACGACAGGTGAGTAAAAAATAATGTTGTTTAATCACTTAAAAGGGAGTGGGAGAACAAGAACAGAAGAAGGCGAGTGCAGCTAAAAATAGTTATTTTGTTTAAAGCAATACGCCTGTCACGGCGTGGGCTCGAACCCGCTTTTTTCCGGCAGCAGGGTCTGCCAGCACCTCCGTTGGCAGCGCGCCGAGACACACCCCTGCTCGTGCTGGCTGCGTCACGCCCACATGCCGGCAAGGCTGTGGGCGATCAGCAATCTGCACACCTGGGACTGATGAGGGCGAGCGGTATAAAGACCAGTGGACCCAAGGATCCTGGCCGGAACTTAGTCTTCAGTACCCCAGTAAGCACCCCTTGTCTGGCTTCTATCCTGTGTACTCGCTCTCCCCCTGTGACTTCCTTGTTTCCGTGTCTGATGTCCGTGTTGTCCTCCCGCAGTGCTTTCCCGACTTCTTCCTGTTGTTCCCCTCTGGATTCTGGACTGCCTCCCTTCATCCTCGACCTCCACTTTGACTTCTGACGCCTCGCCGTTCTCCCTGACTATCTCCGCCAGCCCATGGACTACCTTCCTGCCTTGTCCCTTCTCCTCGTTCAACATTTGGTAAAACACTACAGCTAATCACACCCACACTTTTGAATTAGTCACACAACATTCTCTAGTTTATTTATAGTATTATTGTTGATTATTATATATATATATATATATATATATATATATATATATATATATATATATATATATATATATATATATATATATATATATATATATATATAATAAAATACATAGAGCTATACTGCCCCCTTGTGTCTGTGCCGTCAACTCCCTCCTCCAACCATAACAACGCCAAGGAGAACAATAGACATTAGGTTTAGAAAATTAGTGCAATGATCCTACCCTGTCTGGAAGACAGCGCCGGACTAAAATAGGAGACTGATTGGCAGCCAGGAGCAGGTGTGTCCCGGTTGCCAATAAGGACAAAAGTGGGGGCCAGTACTTAGTAGACAGACAGGGGAAGTTCAAAATAAGAGTACTGGACAGGAACTTAAACAGCACACAAAGAGGAGAAGAAGTCCACAAGAGTGTGACACTATGAGCGTCATTAGCTCGGCTTCTCGTGGTTACAGGCAACTGTTAGGCAGGTTTTTTCTTATGCCCGACATTATTGAAGCCGATAGTCAGCAAGAAATTCTGTAATGATGGTCTAAAACGAAAGTGATCAGTCGCTGCATCCTAGTTGCTTAAAGGCCTACTGAAAGCCACTACTAGCGACCACGCAGTCTGATAGTTTATATATCAATGATGAAATCTTAACATTATAACACATGCCAATACGGCCGGGTTAACTTATAAAGTGACATTTTAAATTTGCCGCTAAACTTCCGGTTCGAAACGCCTCTGAGGATGACGTATGCGCGTGACGTAGCCCGGGGAACACGGGTATGCCTTCCACATTGAAGCCAATACGAAAAAGCTCTGTTTTCATTTCATAATTCCACAGTATTCTGGACATCTGTGTTCGTGAATCTGTTGCAATCATGTTCATTGCATTATGGAGAAAGAAGCTGAGCAAGCAAAGAAGAAAGTTGTCGGTGCGAAACAGACGTATTTTTCGAACGAAGTCAGCAACAACAGTACACAGCCGGCGCTTCTTTGTTTACATTCCCGAAAGATGCAGTCAAGATGGAAGAACTCGGATAACAGAGACTCTAACCAGGAGGACTTTTGACTTCGATACACAGACGCCTGTAGAGAACTGGGACAACACAGACTCTTACCAGGATTACTTTGATTTGGATGACAAAGACGCAGACGTGCTACTGTGAGTATGCAGCTTTGGCTTCTAAACATTTGATCGCTTGACCGTATGTGCGCAACTTTTTTTTTGCATATGTACGTAACTTTTTTAAAATATATAAGCTTTATGAACCTTGGGTTAGGTGAACGGTCTTTTGGGCTGAGTGATTGTGTGTGTTGATCAGGTGTTTGAATTGTATTGGCGTGTTCTATGGAGCTAGGAGCTAGCAGAGGAGCTAGGAGCTAGCATAACAAACACGCAGGTGTTTTTATGCAGGATTAATTTGTGTCATATTAAATATAAGCCTGGTTGTGTTGTGGCTAATAGAGTATATATATGTCTTGTGTTTATTTACTGTTTTAGTCATTCCCAGCTGAATATCAGGTACCGTGAGTATGCAGCCTTGGCTGCTAAACATTTGATAGCTTGACCGTATGTGCGCGTCACGTACGTAACTTTTTAAAAATATATAAGCTTTATGAACATTGGGTTAGGTGAACGGTCTTTTGGGCTGAGTGATTGTGTGTGTTGATCAGGTGTTTGAATTGTATTGGCGTGTTCTATGGAGCTAGGAGCTAGCAGAGGAGCTAGGAGCTAGCATAACAAACACGCAGGTGTTTTTATGCAGGATTAATTTGTGGCATATTAAATATAAGCCTGGTTGTGTTGTGGCTAATAGAGTATATATATGTCTTGTGTTTATTTACTGTTGTAGTCATTCCCAGCTGAATATCAGGTCACCCCCGGCTCTCACAGCATCTTCCCTATCTGAATAGCTTCAACTCCCCACTAGTCCTTCACTTGCACTTTCCTCATCCACAAATCTTTCATCCTCGCTCAAATTAATGGGGAAATTGTCGCTTTCTCGGTCCGAATCTCTCTCACTTCATGCGGCCATCATTGTAAACAATAGGGAACTTTGCGTATATGTTCAACTGACTACGTCACGCTACTTCCGGTAGGGGCAAGCCTTTTTTTTATCAGATACCAAAAGTTGCGATCTTTATCGTCGTTGTTCTATACTAAATCCTTTCAGCAAAAATATGGCAATATCGCGAAATGATCAAGTATGACACATAGAATAGATCTGCTATCCACGTTTAAATAAAAAAAATTCATTTCAGTAGGCCTTTAAATGAATGTGTATAATCCGTACTCACAATATGTTTTCATAGCGTGTTGTCAAACTCACCATGGACTCTGCAACATTGCATTGAGAGCAAGAATGACTTCAATGAAACATTCCTGTGAAGCTGCAACGAGTAGCATCTTACATGTCGCAGCTATCCAGCTAAACGCTCTGGAACCATGACTGATGCTTGTAAGTATGTGCGGAGACAGTCCTGGTTTATGCAAGACCCCCAGAGTACCATACTGCTGCATTCCGGGGAAATAACACATTTCTGTGCGAACCTAACCCGAGCCAGAAGAGCATCCACCCACAATCTGACTTTCCAATCCTCTCCCGTTGAAAGCCTCATGAAATACAAGTCAGGAAGTTACACACTTGTGCTAATGCTTTATTTTCCTAGTCAGTACGAGCATGTCTACTAGCAGTTCTGTAAACTTTTAAAAGTGGTCCAATACGTTAAAGCACTTTTTGGGGGAATTTTGCCTATCGTTCACAATCATTATGAGAGACATGAATACAAATCTTCTTTCATTTTTTTTTAGGACTTTAAAGGTGATAAACGCTTGGAAGATGCGGTTAATGGGAGTCACTGTTGTAGCCTTCAAAGTCTATACAACAACTTCAAAACCCTCCATCAACTGCAAGTATATATATAATGTAGTAACAGACACCTTCATAACAATATGTAATATGTACAATATACACACTGCAAGTATATATATAATGTAGTAACAGACACCTTCATAACAATATGTAATATGTACAATATACACACTGCAAGTATATATATCATGTAGTAACAGACACCTTCATAACAATATGTAATATGTACAATATACACACTGCAAGTATATATATCATGTAGTAACAGACACCTTCATAACAATATGTAATATGTACAATATACCCACTGCAAGTATATATATCATGTAGTAACAGACACCTTCATAACAATATGTAATATGTACAATATACCCACTGCAAGTATATATATCATGTAGTAACAGACACCTTCATAACAATATGTAATATGTACAATATACACACTGCAAGTATATATATAATGTAGTACCAGACACCTTCATAACAATATGTAATATGTACAATATACCCACTGCAAGTATATATATCATGTAGTAACAGACACCTTCATAACAATATGTAATATGTACAATATACACACTGCAAGTATATATATAATGTAGTAACAGACACCTTCATAACAATATGTAATATGTACAATATACACACTGCAAGTATATATATCATGTAGTAACAGACACCTTCATAACAATATGTAATATGTACAATATACACACTGCAAGTATATATATCATGTAGTAACAGACACCTTTATAACAATATGTAATATGTACAATATACCCACTGCAAGTATATATATCATGTAGTAACAGACACCTTCATAACAATATGTAATATGTACAATATACACACTGCAAGTATATATATCATGTAGTAACAGACACCTTCATAACAATATGTAATATGTACAATATACACATTGCAAGTATATATATCATGTAGTAACAGACACCTTCATAACAATATGTAATATGTACAATATACACACTGCAAGTATATATATAATGTAGTAACAGACACCTTCATAACAATATGTAATATGTACAATATACACATTGCAAGTATATATATAATGTAGTAACAGACACCTTCATAACAATATGTAATATGTACAATATACACACTGCAAGTATATATATCATGTAGTAACAGACACCTTCATAACAATATGTAATATGTACAATATACACACTGCAAGTATATATATAATGTAGTAACAGACATCTTCATAACAATATGTAATATGTACAATATACACACTGCAAGTATATATATAATGTAGTAACAGACACCTTCATAACAATATGTAATATGTACAATATACACACTGCAAGTATATATATAATGTAGTAACAGACACCTTCATAACAATATGTAATATGTACAATATACACACTGCAAGTATATATATCATGTAGTAACAGACACCTTCATAACAATATGTGTTGTGGTGATCTGTGGGGTGAGGTTGGCCTGTGAGCGTGTGCTGATGACATCATCCTCACCTCTCCACAGTGGAGCGCACAGGTGAGCACAATCAGACTAATTGGCACAGGTGAGCACAATCAGACTAATTGGCTGCTCAGAACTTTGTGCAGTGGTCCTGCAGAGCAGCTGATGGCAGCAGAGCAGCAACATGGTGTACTCAATCTTTGGACTGAAAGGCATGGGGGAAAAGGAAAAGACCCAAGAGGCTCTGGTAAGCTCACCTCTTTTTTACTGGGCCCAAAGTAAGGTGAGGTTGGGGTGGCGGAGTTGGGAGAGTGGCCGTGCCAGCAACCTAATCTCCTCAAAGGTGCCAGTGAGAGCGACACAGACCCCTCAGACCATGGCACACGTGTCATTCCAAAAGTCATGAAGATATTTTATGAAGGTTGAAAAGTGACTTAGTGCTGCTTTAACACGTTATTGCATTCACTTTTACAGTACTACTGAAAATATAGTTCTTTGTTTGCCTAGAAACTTTGGACTGTACTCTTATTAGAATCATGATCAAATAATGTCAATATCACAACAATAATGTAATGATCTTGAAAACATGTGTAGGAGGTACAAAATAATAGATGTCAGCAAAACTAGCCATGAATTTACTTACACTATATTGCCTAAAGTATTTGGCCAGCCATCCACATGGTGAGAATCAGGTGTCCTAATCACTTGGCCCGGTGTATCAAATCAAGCACTTAGGCATGGAGACTGTTTCTGCAAACATTTGTGAAAGAATGGGCCGCTCTCAGTGATTTCCAGCATGGAACTGTCACAGGATGCCACCTGTGCAACAAATCCAGTTATGAAATGTCCTCGCTCCTAAATATTCCAAAGTCAACTTAATTATAAGTAAAGTGAAGAGTTTGGGAACAACAGCAACTCAGCCAGCAAGTGGTAGGCCAGGTAAACTGACAGAGAGGTCAGCATAGTGCAAAGACTTTCTGCACAGTCACTTGCTACAGAGCTCCAAACTTCATGTCACCTTCCAATTAGCCCACGTACAGTACGCAGAGAGCTTCATGGAATGGGGTTCCATGGCCGAGCAGCCGCATCTAAGCCATACATCACCAAGTCCAATGCAAAGCGTGGGATGCAGTGGTGTAAAGGACATCACCACTGGACTCTAGAGCAGTGGAGACGCCTTCTCTGGACTGATGAATCACACTTTTCCATCTGGCAATCTGATGGACCAGTCTGGGTTTGGAGGTTGCCAGGAGAACGCTACATTTCAGACTGCATTGTGCCGAGTGGGAAATTTGGTGGAGGAGGAATTATGGTGTGGGGTTGTTTTTCAGGAGTTAGTTCCAGTGAAAGGAACTTTGAATGCTTCAGGATACCAAAACATGTTGGACAATTCCATGCTCCCAATCTTGCGGGAACAGTTTGGAGCGGGCCCCTTCCTCTTCCAACATGACTGTGCACCAGTGCACAAAGCAAGGTACATGGTGTGGATGAACTTGACTGGCCTGCACAGAGTCCTGACCTGAACCCGATAGAACACCTTTGGGATGAATTAGAACGGAGACTGAGAGCCAGGCCTTCTCCACCAACATCAGTGTGTGACCTCACCAATGCACTTTTGGAAGAATGGTGGAACATTCCTATAAACACACTCCGCAACCTTGTGGACAGCCTTCCCAGAAGAGTTGAAGCTGTAATAGCTGCAAAAGGTCAAGTGAACCCTATGGGTTAGGAATGGGATGGCACTTCAAGGTCATATGTGAGTCAAGGCAGGTGGACAAATACTTTTGGCAATATAGTGTAGTATGCGTACCTAAATGGTGAGGTATCGCTGGTGTAGGTGAGGTCAGCCCCACATTTATAATTAGAAATTATCATTTAAAATATACTGTATATATATATATATATATATATATATATATATATATATATATATATATATATATATATATATATATATATATATATATATATATATATATATATATATATATATAATTTATTTATTTTTATTTTTTTTTTCATTGAGTTGAACTCTTCCTCTCTTTAAAAATGTCACTCTTTTTTTTAAATTGCAGACACAAAAGTGTCCATCAGGGCTTTAAAAACATTGCAATTGTGAAAACCTTGATTATGGCAATGATAACTACATATTTATTCACACCTCTATCCTCTCTCCACAACATAAATGTCATATTTTGCTCCTTTTTTGTCAACCCTGAGACATGTTGTGTTGTTTCTTTGGCATCGTTCATCACACTCCTCCTGTAAGTGTTTTTTCTAGGGCCAGGTCTTTAAATGTTCTATTATTTTGACATGAGAAAATCTGCTGGGAAAATAAAAGCTGTAACATATGCTTTGCATTTTCTACTTCTGTTCAAACAAAATGAACGTATGCAAGGCTGCCATCGCTGGTGGGAAAGGAAAACATTTGTCACCATCCCGCTGAGCGTCTGAGGGTGTCACACTTTTTTACTACTGGTGTGTGCAAGGAGGGCCGTGTTCTCCAGCAAATCAGTCAGCGTGTTGTTCAAACACATTCATTGTCTGGAGGAGAAATACTTCAGTGTGTGAAAGAAGCAAAAAGTCAATATGTCCTCCCATGTGTGTGTCAGGCTGAGAGAACTGCAACCTCCATTATTATTATTATTATTATTACGCTACCAGTTTCTTTTTGTAAAAATGCATAATCTTCAAGTGTACAAAACTCACTCACTAGCCCAGGTGTCGGGATCCCAAAATGTTGAAAGAGCCGTATTGGACCAAAAATACAAAACATTAAATCTGTCTGACGGCGAGACACAGCTGGCAGGTGATTAGATTCCACAGGTGGTACGTGTTAATCTAATTATCTGTTGTCTTTAAGAGTAAGCGGCCGGGAGCAGGAGGGGAGGAAGGATACGGACGTGGCTAAAAAGTCATGGTAACATCCATGTACATTAAAAGTCTTTGCACGCCTGGCTCCTGTGAAGTGTGTGTCAGTGGGGCCGCTAGGAAGCCACTTCCACACTGTTATACATGTATTTTGTGCACGATTACAATTGATGTTTATATATTTACTTGAGTAAAAAGCATTCATTTTAAATACAAAATTAAAATGGTTATGTTATAATTTGAATTTTCTACATTTATAAATGTTGTAGTTTTTACCTTCCATAACGTGTCTACTGACAGATATAAGTTAGAATTAAAGCTGCAAGCAGCGATGGACGGGACCGACTTTGAGGGCTCATAAAATCCAAACCGGAGCAGTAATTCAAACTCTTTCATCAACTTTTAATCAGAAGGGTTCAATCTCTCTCCTGTGCTAGTTTGAAGCCGACACGACAAACGCGCTCAGAGGAGATAATGTTTGAAAAAAGGTGACTGTTTTTACACAACTTTTGTTTTGAAGGGGGAATTGCAAACTTCCTGTTGATTTTTGCTGGGGGTTGTCAATGTATGAAATGTAGGTCTAAGTGAGACCTACATAGAGGTTTTTGTTTCATGTCTCTTTGACATTCCTACTGGGAGTTACAGTTGTCTGTGTTTTCTTCCTAGGGGGCGCTAGAGCGCAATTTTGAGTTTTGGGGTTTTGTTTTTTGATTAGATCGCAATTTTTGCCAGTCCTGATGTGTCTGTCCAATTTGGTGAGTTTTGAAGCATGTTAAGGGGGTCAAATTACAGCTCAAAGAGGCGGCGGTATAATAATAAAACGCTAGAAATTCAATAGGGTCCTCTGTCCCAAAGGGACTCGGTCCCTAATAATAATAAAACGCTAGAAATTCAATGGGGTCCTCTGTCCCAAAGGGACTCGGTCCCTAATAATAATAAAACGCTAGAAATTCAATAGGGTCCTCTGTCCCAAAGGGACTCGGTCCCTAATAACAATAAAACGCTAGAAATTCAATGGGGTCCTCTGTCCCAAAGGGACTCGGTCCCTAATAATAATAAAACGCTAGAAATTCAATAGGGTCCTCTGTCCCAAAGGGACTCGGTCCCTAATAACAATAAAACGCTAGAAATTCAATAGGGTCCTCTGTCCCAAAGGGACTCGGTCCCTAATAATAATAAAACGCTAGAAATTCAATAGGGTCCTCGGTCCCTAATAACAATAAAACGCTAGAAATTCAATAGGGTCCTCTGTCCCAAAGGGACTCGGTCCCTAATAATAATAAAACGCTAGAAATTCAATGGGGTCCTCTGTCCCAAAGGGACTCGGTCCCTAATAATAATAAAACGCTAGAAATTCAATAGGGTCCTCTGTCCCAAAGGGACTCGGTCCCTAATAACAATAAAACGCTAGAAATTCAATGGGGTCCTCTGTCCCAAAGGGACTCGGTCCCTAATAATAATAAAACGCTAGAAATTCAATAGGGTCCTCTGTCCCAAAGGGACTCGGTCCCTAATAACAATAAAACGCTAGAAATTCAATAGGGTCCTCTGTCCCAAAGGGACTCGGTCCCTAATAATAATAAAACGCTAGAAATTCAATAGGGTCCTCGGTCCCTAATAACAATAAAACGCTAGAAATTCAATAGGGTCCTCTGTCCCAAAGGGACTCGGTCCCTAACTATACACTACTTTGTATTAGAAATGTTGTAGTTTTTACCTTCCATAACGTGTCTACTGACAGATATAAGTTAAAACTACTTCGTATTAGAAATGGCAACAGCGGAGGATGCATGTGCATGTACGAGCCAGTCTGCCCCACAACAAGAGGATAGAGAAAAGTGGGGTGTGACAATCTGTCATGTTCACGTCTTTTTTGTGTTTCCTTAGTTGGTGTTTATTTCCTGTCAGCGCTCTTATTTTAGTTCCACTTCCTGCTTGTTTTCCCTGAGCTTTATTCCCCCTCACCTGATTGGCCGCCCGGCCACACCTGTCGTCAATCCGCTGGCTGCTATTCACGCCTGCCTCGCCCTCCAGTCAGGGCTCGACGATAGTTCCCTGTGTTTCCTGCATGTGCACTTACCAGTTGCACTATTTCCTTTTTGACATGAAAGTCATGTTTACCTGCCATCTCTGCTTCCCGGGGTTCAACACCAACAGAACCTGACATGGGGAACTTCATGGCTGCAATGCTGGCCTACAAAGGCGGACTGGCACAAAGCTCTTGGGCCGCATAATGAAATATGCAAGCATTCGGGGGCCAATTTGATATTTTAAACTTTAAAAAGCAATAAAGTATATATTGTAGCTATGAGGACTCCCCTCAATGTTGGTGAGTGTTAAAGGTCCCAGTCATTAGTGCTAAAAAAAAAGTTTTATATTCATATTTGTTTTACTTTCCACGCCTAAATATCTATACATCAATTTCAGGTCTATCCGTTGACATATTATAAAGTCAAAACTTTATTATCTTTTATGCCCTTTTTTGTAAAACGTGTTTTTAATGAGAAATCCTAAAATAGTTCCTGTGGATTTTTGTTGTACCTCGGAACTCAATCTTAGTGACTAAAGTTCCTGCGCTCAAAATCCATCTCCTGGCTGGTCTTGCGCCATCCAGCGTCACCACGAAGAGCGTTCATGAGGTCTCGGCAGTTGTGGACAAACATCTGGATGTGATTTCTGTCATGTGACAGCTTTGACCCGACAGCTGATCCGACCTCGGAGTTGAAAATCCATACTTGAGTTGGTATGGCTCTTTCCTTTGATTGCCAGATGTGCTTCTGCATTTGAAGGCTGCTTCAGATTTAGACCAAACAAAAACATCTTGGTGTGTCCACTCTGCTTCTGAGGTAGTTCCAAGAAGGTACTTCTTTGATGGGTTCTCCGTGGATGGAACAGGCTGGATGGTGCTGGACTTCAGCAGCTCCCCCTGGTGTGGTGTGGTGTTAGTCCTGCAGCTGCAGATGTTGCTGCCGGCCAGGAGGTCTAGTCCCGGACCTTCTTCTGATGTTGCTGCCGGTCAGGAGGTCTAGTCCCGGACCTTCTTCTGATGTTGCTGCCGGCCAGGAGGTCTAGTCCCGGACCTTCTTCTGATGTTGGTGCCGGCCAGGAGGTCTAGTCCCGGACCTTCTTCTGATGTTGCTGCCGGCCAGGAGGTCTAGTCCCGGACCTTCTTCTGATGTTTCTGCCGGCCAGGAGGTCTAGTCCTGGACCTTCTTCTGATGTTGCTGCCGGCCAGGAGGTCTAGTCCCGGACCTTCTTCTGATGTTGCTGCCGGCCAGGAGGTCTAGTCCCGGACCTTCTTCTGATGTTGGTGCCGGCCAGGAGGTCTAGTCCCGGACCTTCTTCTGATGTTGCTGCCGGCCAGGAGGTCTAGTCCCGGACCTTCTTCTGATGTTTCTGCCGGCCAGGAGGTCTAGTCCTGGACCTTCTTCTGATGTTGCTGCCGGCCAGGAGGTCTAGTCCTGGACCTTCTTCTGATGTTGCTGCCGGCCAGGAGGTCTAGTCCCGGACCTTCTTCTGATGTTGCTGCCGGCCAGGAGGTCTAGTCCCGGACCTTCTTCTGATGTTGCTGCCGGCCAGGAGGTCTAGTCCCGGACCTTCTTCTGATGTTGCTGCCGGCCAGGAGGTCTAGTCCCGGACCTTCTTCTGATGTTGCTGCCGGCCAGGAGGTCTAGTCCCGGACCTTCTTCTGATGTTGCTGCCGGCCAGGAGTTCTAGTCCTGGACCTTCTTCTGATGTTGCTGCCGGCCAGGAGTTCTAGTCCTGGACCTTCTTCTGTGTTTGTGGCACACGTTCAAGCTCTTGTGCAAAGTCGTGCTTCTCTTGTGTTTTGGGAGATCGGATGTCTTCATATTTCGTGTTCTCTGATCATTTCCTTCATTGGCACTGACCAGGCGGAACCTTCACCCATGACCGCATGACCGACCGCATTTATAATCACCGGATTCACAAATCTGTACACTTTCTCAAAAACCTTACGACCCGGTGCCCCTTACGTACGTATTAATTCTGCTTGTGCCTACCGACCTCGGAGTCATTGTATTTGGTGCATGGTGTAATGATTAAGTGTGGCAGGTAGATGGCAGTCACACAAAAGAAATAAGTGTGGACCGCAGGTTGACTGACCCTGTTCAATAAATGACTCTAGCAAGTACAGGTTAGCAAGCAACACCAAAACTGTTGATATATCATTGAGAATATAGAACGTTATACACGGCACTCCAAAATCTGTGAAAATATTTTAGTACGACTTTGGTAAGCTGCGATTTTCGGTGCATTACAGCTACCATAGTCAGACGTACTGTGCTTCAACGTCCGGATATTATTATAAGGAACCCAAAATGGCACCTACTTGGAGATGTTATCTGGCGTTTTGTTTTCGCCCAACTGGTCTTACCTATTAACGCCTGCTGATGGATCTGCAAAAGTCTCGAACATTCGTGCACGTCCGCCATTGTAGCCTGCGCCGTAGTCAATGAGCTCCTTCTTTTTCTCCAACCTCTCATCGTGGGACATCCATCCTCCCCTGTTGACATTTTTTAACATAAAGTAGCGTACACTTCTAACTTATATCCGTCAGTTCAGCACCTCCAAGTCCGAGTCCATGGTTCTCGCCCGGAAAAGGGTGAAGTGCCATCTCCAAGTTTGGGAGGAGATCTTGCCCCAAGTGGAGGAGTTCAAGTACTTTACAGTCTTGTTCACGAGTGAGGGAAGAGTGGATGGTGAGATGGACAGGCGGATCGGTGCTGCGTCTTCAGTAATGCGGACGCTGTATCGATCCGTTGTGGTGAAGAAGGAGCTGAGCCGGAAGGCAAAGCTCTCAATTTAGCGGTCGATCTACGTTCCCATCCTCACCTATGGTCATGAGCTTTGGGTTATGACCGAAAGGACAAGATCACGGGTACAAGCGGCCCAAATGAGTTTCATCCGCCGGGTGGTGGGTCTCTCCCTTAGAGATAGGGTGAGAAGCTCTGTCATCCGGGGGGAGCTCAAAGTAAAGCCGCTGCTCCTCCACATGGAGAGGAGCCAGATGAGGTGGTTCGGGCATCTGGTCAGGATGCCACCCGAACGCCTCCCTAGGGAGGTGTTTAGGGCACGTCTGACTGGTAGGAGGCCACGGGGAAGACCCAGGACACGTTGGGTAGACTATGTCTCCCAGCTGGCCTGGGAACGCCTCGGGATCCCCCGGGAGGAGCTGGACCAAGTGGCTTCTGGGCTTCCCTGCTTAGGCTGCTGCCCCCGCAACCCGACCCCAGATAAGCAGTAGAAAATGGATGCATGGATATATATATTTGTTGTAAACGCCTTTTTCAGATTGCCAAATCCCATTCGAGGTACTTCTCCGGTCATAAAAAACCTGATCCTCACCCCAGCAAAGTAAACATTCGCCGCCTCAGTTTGACGCCATGCTGGATGCAAACAAATCCCACAATCCTTTGCTATCCGAGCGCAGGACGCGCGCAATGACTTGGAATCCTGGTCAGGTGCATCTTCTGATTGAGCTTCCAGCCTCTATTGGGGTTACTACAAACATACCCCCAGTTTGTCCAACTAGGATTTTTAAATACCCCAAAAATGACCTTCGTTTCTAAAACGTGTTAATGTCCCAAAAGTGATCAAAATACTGACTATTTGCCGTTTCCGTTATTTTCCGTGCGTATGAACGTGGTCATTGTTGCAGTAAGGTTGCAACTGGTAGAAATGTTGATGGTGATGGGTCAGTACCTGGTCATACCTATTTGTCTTTAATAAAGTCAAACACAAATAATGCAAGAAGAGAAGTGACTTCACTTCTGGTGGTGGCTCCTTGTTTGGTGTCTTACCTTTTACATAATAAGAAGGTCACAAATCATATAGACTATGATTGACTAAGCCTAACCTAGTTTTCATTGTGCCCGATAATCAACTAATGACACAATCATCTTGACTTTGGACACAATGCACACCAGCGAATGAAGGGCATACTTACTCAACAGCCACACATGTCACACTGAGGGTGGCAGTATGAACAACGCCAACACTGTCATAAACATGTGCCATATAGTGAAACCACACTAAACAACACTGTCATAAACATGTGCCATATAGTGAAACCACACTAAACAACACTGTCATAAATATGTGCCATATAGTGAAACCACACTAAACAACACTGTCATAAACATGTGCCATATAGTGAAACCACACTAAACAACACTGTCATAAACATGTGCCATATAGTGAAACCACACTAAACAACACTGTCATAAACATGTGCCATATAGTGAAACCACACTAAACAACACTGTCATAAACATGTGCCATATAGTGAAACCACACTAAACAACACTGTCATAAACATGTGCCATATAGTGAAACCACACTAAATAACACTGTCATAAACATGTGCCATATAGTGAAACCACACTAAACAACACTGTCATAAACATGTGCCATATAGTGAAACCACACTAAACAACACTGTCATAAACATGTGCCATGTAGTGAAACCACACTAAACAACACTGTCATAAACATGTGCCATATAGTGAAACCACACTAAACAACACTGTCATAAACATGTGCCATATAGTGAAACCACACTAAACAACACTGTCATAAACATGTGCCATATAGTGAAACCACACTAAACAACACTGTCATAAACATGTGCCATATAGTGAAACCACACTAAACAACACTGTCATAAACATGTGCCATATAGTGAAACCCCACTAAACAACACTGTCATAAATATGTGCCATATAGTGAAACCACACTAAACAACACTGTCATAAACATGTGCCATATAGTGAAACCACACTAAACAACACTGTCATAAACATGTGCCATATAGTGAAACCCCACTAAACAACACTGTCATAAACATGTGCCATATAGTGAAACCTCACTAAACAACACTGTCATAAACATGTGCCATATAGTGAAACCCCCACTAAACAACACTGTCATAAACATGTGCCATATAGTGAAACCACACTAAACAACACTGTCATAAACATGTGCCATATAGTGAAACCACACTAAACAACACTGTCATAAACATGTGCCATATAGTGAAACCACACTAAACAACACTGTCATAAACATGTGCCATATAGTGAAACCACACTAAACAACACTGTCATAAACATGTGCCATATAGTGAAACCACACTAAACAACACTGTCATAAACATGTGCCATATAGTGAAACCACACTAAACAACACTGTCATAAACATGTGCCATATAGTGAAACCACACTAAACAACACTGTCATAAACATATGCCATATAGTGAAACCACACTAAACAACACTGTCATAAACATGTGCCATATAGTGAAACCACACTAAACAACACTGTCATAAACATGTGCCATATAGTGAAACCACACTAAACAACACTGTCATAAACATGTGCCATATAGTGAAACCACACTAAACAACACTGTCATAAATATGTGCCATATAGTGAAATCCCATTAAACAACACTGTCATAAATATGTGCCATATAGTGAAACCACACTAAACAACACTGTCATAAACATGTGCCACATAGTGAAACCACACTAAACAACAACGACAAACACGTTTTGGGAGAATATTTGCATCGCAACACAACATAAACACAACACAACAGAACAAATTCCCAGAATTCCCTGCAGCGCTAACTCTTCCGGGACGCTACAATACAAACACTGTAATGATACCAAGTACAAGAGTGTATCTGGTCGATACTGTTATGATTAAATGTATATTTTTAACCGTCACAAAATATTTTTTCTTTTTTATTCATATTGACTTTACTCTTCATTCATCAAAGTGAATTCATGTTGATTAAGTTTTTTGTTGTTGTTTTTATTTAGTTCCTTGCACTCTCTGAAGGCTGGCAGGGTCTGAAAGCATATTCACTTTTACAAGCACTTTCACAACCACTTTCTTCACGATACCATGCGATATTGAGGAGTGTCCCGCTGAGTTAGTGAGCTCTGGAGGCAAGTTTAATTGTTGCAGGTGCTAGGACTTGGCACACAGAGCTGGGACTATTAGGGATCTCGCAAGTAAAAAGTCCAGCGTTAGCACGTGTGGACACAAACAACAGAGCGTGGGTCCAAGACAGCTGGGTCTGACTGACACTGCTGGGCCAAGTCTCAGGACCGAGGTGCAGCACCACCTCTTTTTTACGTTCTGTTCCAGATTGACAGTCAACAGGAGTCGGCCATCAAACAGGCTAACGTACCAGGAGAGTGGAATATATCACCATATATATACACTCATATATAGTGAATATATCCATATACATACACTCATATATAATGAATATATCCATATATATACACTCATATATAGTGAATATATCATCATATATATACACTCATATATAGTAAATATATCCATATATATACACTCATATATAGTGAATATATCATCATATATATACACTCATATATAGTAAATATATCCATATATATACACTCATATATAGTGAATATATCCATATATATACACTCATATATAGTGAATATATCCATATATATACACTCATATATAGTGAATATATCATCATATATATACACTCATATATAGTGAATATATCATCATATATATACACTCATACATAGTGAATATATCCATATATATACACTCATATACAGTGAATATATCCATATATATACACTCATATATAGTGAATATATCATCATATATATACACTCATATATAGTGAATATATCCATATATATACACTCATATATAGTGAATATATCCATATATATACACATATATAGTGAATATATCCATATATATACACTCATATATAGTGAATATATCCATATATATACACTCATATATAGTGAATATATCATCATATATATACACTCATATATAGTGAATATATCCATATATATACACTCATATATAGTGAATATATCCATATATATATACACTCATATATAGTGAATATATCCATATATATACACTCATATATAGTGAATATATCCATATATATACACTCATATATAGTGAATATATTCATATATATACACTCATATATAGTGAATATATCATATATATACACTCATATATAGTGAATATATCCATATATATACACTCATATATAGTGAATATATTCATATATATACACTCATATATAGTGAATATCACCATATATATACACTCATATATAGTGAATATATCCATATATATACACTCATATATAGTGAATATATCCATATATATACTCTCATATATAGTGAATACATCCATATATATACACTCATATATAGTGAATATATCCATATATATACACTCATATATAGTGAATATATCCATATATATACACTCATATATAATGAATATATCCACATATATACACTCATATATAGTGAATATATCCATATATATACACTCATATATAGTGAATATATCCATATGTATACTCTCATATATAGTGAATATATCCATATATATACACTCAAATATAGTGAATATATCCATATATATACACTCATACATAGTGAATATATCCATATATATACACTCATATATAGTGAATATATCCATATATATACACTCATATATAGTGAATATATCCATGTATATACACTCATATATAGTGAATATATCCATATATATACTCTCATATATAGTGAATATATCCATATATATACACTCATATATAGTGAATATATCCATATATATACGCTCATATATAGTGAATATATCCATATATATACACTCATATATAGTGAATATATCCATATATATACACTCATATATAATGAATATATCCACATATATACACTCATATATAGTGAATATATCCATATATATACACTCATATATAGTGAATATATCCATATATATACACTCATATATAGTGAATATATCCATATATATATACACTCATATAAAGTGAATATATCCATATATATACACTCATATATAGTGAATATATCCATATATATACACTCATATATAGTGAATATCACCATATATATACACTCATATATAGTGAATACATCCATATGTATACACTCATATATAGTGAATATATCCATATATATACACTCATATATAGTGAATATATCCATATATATACACTCATATATAGTGAATATATCCATATATATACACTCATATATAGTGAATATATCCATATATATACACTCATATATAGTGAATATATCCATATATATACACTCATATATAGTGAATATATCCATATATATACACTCATATATAGTGAATATATCCAAGCTATCACCATGTACAGTCTCCATCAAAGTGTACATCCACTTGTAAATAACAAAATGTCATGGCTGTCTTGACTTTACAATCATTTCTACAACTCTTATTTGTTTGTGATGTAGTGATTGGAGCACATACTTGTTGCTCACAAAAAACATTCATGAAGTTTGCTTCTTTTATGAATTTATTATGAGTCTACTGAAAATGTGAGGGTCAAAAGTATACATACAGCAATGTTAATATTTGCTTACTTGGCAAGTTGACCTGCAATAAGGCGCTTTTGGTAGCCATCCACAAGCTTCTGCTTGACCACTAAATTGCTGCAGTTCAGCTAAATGTGTTGCTTTTCTGACATGGACTTGTTTCTTCAGCATTGTCCACACCTTTAAGTCAGGCCATTCTAAAACCTTCATTCTAGCCTGATTTATCCATTCCTTTACCACTTTTGAGGTGTGTTTGGGGTCATTGTCCTGTTGGAACACCCAACAAGACCCAACCTCCGGGCTGATGATTTTAGCTTGTCCTGAACAATTTGGAGCTAATCCTCCTTTTTCATTGTCCCGTTTAAAGCAGCAGTTCCATTGGCAGCAAAACAGGCCCAGAGCATAATACTACCACCACCATGCTTGACGGTAGGATGGTGTTCCTGGGATTAAAGGCCTCACCTTTTCTCCTCCAAACATATTGCTGGGTATTGTGGCCAAACAGCTCACTTGTTGTTCCATCTGACCACAGAACTTTCCTCCAGAAGGTCTTATCTTTGTCCATGTGATGTCGGATTATTTTTATACTTTTCGGTACTTTTTGGTACTTTTCTAAATAAAGGGGACCACAAAATGTTTTAATTATTGTCTTTATTGTAACAACAAATGTTAGTGTACATGAAACATATGTTTATTATTGTCATTTAGTCCTTAAATAAAATAGACAACTTGTCTTTTAGTAGTAAGTAAACAAACAAAGACTCCTAATTATGCAGTAACATATTGTGTCATTTATACACCTATTATTTTGTACACATTATGAGGGACAAACTGTAAAAATGCATTATTAATCTACTTGTTCATTTACTGTTAATATCTGCTTATTTTCTGTTTTAAAATGTTCTATCTACACTTCTGTTCAAATGTAATAATCACTTATACTTCTCTTCTTTGATACTTGACATTAGTTGTGGATGATACCACACATTTAGGTATGGATGTGATACCAAGTAGTTACAGGATCATACATTGGTCATATTCAAAGTCCTCATGTGTCCAGGGACGTATTTACTGACTTTATAAACATAATATGCATTTTTTAAAAGCTAAAGAAGATGTTTTGATGCCAAAAAATATCGACGTAATCATAGTAGTATCGACTAAATACGTGCCTGTACTTGATATCATTACAGTGGATGTTAGGTGTAAATCAGGGGTGTCCAAACTTTTTCCACTGAGGGCCGCACACTGAAAAATCAAAGCAAGCGGGGGCCATTTTGATATATTTAAAAACAACAACAATAGAATATAATTATAAAAAATATACATTTAGGCCTCCATTCAGGCTTGAAGGGTTTTGGTCAAAAAAATATCAAAAATGTGTCATTATTCAGAATTATTATTTGTATTATTATTCAAGTTTTAAATCTTTAGATCAACATTAGGTCTTATCTGTCAATATAAAAAATGTTAAGATTTAAGTTGTATGCTCTTTTTGTCAAAGAAAACCCTGTTTTTTAATGGAAAAAAACACAAAATATGAAATATTTTCACCTAATAACATTTTAAAGTGGAATATTTGAGATGATGTAATAATCGGAGCCTTTCAAAGGTCAATAACTCATAACACCATTCATTTTAATTCATTATTATTTATTGAGCAATGACACTTAAAAACAAATCACACTAAAATGATTGGGGGTCCAAAAGGGTCCCACTCATTAAAGTGTTAAAAAATAAATTATACTTTTTTTTTTTACTGTTTACTTTTAACACAACAATCTCGAGATCAACGTCAGATCCATCCGTCAATTATAAGTTTTATTGTTGTTTATGTTTTTTGTTTGTTCGTTTTAGGCCCTTCTTTTAAAAAAAAAAAAAACAGCTCAGTTTTTTTTAATGGCAAACACAAAATATGCAACATTTTCCCCCCAAAAAAATATCTCAAAGTGGAATATTTCATGTGACATAATCTGAGCCTTGAATAGCTCAATAATTCATAATGACGTTGATTTTCATTTATTATTATTTTTTAAAGAAATAAATTATTTTTTAGAGTAAACATTATCTTGTTACTTTTCACATGTTTGCTCTTTTATACCACTTTTTATGTTTTGACATTTTTTCAATTGTATTTTTAAAATGTGCTGTGGGGCCGTTAAAAAAATGGCCCCCGGGCCGCACTTTGGAGCCCCCTGGTGTACATCCACCCAAGGCGTTTGTTTACATTTGGATGCCAGTGAGCTACGCTGTGTAGTGAAGCATGTTTAGCTATTCCTTGTCCTCCAGTGATAATGCTACTTGTAAGAAACTTACTTTATTTGTCGCCATGGAGGCCAGGATTAGTCATTTAGAAGTAGCTAAAACACTGTGGATGGATGTTAGCCAGGTCTTAAAGCATCTCTTCCTGAGGGTGTTTCAGTGTTATAACTTCACCTTTATCTTTACTTTTTACACCAAAATGCATCCATTCTCCCTTTTCTGTCTACACACTGTGTCTGCTTGTAAGTACTCTGTGTGTGTGCGCTGCCCAACATGCTCCTAAAACCAGCAATGTCACCACGTGACTTCGACGCGGGCGCGGGGGGGCGGGTGCGGTAACCGGTACATTTCAGAGGCGGTATAGTACCGAAAATAATTCATTAGTATCGCGGTACTATACTACTAATACCAGTATACCGTACAACCTAGACCTACTCAGTGGCCTAGTGGTTAGAGTGTCCGCCCTGAGATGGGTAGGTTGTGAGTTCAAACCCCGGCCGAGTCATACCAAAGCCTATAAAAATGGGAGCCATTACCTCCCTGCTTGTCACTCAGCATCAAGGCTTGGAATTGGGGGTTAAATCACCAAAAAATTATTCCTGGGCGTGGCCACTGCTGTTGCTCACTGCTCCCCTCACCGCCCAGGGGGTGATCAAAGGTGCTGGGTCGAATGCAGAGAATAATTTCGGCACACCTAGTGTGTGTGTGACAATCATTGCTACTTTAACTTTTTTAGCTTAACCCTAGAGCGCAGGGTTCAAAGCGTAGGGAAGAAATTAGCAGTTTATAGTACAGAATTTACTTTGATGTAAGAAAAGTTGGTTTTCTTTTAAAGGATGCATTACTTGCCCTACTTTTTTATCTTCGAGCGCATCATTACATTCTTACAAGCTTCATTTTAGCAGCAAAATTCCAATTGATAAATCAAGCTAAAAATATCCGTCCCAGAATCCTCTGGAAGTGTGCCTTGGCTCTTGTACTTGGTTCCAGTGTGGAAGGTCAAGTTCCCAGTTTTGCCCGTGTGGTGGAGCACCGTGCGAGATGCACAGCTTCTCTTTCCTGCTGCTCCGCAGCTGCAGCTCTTCAGGCAGTACGTCTCAGCCTTTGTACTCCAGGAGGGTTCAATTAGCAACAGCTGTGGACTCGGCTGGGCCAGGAGACCAGAGACCAGGAGACCAGAGACCAGGAGACCAGGAGACCGCACCACAACACTCCAGAGCACCGGACTCAGGAGGGGAGCGGGTTAGTCAGACAACTTTAGGCAGATCACGGACCACCGGACACAGAGACCTGAGACATTGTAGACCGAGCAGGAGTCATAGATGGACCTTGGACACCCTCTTCTTGAAAGCCAGGGAACACGTGTCCTGGATAAGACCGTTGTGGACCAGGGCTACTAGCTGGAACTATTATTACTGTGTTGACTTCCATGTACAAAATATAAAACTGTTGCACTTTTATATAGCCGACCGATTCTACAGATTCAAAGGTCTAGATGGGGTATTTAAATCTGGGTTCATTGGAAGCCACTTCATAATCAATCCATCAATCAATCAAAGTTTACTTATATAGCCCTAAATCACCAGTGTCTCAAAGGGCTGCACAAGCCACAACGACATCCTGGGCTCAGATCCCACATCAGGGCAAGGAAAAACTCAACCCAATGGAATGACAATGGGAAACCTTGGAGGGGACCGCAGATGTGGGACCCCCGGACCCCCCCCACACTGAAACACCCTCAGGAAGAGCTGCTTTAAGACATGGCTAACATCCATCCACAGTGTTTTAGCTACTTCCAAATCACTAATCCTGGTCTCCATGGCAACAAATAAAGTAAGTTTCTTACAAGTATTATTATCACTGGAGGAGGAGGAACTTCTAAACATGCTTCACTACACAGCGTAGGAGGATACAATAGCTCACCACCGTCACAATATAAACAAATGCCATGGGTGGATCTACACCTGACATCCACTGTAATGATACCAAGTACAGGAGCGTATCTAGTCGATACTACTATCATTACGTCTATGTTTTGGCATCACAAAATCTTCTTTCGTTGTTTTAAAATGTATATTATGTTTATAAAGTCAGTAAATAAGTGATTTGTTTTTAAGTGTCATTGCTCAAGAAATAATAATGAATCAAAATGAATGGTGTTATGAGTTATTGACCTTTTCAAGGCTCCGATTATTACATCATCACAAATATTCCACTTAAAAATTTTATTGGATGAAAATATTGCTTTTTTTTTTTTTTTCCATAAAAATACAGGGTTTTCTTTGACAAAAAGAGCATACAACTTAAATGTTTAAAAAGGTTATATTGACAGATAAGACCTAATGTTGATCTAGAGATTTACAACTTGAATAATAATACATATAATAATTCTGATTAATGACACATTTTTAATATTTTTTTAGACCAAAACCCTTCAAGCCAAAATGGAGGCCTAAATGTATATTTTTTATACATATATTCTATTGTTTTTTGTTTTTAAATATATCAAAATGGCCCCCGCTAGCTTTGATTTTTCAGTGTGTGGCCCTCAGTGGAAAAAGTTTGGACACCCCTGATCTACACCTAACATCCACTGTAATGATATCAAGTACAGGCACGTCGATACTACTATGATTACGTCGATATTTTTTGGCATCATATATTATGTTTATAAAGTCAGTAAATATGTCCCTGGACACATGAGGACTTCGAATATGACCAATGTATGATCCTGTAACTACTTGGTATCACATCCATACCCAAATGTGTGGTATCATCCAAAACTAATGTCAAGTATCAAAGAAGAGAAGAATAAGTGATTATTACATTTGAACAGAAGTGTAGATAGAACATGTTAAAAGAGAAAATAAGCAGATATTAACAGTAAATGAACAAGTAGATTAATAATGCATTTTTACAGTTTGTCCCTCGTAATGTGTACAAAATAATAGGTGTATATTTGACACAATATGTTACTGCATAGACTAATTAGGAGTCTTTGTTTGTTTACTTACTACTAAAAGACAAGTTCAATATTTTATTGAAGGACTAAATGACAATAATAAACATAAGTTTCATGTACACTAACATTTGTTGTTACAATAAAGACAATAATGACATTTGTTGTGGTCCCTTTATTTATAAAAGTATCAAAATACATTTTGGTAGCGGTACCAGTATCGGGACAACCCTACTGCCACGTAACGTCTTAGACTTGCAACTGTAATTGCAACTTACTGTCATACTTGCAAATGAAATGTGATGATAAAACATCTGGACAGCAGTTATCATAATCAGCACGGTGGCGCAGTGGTTAGAGCTCTTGTCTAGACTCTGGCATCCTTCCACCTCCAAAGACATGCACCTGGGGATAGGCCCCTCCCACCTCCAAAGACATGCACCTGGGGATAGGCTGATTGGAAACGCTAAATTATCCCTGGAGCGTGAGTGTGAACGGTGTCTGTTGCGGGTGTACACCGCCTTCCTTGATCAGGGTGTACCGCGCCTTCCACCCGAGCACAGCTGGGATAGGCTCCAGACCCCCGCCATCCCGAAAGGGTAGATCATGGATGCAACAAAAATTGGATTTTACTATCAAAAACAATATTTAGTGCCACACACAAAAGTACAGAGAATTGGTATCTTTGAGTACCCGGGTACCGCGAATCGGTACGGTATTGGATCAAATGTGAACTGTACCCTCCTCTAGTGATTGAGTGCTTGGAGTCTATTGAAGACTTCTGCAAGTTTGTGTATTTTGCACATGAGAACAATTCCCCATATACATTTAGAAGTGCAGTGTTAAAGTAAGCGGCAGGTAAAACTCTGGCACACCAAGAGTGGGAGTGAGCACAGAGGGGGAAAGTCCCTGATGAAACGTGGCACAAGTCCATGGAATGCAATTGAAAGTTCCACATCTGCAGGAAAGATGAAACCAGGTTCCTAATTGACAATGATGATGTCAGTAAGAATACATGACATTAGGACGCCAAGTCACCCTCCCCATGTTTCCTTCTTCTCCCTTCACTTTTCCATGTTCCCTTTTTCAAACACTTTTGGAGTTTTTGCCGAGGAAATGCATGATTTCAACATGCGGTACTTTCCTTTTGAACGCCAAGATCTGGTGTTGACAGACCTTTTTGTGACCATTCCAATTACGGTACACAAAGCTTGGTAAGACTTCTTAGTAGAATATTACAAATATATTTGAGTGACAATCTCTCAGGGAACCCAAATACCTTTCAGGACCACCAGAATACAGTATCTCACAGTCTGGATGGACCCTTAGGCTGTGAGACTGCCAAATGATCAGCCCGCCCCTTTTCTACTGTGCCCTGGACATTGCATTGCAGCGCCAACATAACACTCTTCCAACGTCGGACTGTTACCCCTCCACCTTTTCCTAATGCTACTGAGAACTATTGGACAGCCTATGAATGTACCAGAAGACTACTAAGCTCAAGCGATCTGCACTTCTCTGCACTTTTCTATGTGGCTGGACTACACGCCAACAAAATCTCGTTGACATGTACAATTGATTAAAAATGTCCATCCATTTTCTTCCTCTTACCCAGGTGCCACCGTCTCAGTAGGGAAGCCCAGACTTCCGTGTCTCCAGCTAACTCCTTCAGGTCTCTTTTCCGGGGAGACATCACGGCAGTCTTGAAAACGAGGATGCGTTCTCCATTATTCATTTCTTCTCCTGGACCCTCCGTCTGTGTGCCTGCTGGTGAGTGGAGTTCCAAGGTGTGTGTGGTAAAGCCGGGGGGAAGTGTTAGCACAGAAGGGTTGGAGGTGGACGGGGTAGCAAAAGACGTCGATGTCTTAGTCTGCGATTGTTCCACGCCAGGCTGAGCGGTCCGCTGCCAGTGCCTCCCAGTTGTCCACAGGTATCCTGCTCTCTTTTAGTAGTTGCTTAAACTGGTCGGGGCCAGTTCACCAAACAGGGTTTGTTTGGGAAGGGATGAGTCTTCCTTAGGGTATAAATGACCAAGGAAGTGCAGCTGGTTCTTGGCAATGATCGCTTCCATGCATGGAAGGCCGGCACATGTTAGAACATCATTGTTGGTAATGCGATCTTACCAGGCAACTTCCAAGATTGCCCGCTACTTTTGCTGGTGAAACCTCTCCTGATGTCCTGATGTTTTTCCGTTTGAGAGTCCAGCTCTCTGACCTACGTTAGAAGAGTTGGAATAACAACAGCTCTGTAGACAACAATCTTGGTTCGGGCAAACAAACCATGTTGTGAGAAGATACTGTGGTAGAACTTGCCGAGGGCTTGATGGTCAAAGCGAATCCTGGTATTGGCATCCTCACAAGGGTCATTTGTATTGTTGACCGTGCACCCGAGGTAGAAAAATCTGGGAACCTGCTCCACCGAGTTGCCACGGATGGTTATCAAAGTAGGCTGGAGAGGATGCGCCGGGTGGGAATGTGCCAGGATTGTTGTCTTTCCAACATTCACCTCCAGTCTTGCTCTCTCATTTCCCCCCACAAAAGAATCAGTAGTCTCCTGTAGTTCAGCAAGGCAGGAGGCTGGGGCAAAGCTTTCATCAGCATATTGGAGTTCAGAGGTGTTTGATCAGGCCTTCAGATGCCGCATGTTAGTTAGACCACCATCCGTCCGGCATCTGATACGCACTCCAAGATGAGGGTGAGACGTATTGACACCAACACAACAAATGCAAGAAGAGTGTCGGTGCAAGCACACATCCTTGCTTAATCCCGAGGAAGATTTGGAAAAAAGTTATGACTGTTATACATTTTACTCTAGCCTTTAAATAGACCCCCCTTTTAGACCAGTTGATCTGCCGTTTCTTTTCTGCTCTGCTACGAAGGAGAGGGGGGGCACAGGTTCGGTGGCCACGGATGAAGGGCTGGCTGTCCAAAGTTGGGACCCGGGGTGGACCGCTTGTCTGCGCATCGGTTGGGGACGTCTCTGCGCTGCTGACCCGTCTCCGCTCGGGATGGTCTCCTGCTGGCCCCACTATGGACTGGACTCTCACTATTATGTTAGATCCACTATGGACTGGACTCTCTCACTATTATGTTGGATCCACTATGGACTGGACTCTCACTATTATGTTAGATCCACTATGGACTGGACTCTCACTATTATGTTGGATCCACTATGGACTGGACTCTCTCACTATTATGTTGGATCCACTATGGACTGGACTCTCACTATTATGTTAGATCCACTATGGACTGGACTCTCACTATTATGTTGGATCCACTATGGACTGGACTCTCTCACTATTATGTTGGATCCACTATGGACTGGACTCTCACTATTATGTTAGATCCACTATGGACTGGACTCTCACTATTATGTTGGATCCACTATGGACTGGACTCTCTCACTATTATGTTGGATCCACTATGGACTGGACTCTCACTATTATGTTAGATCCACTATGGACTGGACTCTCACAATATTATGCTAGATCAACTCGACGTCCATTGCACCGGTCGCCCAGGGTGGGGGGGTCCCCAAATCTGCGGTCCCCACATCTGCGGTCCCCTCCAAGGTTTCTCATTGTCCCATTGGGTTGAGTTTTTCCTTGCCCTGATGTGGGATTTGAGCCCAGGATGTCGTTGTGGCTTGTGCAGCCCTTTGAGACACTTGTGATTTAGGGCTATATAAATAAACATTGATTGATGAGTGATTGATTGATTTTCACCACAAGGGAGCGCTGGTAGTGTCGACCCTAAAGTCTCATGTCAGTTTGGAGGAAAAGACGGTCATCTCAATTGGAGTAAAGACAGTTTGATAGTTAATTAGCTATGAACAGGTACTTAGCCCTAAGTCAAGTTCTTCTGAATTCTGAAGACCAGTTTTGGAATCACTACAATTGTCTTTCAAAACAAACACTGGAGAAAGGTAAATACTTGATGCAAGGATCCTAAAATGACCGTTGCTATGGTAGGGCGTCTTTAAATGAGAAGAAGATGGCCCACAATAGTAGAGCACAGAGGCAAATGAGTCATACCTTGAATAAGCAAACAGGTGCGATGTCATAAAGTGAATACTAACGGCAGCTGGACTACAAGATGAGTCTCCCACAGGCATGATCTCACTTCAACTATGTTCCCTTTAACTGCCATGCTGCTGTCATAAACACAAACAAACGTGTGACTGCAAGATAAAACAAGCAGTGTCCGTGATGTCATTGATGTTTATATTTTTACAACAGGGATAAACACCATTTCATTATCTGTGAGGCGGCTTTGGTCTTGGTCCAATCATTATGGTGGCAACATGTTTCAACCATTAGTTTTTATTGAACAGGACTGAGAATGAAACACTGTTGCATGCATACATTGAGTGCGTATCCACTTATGATTCATAAAAGCAACACATGGTTCCTGTTCTATGGTCTTCTCTTCCCCCAGGCAACATTCAGTTCCAAGTGTGTAACGTATGCATGTTTGTGTCTTTTTTCCACTATTTTGGACTATTTTGGCTCTTTTAATGACCACAGGTCTTAAAGGGCCCTGTTAGGCAAAACCAACGTTCCTTATCTGTTGGTACCTGCTGTTGTGTATTTGGGATCTGCATAAGTCCCAGAGATCTGAAATCAAACCATGGAGGCATTGCAGAGATATTTATAAAATAATCTTGCCATTCTTCCTACTCCTTTGGGGATGTGGTGCCACATGTGACGTCAGCAGGTATCTCCATGTATGGTCTAAAGTAGGGGTGTCAACAAAAAATAGATTTTCTAATGAATCACAACTCTTATTTGTAACGATTCTTAATTTGATTCCAAAACATCAAAAATATATATTTTTTGATTTAGTTTTTTTTTTTCCCAATCTATCCCGTCCAGCCCTTTAGTCAAATCATCATGTTGATGTAGTTTAGTTTAGTTTATTAAGGATCCCCATTAGTCTACACCGCAGTGGAGACTCTTCTTCTTGGGGTCCAGACAAAGAACATCACACAATCACAAAACAAAAGATTAAAATGTAGTACAACATGATCAAATAATAAAATGTTGTAATACAAAAATAGCAACAACAAAGAACCAAAAAAAGTAATAATAATTTCGAGTTTACATAATAATGTTCATACCAAAGATAAAAAGAGCAATATAAAAATAGATATATATATTTTTGCAAAAATAAAACAAAGAACCAATGGCCTAAAATATACACATTAGTGTACCAAAGACAAACAATAAGTGATGAAAAAGTACCATCCTTCCATTTTCTACTGCTTGTCCCACAATCAATAAGATAGTCAATAAAAACAGTCATGACATTAGGTACAATCTAGAATAATCTCTTTCCGCAATACTTCTCCTCTTAGTCTATTCTGAAACTCTGCTGGGTTTATACATGTAGATGATCTATATCTGCTGTACACATTTACTTTAGAAAAGAGAAGTGTTGGATACTTCTCTTATTTGTATTTGACTTTATTAAATGTTTGAGAAGCCCATCCATCCATCCATCTTCTTCCGCTTATCCGAGGTCGGGTCGCGGGGGCAGCAGCCTAAGCAGGGAAGCCCAGACTTTCCTCTCCCCAGCCACTTCGTCCAGCTCTTCTCGGGGGATCCTGAGGTGTTCCCAGGCCAGACATAGTCATAGTCTAAACACCTCCCTAGGGAGGCGTTCGGGTGGCATCCTGACCAGATGCCCGAACCACCTCATCTGGCTCCTCTCCATGTGGAGGCTTTACTTTGAGTTCCTCCCGGATGACAGAGCTTCTCACCCTATCTCTAAGGGAGAGACCCACCACCCGGCGGAGGAAACTCATTTGGGCCGCTTGTACCCGTGATCTTGTCCTTTCGGTCATGACCCAAAGCTCATGACCATAGGTGAGGATGGGAACGTAGATCGACCGCTAAATTGAGAGCTTTGCCTTCCGGCTCAGCTCCTTCTTCACCACAACGGATCGATACAGCGTCCGCATTACTGAAGACGCCGCACCGATCCGCCTGTCGATCTCACCATCCACTCTTCCCTCACTCGTGAACAAGACTCCCAGGTACTTGAACTCCTCCACTTGGGGCAGGGTCTCCTCCCCAACCCGGAGATGGCACTCCACCCTTTTCCGGGCGAGAACCATGGACTCGGACTTGGAGGTGCTGATTCTCATCCCAGTCGCTTCACACTCGGCTGTGAACCGATCCAGTGAGAGCTGAAGATCCTGGCCAGATGAAGCCATCAGGACCACATCATCTGCAAAAAGCAGAGACCTAATCCTGCAGCCACCAAACCAGATCCCCTCAACGCCCTGACTGCGCCTAGAAATTCTGTCCATAAAAGTTATGAACAGAATGGGTGACAAAGGTGTTGGAGAAGCATTTTATTAAACAAAAAACAGTTTTATTGTAGGTGTAGTGGATTGTCCGAAGCTTAAACAGGCAACAAAAGAATAAAAAATATAATATAAAATAAAATAATAAATAAAAAAATATAGAAATTAATCAGAGTTGTTTATGTAGTTTATAGAGGAATGTTATTAGTCATAGAACTGGCACCCAATGTTACTACAAAAGTAATGTTTTTGGGGACGGCGTGGCGCAGTTGGAAGGGTGGCCGTGCCAGCAACCTGAGGGTTCCTGGTTCAACCCCCACCTTCTACCAACCTTGTCACGTCCGTTGTGTCCTTGAGCGAGACACTTCACCCTTGCTCCTGATGGCTGCTGGTTAGTGCCTTGCATGGCAGCTCCCGCCATCAGTGTGTGAATGTGTGTGTGAATGGGTGAATGTGGAAATAGTGTCAAAGCGCTTTGAGTACCTTGAGGGTAGAAAAGCGCTATATAAGTATAACCCATTTACCATTTACTGTACTTACAAATGTCTAATCCTGGCGCTATTCTATCCTCACTGACAAGCTCACGCAGAACAACTTTTTGATGAACTTTATCTTTAAGTCCTCACATCTCCACATTGGCAAGCCTTTGACACGATCGATGCTGAAAGACCCAGGCTAACTGAAACGGCTATCAGCTACCTCGACATCAACAACACAGCTTTGGTGTGAGTGAATGACAACAATGACAACGCAAACATGCAGTGCTAACACGGAATGCTAACAACAAAGCTAACTATCGTATCTGCGAGTGTCAAGTTGACCTAAGTTTTCGCAGAACATCACACGCCGGTGGTTTCACTCATGGAAGCCAAGTTCTGACTTAGAGGAAATACCCGGGATGTGACAAAGTATTTCCACATGGTGGCCGTGGTGTAGGGACCGGGACCATGGCCATAGCAATGACACTAAATGCATTACTGTAATCTACAATGGAACAGTCTCAAGACTACTACTAGACTACTACATCACTGGTTAAAGGAGTGTAAAGGTGAATATATGAGTACTCTTTCATGTTAATCAAACTTCGGGGAATTTGGTTACCGTGGTCCTAATTTACTGCGATAAACGAGGGATCACTTTATTGCAGTTTGTCAACATAAATAAATAGTTTTTGGAGCTTCCTGTTGCTTGGTAGCTATTGTTGAGGCGATCAAGGCACTGACTCTCTTCTATCTTAGCTCCGGGGGGCAGTCACGGTTTTTGCATGGTTGCTTTTGTGCCGGAGCAGCGTAGACAACACCGCTTGGGCTGACAACTCTAACAAGGCACCAAAAATGGTTTTGGAGAGTATAATGTGTTTTCCATCTCCCAGAGCGGCCCCGACCGACTCTGTATCGTTTTTAAGTTTGTCAATTTGTCTCAAGTGAATTTTGAGCATAACTCGTCAGACAAGCCGGGTTCATCAGTTATCTGAAATGTTTTGATATCTGTGACAATTTAGCAGTGGCACTGAATGTTGAAGCTTAAGTGGCTAGTATTGAATCTGCCGAGCGGTTCTTCCATGGAAAACATCATCTTACATGTTTTGTTCTGTGTTAGTAGAAACATTAAGGACTTCATTGTCAGTGACCAAACAGAGAGGTGTGACAAATAAGATCAGATGAGTTCTGTCTGTTGAAAGGTTGTTATAAAGTAGGGCTGGGTGTCGTTTAAAAATGTTCAATACTAGTACCAATACCAGTACCCTTAAAACGATACCGATACCAATTGAGTACTTCCTTCGATATTAATCACGTGAAAAGAATGCAAGGATTGTGTAATTGTCACCACTCCTCGCCGTTCAAGATTTTTACACGATCACATTTTGAAAGTGCTCAAATATTTCTTAAATAACTGTACAAACATGTGCAACAAAGTATTATTTCGGCTGTGTAATTAGCGAGCAAGCTAAGCTAGCGTTAGCTCACATGCCTACGACATGTCCAAAATGATTTACTCGACAATACATGATGAGTACTGTTAACATAGTTACCATTTATATATTACCTGAAATTATCGACGGTTTCGACCCTGCGCTCGGGATCTTTCTGTGTGGAGTTTGCATGTTCTCCCCGTGACTGCGTGGGTTCTACTCCGGCTTCCTCCCACCTCCAAAGACATGCACCTGGGGATAGGCCCCTCCCACCTCCAAAGACATGCACCTGGGGATAGGCCCCTCCCACCTCCAAAGACATGCACCTGGGGATAGGTTGATTGGCAACACTAAATGGTCCCTAGTGTTTGAATGTGAGTGTGAATATTGTCTGTCTATCTGTGATGAGGTGGCGACTTGTCCAGAGTGTACCCCGCCTTCCGCCCGAATGCAGCTGAGATAGGCTCCAGCACCCCCCGCAACCCCGAAAGGGATAAGCGGTAGGTAATGGATGGATGGATGGAGCAGTGTCCTGTTGAGATGAAGACGACGATGCTGGTGTTGTAGAAGCCGTCTTTTCAAAGCCAGTACAGTTCTCCACCCTTAAGTTTGCCCCGTGCCTGACGAGGTGTTTCATCATATTGCTCGTATTCCCCGTTTTCCCTGAAATAATCTTGCCGCTTTGTATGCATTTATTTGTACCCGGCGCCACAGGCGAGTAGTACAACCACGCCTTTGACCGTTTTGCTGCCGGCATCTCGGAATGACGACCAGCCAATTCTGCACTGCTTCAACCCGCTTTACCGCCATACAAATGATTGTTGTTGCGGCGGCGGAGCCATCACATGGCGCATTGAATCGAAGAACAGTTGCAGTGATTGGCTGTGAGCAAAACCATAGAAACAGTCATTTTTTCTTGATCTGGGTACAGAAATAATTGATTGCAGGTATCGTTTGACAGACGCAGTTTCGATACTATTTGGTATCGGGTTGTTTCGGTACTCGATATGTATCGAGTACCGAAACAAGGAACAAGAGTACCAGCCCTATTATAAAGGTTACAAAAAGACTTGTTTCACATTCCTACTTTGCATGTCTCACAGCTGAGGCTACACATCTGGCTGAAGCTATTTTTTTCTATTGGCTGCTGGACATATTGCAGTGTAAAGTCAAGCTTCCCTCAAATGCTGGAATGGTTTCAGGATACTCTGTTTCATCACACATGAAGACGGAGGGCATAGTTAATCTGCAGTTTTTATAGTACTTCTGAAGACCATAACTGCGCAAATAATATGTTACACCATTTCTATAGCCACAGTTAATTGACACCCCCTCTGTGTTTGCTAGCCCATAAAGCATTCCTTTGTCTCACTGACATGACCTCTGCGGTGTGTGAACACACATGTAGCCAGAAAGGTATTTATTGCCTTTGTTTTAGCTTTCATGTGAAGTTTGCACCTGTTATTCCCCCGTGCTTTGCGGGAGAGCGCTAATGCCTCTGGATGCATTACACTCTGCGCATTAATGAGTCAACTCTAGGGATGTCAATCTCTTTGTGATGGACGACTCAATTCAACTCACAATACACGAGTTACGATTTGATTCAAAAACTATTTATAAAATGGAATGGTTCATTGAGATTCGATTTAGTGAATGAACCGTTCCATCCATCCAACTTCTTCCGCTTATCTGAGGTCGGGTCGCGGGGGAAGCAGCCTAAGCAGGGAAGCCCAGACTTTCCTCTCCCCAGCCACTTCGTCCAGCTCTTTCCAGGAGATTCCGAGGCTTTCCCAGGCCAGCCGGGAGATATAGTCTTCACAACGTGTCCTGGGTCTTCCCCGTGGCCTCCTACCGGTCGGACGTGCCCTAAACACCTCCCTAGGGAGGCGTTCGGGTGGCATCCTGACCAGATGCCCGAACCACCTCATCTGGCTCCTCTCCATGTGGAGGAGCAGCGGCTTTACTTTGAGTTCCTCCCGGATGACAGAGCTTCTCACCCTATCTCTAAGGGAGAGACCCGCCACCTGGTGGAGGAAACTCCTTTTGGCCGCTTGTACCCGTGATCTTGTCCTTTCGGTCATAACCCAAAGCTCATCACCATAGGTGAGGATGAATAGGTGAGGACAGAATGTGTAATCTGCTCGATCAGATATGTAATGTCAATGTGTCCGCAAAAATGTTTTTACATTCGATGATTTTCAGCCATCTCAACTGTTGTATAACCAGCGGGTCTCAGTAAATAATTCATTGTACAATGAGATCAAACAAGCCATCAAAATATTATAGATAGAAAATGAGAGCTCATCACTGGCATACCTTCAGAAATGTGCACATGTATGGTTGACGTATATCCACGGCTGCTCCTAACTAAATTGAAAAAAGATAAATAAAAATAGCCTAATAGCACAGCTAATTCTGGCTTTTTAAAGTCATATACCGCATTAGCCTAAATTAGCATCTTGTGTTGTTCCTACAAATAAATTACTTAACCAAACCAAGATACTTTTTTTTCAAAACAGCGAACAGTGGTGAAGTGGCAGCTGGTTTTAATCAAGCTGTTTTTTGTGTTCATTAATCAATCATCAATCAATCAATGTTTATTTATATAGCCCTAAATCACAAGTGTCTCAAAGGGCTGTACAAGCCACAACGACATCCTCGGTGTCGAGTGGGTCTGACATAATATTGTGAAAGTCCAACACATCAGCGAAAGTCCAGTCCATGGTGGGGCCAGCGGGAACCATCCCGAGTGGAGACGGGTCAGCAGCGTAGAGATGTCCCCATCTGATGGACAGGCTAGCGGTCCACCCCGGAGCAGAATAGAAAAGAAAAGAAAAGAAACGGCAGATCAACTGGTCTAAAAAGGGAGTCTATTTAAAGGCTAGAGTATACAAATGAGTTTTAAGATGAGACTTAAATGCTTCTACTGAGGTAGCATCTCTAACTTTTACCGGGAGGGCATTCCATAGTATTGGAGCCCGAATAGAAAACGCTCTATAGCCCGCAGACTTTTTTTGGGCTCTGGGAATCACTAATAAGCCGGAGTTCTTTGAACGCAGATTTCTTGCCGGGACATATGGTACAATACAATCGTCAAGATAGGCAGGAGCTTGACCGTGTAGTATTTTATACGTAAGTAGTAAAACCTTAAAGTCGCATCTTAGGTGCACAGGAAGCCAGTGCAAGTGAGCCAGTATAGGCGTAATATGATCAAACTTTCTTGTTTTTGTCAAAAGTCTAGCAGCCGCATTTTGTACCATCTGTAATCTTTTAATGCTAGACATAGGGAGGCCCGAAAATAATACGTTACAGTAATCGAGACGAGATGTAACGAACGCATGGATAATGATCTCAGCATCGCTTGTGGACAAAATGGAACGAATTTTAGCGATATTACGGAGATGAAAGAAGGCCGTTTTAGTAACACTCTTAATGTGTGACTCAAACGAGAGAGTTGGGTGGAAGATAATACCCAGATTCTTTACTGAGTCGCCTTGTTTAATTGTTTGGTTGTCAAATGTTAAGGTGGTATTATTAAATAGATGTTGGTGTTGAGCAGGACCGATAATCAGCATTTCCGTTTTCTTAGCGTTGAGTTGCAAAAAGTTAGCGGACATCCATTGTTTAATTTCATTAAGACACGCCTCCAGCTGACTACAATCCGGCGTGTTGGTCAGCTTTAGGGGCATGTAGAGTTGGGTGTCATCAGCATAACAGTGAAAGCTAACACCGTACTTGCGTATGATGTCACCTAGCGGCAGCATGTAAATACTAAAGAGTGCAGGGCCAAGAACTGAACCCTGGGGAACTCCGCACGTTACCTTAACATAGTCCGAGGTCACATTGTTATGGGAGACACACTGCATCCTGTCAGTAAGATAAGAGTTAAACCAAGACAAGGCTAAGTCTGACATCCCAATACGCGTTTTGATACGCTCTAATAAAATATTATGATCAACAGTATCGAAAGCGGCGCGAGGTTCAAACCTCATCGGGACTGTGCAACGCAGGGTGGCACTTTTGTGACGTTTGCCCTACTTTGAATACTTTTTGAATCTGCCCGGGGGGTAGCCCTTTAGCCATGGCTCAATTGTTTACACCACTTGCTGGTTTGCTCCCACGCCGGAGCCCACGTGGAGATACGGAGGAATAGACGGGGCTGCAGAGTTAAGCGTCTGGAGAGAAACCGGAGGTTCAAACCGTGTTTACCATCCCTCTCCAACAAGATGGATGAACTGACAGCGCTGCCGAGGCACCTCAGCATGGTCCACACCGCCCCTCCACACCCCACCACCACAGTTCACCCACCCCAGCGATCACCCACCCATGTCTCCCTCAGTGAGGAGGTAGTTGGGAAGGAACAAGGTCAGATGGCATCAGTTCCTCAGTAAACTGCTGTGGTCCGGTCAATGTTTCACCTGAGCCGTGGCCTGGAAAAAGTCAGTCCCCACCCTCTGGAAGACCTCACGGGTGGTTGGAATACCAAAAACACCCAATCCCAAGGAGCCGAAGCCACTTCAGACCTGTGCTGACCTCCCACCTCATGAAGACTAAGGAGCTCAACCAACTTCGCCCGCAGATGTTGTCAGCAATGGAACCCCTTGCAGTCCAAGCATCGGTGTGGAGGATGCCAGCATCAGCCCCTAACCCACCTAGAGACCACTGCAAGTGTGAGGAGAGTCATGGTCTTTGACCTCTCCATAGTATGTATGTATGAAACCCAATGTGGCCCCGAGTCAAAAAGTTGAATAACTGTTGAAGGAACTACGACATCATGCCTGTGGATGAAGGACCAGATTGAACTATTCCACACCAAAATAAACAATCCCGTTTTCGTTCCATGAAAGTGACTCAGGATTTACTTGACAAACCTTCACGTGGCTCTGTGACTTAAGCAAAGGCCACCTGGGGCGATTGAGTTCTCATTATCTTCACCGCCTGTATCACTCATACACATCCATCCATTTTCTACCGCCTGTATCACTCATACATATCCATCCATTTTCTACCGCCTGTATCACTCATACACAGAAAAAAACTAATCCCCATATGGGGATTTGGAGAGCTTTCTAAGCTGTACATGGTCGTATGTCGACATCTGCTGGACACAAGCAAGTAATGCAGGAGGCGCAGACCCACCCCAGGTCATGAAACATCTGGCTCTTCCAGTTGGAAGCTGGCTTCACATCAACAGTGTTCCACTTTATTCCATCACAAACGAAAATCTAAAGAGCGGAGAGTTAAAGTCTGTTCACTTCAACTTGATGGTCAACTTCAGCAGCTATGATCCACTATGGACTGGACTCTCACACTATTATGTTAGATCCACTATGGACTGGACTCTCACACTATTATGTTAGATCCACTATGGACTGGACTCTCACACTATTATGTTAGATCCACTATGGACTGGACTCTCACACTATTATGTTAGATCCACTATGGACTGGACTCTCACTATTATGTTAGATCCACTATGGACTGGACTCTCACACTATTATGTTAGATCCACTATGGACTGGACTCTCACACTATTATGTTAGATCCACTATGGACTGGACTCTCACACTATTATGTTAGATCCACTATGGACTGGACTCTCACACTATTATCTTAGATCCACTATGGACTGGACTCTCACACTATTATGTTAGATCCACTATGGACTGGACTCTCACACTATTATGTTAGATCCACTATGGACTGGACTCTCACACTATTATGTTAGATCCACTATGGACTGGACTCTCACACTATTATGTTAGATCCACTATGGACTGGACTCTCACACTATTATGTTAGGTCCACTATGGACTGGACTCTCACTATTATGTTAGATCCACTATGGACTGGACTCTCACACCATTATGTTAGATCCACTATGGACTGGACTCTCACTATAATGTTAGATCCACTATGGACTGGACTCTCACACCATTATGTTAGATCCACTATGGACTGGACTCTCACTATTATGTTAGATCCACTATGGACTGGACTCTCACAATATCATGTTGGATCCACTATGGACTGGACTCTCACTATTATGTTAGATCCATCATTGTGGCTTGTGCAGCCCTTTGAGACACTCGTGATTTAGGGCTATATAAGTAAACTTTGATTGATTGATTGATTGATTGGCATTGAAGGCTCAAAGGTTATGTATAGCGAGGGTGAAACTGTGGGACAATGGGAGCCGAGAAATTCAACTGTCTTCTAGCCTAAGAGTGTTCAACCTTGCGGTAAAAAAATGTGTTATTGGGGAAACTATCAAAAACATGACTAGTTGTTTGGACTATCTCAACTGTGGGACACAGGTGCAAAAGATCTCACTGTGGAATAAGGGACATAACACACCAGACAAGGCTCCAGGCTTCAATGCTATTATATCCATATTGGTGTATGTATACTGACTTGTCATTATCATGTTATACTTGTTCTGAAATTGTCACGTATCCATCAAATCTGCTGTTGAAACTTGGACTATATAAACAACATATAAGTTGATTCAGGGGCGGGACATGGATAAGCATTCTTGCTTTTTTCCCGTATCTCTTTTTCGGTGGGTGCCGTTGCATGTCTGTCAAATGAACGAGATTTCTCTACAGAATTTCCTCTCTGGTCAACAAAAGCACCTTGAGTATTCTGGCGGGAACTCTCGTTCAACCCTTTTTCGATTACGCATGCACCTCCTGGTACCCTAGCACCTCCAAAACCCTCAAATCTAAACTCCAAACATCCCAGAACAAGCTAGTCAGGTTACTTCTAGACCTCCACCCCAGATCCCACCTCACTCCTACCCACTTCTCTAAAGTGGGCTGGCTCAAGGTGGAGGACAGAGTTAAACAACTTGCACTGAGCCTAGTCTATAAAATCCACTACACCTCCCTGATACCGAAGTACATGTCAAACTACTTCCTTAACGTAAATGACCGCCATAACCACAACACCAGGGGTTGCTCCACTAACCACGTTAAACCCAGATTCCGAACTAAGAAAGGTCTTAACTCATTCTCTTTCTATGCCACATCAATGTGGAATGCGCTCCCAACAGGTATAAAAGAAAGGGCATCTCTATCCTCCTTCAAAACCGCAATAAAAGTTCACCTCCAGGCAGCTACAACCCTAAACTAACACCCTCCCCGGATTGCTAATAATCAAATGTAAACAATCAAATGCAGATACTTTTTCTTATGCCTTCTGATCTCTCTCTCTCTCTCTCTCTCTCTCTCTCTCTCTCTCTCTCTCTCTCTCTCTCTCTCTCTCTCTCTCTCTCTCTCTCTCTCTCTCTCTCTCTATGTCCACTACTTGATGTCCATATCCCCCCCACCCCCCTCCACACCCCTGATTGTAAATAATGTAAATAATTCAATGTGATTATCTTGTGTGATGACTGTATTATGATGATAGTATATATGATAGTATATATCTGTATCATGAATCAATTTAAGTGGACCCCGACTTAAACAAGTTGAAAAACTTATTGGGGTGTTACCATTTAGTGGTCAATTGTACGGAATATGTACTTCACTGTGCAATCTACTAATAAAAGTCTCAATCAATCAATCAATGACAAAGAGTGATGAAGTGTTGCTATACATGTCTGTCTGGACGGAATAAATACATTCATTCAAATTGACTCAATATCGCACAATTGACTAGTAATGTGCCACAATATCGACCCCCGAAGAAAGACTTTACTGAGTGAAACTGGATGTTGTGAGGAAGCATTGACTTCCACTGGCGGGCTGCGTCCTTGAATGACCTCGCTCGCCAGAAGATGATGCAACAGTCGCACTCAGGTCGCATTTCCGTTTAGACTGAAGTCACATTTGGAAGGATCAGATTCCAATGGGATTCAGGACTACCTCCTGATGGGACCTCAGTCTGATGCCAGAAGACCAGATTTGAAGCACTTTGGAGCAATAAGCCGGCAACAAAAAAATCTGATTTGTGTTACCTGAGGGCAGAAAAAAAATCAGATTTGGTGTGCAGTGTAAACGGGGACAAATTGACTCATTTATTCGGACTTAAATGAATACATAACGAAAACTTTAAAAAAATATTGCTTATAAATATACCGTTTTTTTCCGGTATTTAAAATATTTTTGTATTTTGTACTCAATTGCAAAAGGTATGAAAAATGAAAACAAGTTATATAAGCTTTATATATATATATATATATATATATATACAGTATATATATTAGCGGTTTGTAGATACCACGCCATTGTGGTTTCAAAGTCTTCACAATAGTGCTGTGACGGTGTTAAACAAAAACTTGGTGTGTGGTTTTTTTTCTAGCGCTTTCAGAGTTGGCCGGGTCTGAAAATAAACTGTATCTCCCAGAATCCCCTGCTGCTCAGATCGGGGCCAGCAAGATGGGGGCGTGGAACCATAGACATCTTATAAGTAGACGCAGCAGCGACTGCTACTGCCTACTGGCGCTGACGAGACGCGGGGCCGCCATCTTGGAGTGGTGATCCGCTCCACTCAGTGCAATTTATTTGGCAGGAGAAATGAACTGTCAGAGCATTTAATCCATTTTACCTCACTGATTACCACTGATTTTCACACGCTTTTTTGTCATACGTGTAGCTATGATAAAGGACACATGTTTTATTATTCATAGTTTGCTTAAAGGCCTACTGAAAGCCACTACTAGCGACCACGCAGTCTTATAGTTTATATATCAATGATGAAATCTTAACATTGCAACACATGCCAATACGGCCGGGTTAACTTATAAAGTGACATTTTACATTTCCCGCTAAACTTCCGCTTGGAAACGTCTATGTATGATGACGTATGCGCGTGACGTCACGACGGCAACGGAAGTATTGGTACCCAATGTGTCACCATACAAACTGCTCTGTTTTCATCGAACAATTCCACAGTATTCTGGACATCTGTGTTGGTGAATCTTTTGCAATTTGTTTAATGGACAATGGAGACTGCAAAGAAGAAAGTTGTAGGTGCGATCGGTGTATTAGCGGCGGACTACAGCAACACAATCAGGAGGTTGTGTTGTGTTTGAGCTGGATAGCAGACGTGCTATCGTGAGTACAGCTTTGTCTTCCAAACATTTGATCGCTTGCCCGTACGTGCGTGTCGCTATGTGCATGTCACGTACGTAACTTTGGGGAAATATATGTTTCTTGCCCACTCTGATGGCGGCCGGGGTGTCGTTGAAAGCTACAACGCCCACCGCCGCCGCCGCTCCGTAGTTAGCTTCAATTGTTAAGCTTCGCCAAGCTGGAAATGATTAACCGTGTATTTACATGTTCATGGTTTAATAGTATTGTTGATCTTCTGTCTATCCTTCCAGTTAGGTTTTTTTTTAATTTTGTTTCTATCTGCGTTTGAGCCTGATGCTATCAGGTTAGCTCCGTAGCTAAGTTAGCTTCAATTGTTGAGCTTCGCCAAGCTGGAAATGATTAACCGTGTATTTACATGTTCATGGTTTAATAGTATTGTTGATCTTCTGTCTATCCTTCCAGTTAGGTTTTTTTTAAATTTGGTTTCTATCTGCATTTGAGCCCGATGCTAGCATGTTAGCTCCGTAGCTAAAGTGTGTCAACGATGTATTGTCGTGGAGATAAAAGTCACTGTGAATGTCCATTTGGCGTTCTCGACTCTCATTTTCAAGAGGATATAGTATCTGAGGTGGTTTAAAATACAAATACGTGATCCACATTAGAAAAAGGAGAGTGTGGAATCCAATGAGCCAGCTTGTACCTAAGTTACGGTCAGAGCGAAAAAAGATACACCCTGCACTGCCTCTGTAGTCCTTCACTCTAACGTTCCTCATCCACGAATCTTTCATCCTCGCTCAAATTAATGGGGTAATCGTCGCTTTCTCGGTCCGAATCTCTCTCGCTCCATTATAAACAACGGGGAATTGTGAGGAATCCTTCCTCCTGTGACGTCACGCTACTTCCGGAACAGGCAAGGCTTTTTTTTATCAGCAACCAAAAGTTGCGACCTTTATCGTCGATGTTCTCTACTAAATCCTTTCAGCAAAAATATGGCAATATCACGAAATGATCAAGTACGACACATAGAATGGATCTGCTATCCCCGTTTAAATAAAAAAAATTCATTTCAGTAGGCCTTTAACAGTAATATAATATTCTTATATGCTATAAGTTACCAGACGTGCGAGATCAAAACTGGGAATATAATCCCAAAGAAGGGGGGGAAAACAGTCAGCTATTTTTAAGTTGAAGAAACAATATGATTAGGTTATATGTACATGCGTATATCCTACATAAACAATGTATGAATACATTAGATATCTATATATCTTATAGACTGTATCTCTGTTGCTGCAGCAGCAGCAGAGTTTATTCTGTTTTGACACTTTGTATTGATATTTTTTATTACATTCTTCCCTCTCTGTGTGTCCTTCAAGTGTCCATCGTCAACTCAATATCATAATTATATGTATGTAGCGATATAACTTTGGAGTCTGTCTGCAAGATGTTCCTTCCTGGAAGCGTTCCCACACACTAAAAAATGCTGAGTTATTTAGATAACCCAATTTATGAGTTGCGAGTGTTGGGTTAAATTTTGGAGTTATTTTTATGAGGAGCAATCCATTTTGGGGGTTTTAAATTTATTATTTTAACTACATTTCTGGGTTTTCAAAACTATGAACCATTTTTGGGTTGTTTTTCAATGAGTAACGCATTTTTGGGTAAAAGGCTTTTTTTTTTTAATTAAAAAGGTACTCTTTTCTTGAAGGGAATTTTATTATGGATTAATCTCATAAAGATGATTTACAGTCACACATCTTATGTACATGAACGTACTTGAGCATGCATACGCGGCAATTCTTGTAAAAAATAACACTCATGACTTGCTTTTGAGTATATTTTAATGGAATAAAAATCATTTTGATCAGTAGTTGTGAAGGAGTAGGACCAACCAGCAGTAAAATGTATCATTTTTAATAGTTTGGAATAACCCAACTAGTGAGCATAACTCAGCGTTTGTGTTAAATAAATTCAACCTAATAGTTGGGTTATGAATCAACCAACATTGAGTTAGCATAACTCAACTTTTGGGTTAAATAATTCAACCCAATAGTTTGGTTGGGAATAACCCAACATTGAGTTATCATAACTCAATGTTTTGGTTAAATAATTCAATGCAAAAGTTGGGTTGAAAAGATAAACCAAAATGTTGAGTTAAAATACCTCAAAAAAGGGGTTTGTCCATTTCTGAACCAGCAGTTGGGTTCAAATTGGGTTATTTTTTAACCCAACATTTTTTAGTGTGCAGATTGCAAATGAAACCCTCTCCAAAAACATGATATGTTTTGAAAATGTCCACTGTTTGAATATATATCTTAAAGGCGGCACCACTATTTTTATTTTTTTTACCATACACAGTCGAATATAAACTTCATATCCATCCATCCATCTTCTTCCGCTTATCCGAGGTCGGGTCGCGGGGGCAGCAGCCTAAGCAGGGAAGCCCAGACTTCCCTCTCCCCAGCCACTTGGTCCAGCTCCTCCCGGGGGATCCCGAGGCATTCCCAGGCCAGCCGGGAGACATAGTCTTCCCAACGTGTCCTGGGTCTTCCCCGTGGCCTCCTACCGGTCGGACGTGCCCTAAACACCTCCCTAGGGAGGCGTTCGGGTGGCATCCTGACCAGATGCCCGAACCACCTCATCTGGCTCCTCTCCATGTGGAGGAGCCAGATGTAAACTTCATATACATTTTATAAATTCAACAGGTCACAACATTAGGTACGCCTGCACACTCTCCGATCGGTTCAGACGCTGCATTAATTATGCGCATGCCTCGATTATATAACAATATTAGTCCGTCCTACCTTTTCGTGTTTCCTCATGGCCTGATGCAAGGAGGAGGAGCTTCTTCCCCCCCCCCCCTGCTGGCTGAGAGGTTGACCTGAAGTCCAATGAAGTACATCCACCTTGCTGTGGCGTCACCAACTTAACCCGCCAAACTACGTGAACCAATCACGATTTGACACTTTGGGACTGTTTAATACAAGTATTCCACAATTTAACAACATTTATAAATCGGAAAAGAAGAAATTCATCATACCTCCACTCGAAGTTACCTGTTGGTCTACCTTTAACCCTAGTTCCAGCAATAATTAGCTAAAAGTGAAGTTGTCACCCGCCTATTCTGTTGGCGACCTATGTCCAGTAAAGTGACCATGATCTCATAAAAGTTGTCTGGTAGAGTTCACCACTGTGTCCTGTGTCCGTACTGCCGTTATTTTAGTGATATTACTGGGCAGTAGTTCAGTGTACCTGTAGAACTGTATTTGTATGTGTCCTGGGCATGACGTCAAAGTGCATCCGGCAGTGGAGGCTCCTCTATGGGGTCTTGGGGCACCAGGAGGTTAACCCCTTTACTACTGTTACCACAGGTGGCCCTTGGCAAAGGCCTAGTATCTGACTGCCCCCTAGCCAGGGATACGGTGAAGACCTCAACGGCGGAGCAGGCGGAAGACGGTAGATGTATGAACCACCACAACGGCTGCGATGGCGGAAGAAGGCACCCCCACATCCATGTGGGCCCAGTTATGGGGAAATAACAACCCAAGACCTCAACGGTGGAACAGGCGGAGGATGATTGCTAACCCTATGGAGCGTCACAAAGTCCCCAGTCGTCTTGGACTCCATGCCACTGGACCCTGACCCGGATCTGTCAAGGATGGTGTGGTGACTGTCTGTGCACCAGTCTCCCCACGTTAAACAAAGTCACGCACAGGCATCTTCCATAAAGGGATACCCCCCTACCAGGAGGATCGTCATACTCGCTTCGAGTGACCGCCGATGATGATGATGAGAACTGTATTTGTATGTGTACCCTGAAAAATATTTCTTATATCTCCAAAGTAGTCCAGTGGAGCTAGTGGGGTTTGATGTCAGGCCGTGAACTAGTAATCAAACTCTGCCATGTATTTTTGTCATGCCATTTCATGACCTTTAATGATATTAAAGGAGAAGGCATGCAGCAGCTGAGTGGGAGGAGCTTGTGTTAAGGTGGACACAGGACAGAACCACACAAACAAAGACTTCAGCCAAAAGCCAGTCGCACTGCACTAAAATTAGACGGTCATTAGAAGCAGAGTCATGGCTGAGAAGAGCAGTCAGGCTGATCAGGAAAACAAACTGCAACAGCAAGATCAACAGCTTAGTTTTTCTGAAGACCGAGGTATAGTCGCAACGGAATCCACAGATCTGGATTTGTCTGAAGAAGAGAAGACCTCGCCCCAAACTGAAGAAGAGACTGAGTGTCCAGGCTGCCAGTCCCTGGGTGTTGTGACTTTGACTTGCAGCCACAAGTTATGTCCAAGTTGCATTGACCTGAGCCAGAAGGAGATGGGTCATGAAGGTTGCACCATCTGCTATGGAGCCCAATTGATGGACTCTGTGCTCCAAGGTCTGCTGGGTGCCTTGTTCCACGGACAGCCCAGAAGAGACACCAGGTCAGTATGGCCAGAAGAAGCCATTTTACGGGCCGCTGCCGAGGAGACGGTGAAGGCTGCTGAAGGTGGTAATCCGGAGGAGGAGCAGCAATGTCTGCTGCATGGAGAACCGCTCAGAGAGTTTTGTCTGGAGAAGGAAGAGCTGCTCTGCCACAAGTGCAGCGTGAGCGACCGGTGCTGCTCCGTTGAAGAGGCTCTTCTTCTTTGTAAGGTCAGACAAACCCAGAATGTACTTTCAATGCACAAATGTCATCATATTTTGGCTAGAGGTGTCTTAAAGACAGTAAAACTTGTTGATGTTTCAAAATATGCAACGATTGAACGATTTTCATTGATTGATTGAAACTTGTATTAGTAAAATGCACAGTACAGTACATATTCCGTACAATTGACCACTAAATGGTAACACCCCAATAAGTTTTTCAACTTGCTTAAGTCGGGGTCCACGTTAATCAATTCATGGTACAAATATATACTATCAGCATAATACAGTCATCACACAAGTTAATCATCAGAGTACCGTAATTTCCGGACTATAAGCCGCACCAGCTAAATTTAGGGGAAAATACAGATTGCTCCACATATAAGCCACACCCGACTATAAGCCGCAGGGTTTTGATGTGTAATTAGCGTAGTATATCGGGGTTCCTGCTACCACGGAGGGGATTGTCGGGACAGAGATGACTGTTTGGGAACGCAAAGCGTCCCATTTATTAACAATAAATCTTTCAATCATTCAATCAAACTTTCACATCTTTGACATGGCGAACAGCATTCGTGCAGAGTACAAATAATACAACGCTGCAAAGTAATACAAAGTGCTCGCCTGTACGTTATCAAAATAACCAGCCTACCGGTATATGAAAAGTCAGTCTTTAATCATTGTGTCATCGTCTTCCTCCTGCGTACTAAAACCACCGACATCCTCTTCGTCGGTGTCGGAGAAGAACAGGCCGTATATAAGCCGCACCCTTGTATAAGCCGCAGGGACCAGAACGAGGGGAAAAAGTAGCGGCTTATAGTCCGGAAATTACGGTATATACATTGAATTATTTACATTATTTACAATCCGGGGTGTGGGATGTGGAGGGGGGGGGGGATTAGGTTGGGTTGCTATCAGCATACTACAGTCATCAACAATTATATCATCTATGAAATGGACTTATGACTGAAAGGACAAGATCACGGGTACAAGCGACCAAAATTAGTTTCCTCCGCCCGGTGGCGGGTCTCTCCCTTGGAGATAGGGTGAGAAGCGGGGAGGAGCCAGATGAGGTGGTTCGGGCATCTGCTCAGGATGCCACCCGAACGCCTCGAGGAAGACCCAGGACATGTTGGGAAGACTATGTCTCCCGGCTGGCCTGGGAATGCCTCGGGATCCCCCGGGAGGAGCTGGACGAAGTGGCTGGGGAGAGGAAAGTCTGGGCTTCTCTGCTTAGGCTGCTGCCCCCGCGACCTGACCTCGGATAAGCAGAGGAAAATGGATGGATGGATGGGATGGATGGAAATTGACATTGTAACAGTGAATGGGGATCGGCGTGGCGCGTTTGGGAGAGTGGCCGTGCCAGCAACCTGCGGGTTCCTGGTTCAATCCCCACCTTCTACCAACCTTGTCACCTCCGTTGTGTCCTTGAGCAAGACACTTCACCCTTGCTCCTGATGGGTGGTGGTTAGGGCCTTGCATGGCAGCTCCCGCCATCAGTGTGTGAATGTGTGTGTGAATGGGTGAATGTGGAAATAGTGTCAAAGCACTTTGAGTACCTTGAAGGTAGAAAAGCCCTGTACAAGTATTTACCATTTAATGGACATTGTAACAGTGAAGTTATCCAATCACTGCAAAAACTGAAATCTAAGTAAGAATAAATATCTCAAATAAGGGTGATACTGATAAGATAATTCTTCTCACTAAGCAGATTTTATGTTAGAGTGTTTTACTTGTTTGAAGGGTTTCGGTCCTAAATGATGTCAGTAAGATATTACAGCTTGTTGCTGAGATTTGATGAGTTATATTGAGTAAAACATGCTTGAAACTAGAATATCAACTGTTGTGTCATCAACACTCACAAGTATAAAACTACTTTTTTAAAGTAATCATGTCTGATTTCAAGAATGTAAATAAACATCATGACTTTGACACAATTGTGTCTCATAATTAAAACAGATGACAGCCAAATGGACTTTGCTGTTTTATTTCCAATGAAACGATATAAAGTAAGTACTCATATAGTAGTACAGTTGGTACAGTACAGTAAACTGACAGTTAATATTTAAACATATAACATGTGACATTTCTAACTATTTTGAACAGAAATAGTTCATGCACATTCAGATGAATTCTTCAAAATTACAATTAAAAATGTTTTGGCCGGGGGCCGGGCTGTATATATGTGCACTAATTGACTGAAAGAGCACGCACTTGGCGCGATGATGTCATGTTATCCATGGAAAAATGCATTTTTAGACAATATGATTTGCCTGAGCGGCTAGGAGACCCCGAGAGTAACAAGCGCTTGCCTTGTTGCCTTTCCATTAAGAACAATAAATTAGTTTTTAGTATAAGTTTGCTGGTTTCAATAAATGTAATGCCGAGTGCATATCATTATGTCAAGATAATGGCACTAGCATTTACTTCATTTAAGAACCTTTTTCAACATATTGAGAAAAAAGGTCTCATATTTGTTTTTTCGACCAAGAAAATTGCACTTGTTATTAGTGAGAATATTCTTATTTTAAGGTATTTTTGGGTTCATTGAAGTTAGCTAATTTTACTTGTTTTGGAAAGTCTTGACAAGCCAAATTTTCTTGTTCTATTTGGCAGATCATTTTCCTTAGTTCAAGTAAAATACCCCTAATTTTTGTATTTTTTTTCTTGTTTTTGAACACGGACTTTTTGCAGTGTAAGTGATTTACTTTGGTTAAAATAGTTGCCCCCTATTAAAAACTCGATTTAAATACTGTTTATAGACTCATTTTGTGATGTCAATGTTCCCTATGTTGTCCTATGCAGCATGCGATATTTAGTTTCACCAGCAGAGGGCGCTTGGCGCCTTTAGTATCAGTAGCTGGCCTGGAGAAGAAGTCAGTACTGATATGAGAAAAGCCGAGCATCAATCTCCGGTTGTAACGCTCTTTTAATTGTTTTGCAGGTAAGCTGGTTCAAATATAACACGTACACGCAGTAGTGGAGTTTCCTTTGTACCTTTTAGAGTAAGCAATGTCAAGCTAATGTATGTTTTGTTGAGTTTATGAGTTAAAAACTGGTCACATTCAGGGTTGTTTTCTAAAATGGCGGACGTCGCGTCGGTCCAACTTTAGTTTAATAAGAGTAAATTCACGACATAAATCCTCAGAAATACTTGAAAATAGGGTGTTAAATGCCATTATAAATATAATCCATAGATTATTAAACAATGATTAAAACATGATTTAAAGGTAGATAAAAACAGTAAAAAGGGTTTTTGTATATACGTATATATACAATATATATATATATATTTTTTTTTTTTTTGGAATATTTGTCAAAGTGTAATTTCTTCTGTACCTTTTAGAGTAAGCAATGTCAAGCTAAGGTCTGTTTGTTGAGTTTATGGCTTAAAAACGAGCCACATTCAGGGTTGTATTCTAAAATGGCGGACGTCGGTCCAACGGTAACCGCGGTGACGAAGCAAAATACAGTAACTTTAGTTTTAAGAGTAAGTTCACGACATAAATCCTCAGAGATACTTGAAAATAGGGTGTTAAATGGCATTTATGTTACAAGGAGATGCCAAACGAAGTTTTGAGTGTTGTATTGATAAGCACAGCAGATATGTGTCAAAGCTGAACTACAGTCAGTGTGTGTAATGGTAAAATGACATAAGATATAAATATAATCCATAGATTATTAAACAGTGATTAAAACGTGATTTAAAGGTAGACAAAAACAGTAAAAAGGGTTTTTGTATATATATATTTTTGGGAATATTTGTAAAATTGTTCAACTCCAGACATTGTATTTCGTGAAGAAGTCTGTCAGTACTGATATGAGAAAAGCAGAGGCATCAATCTCCGGTTGTAACGCTGTTTTTATTGTTTTGCAGGTAAACTGGTTCAAATATAACACGTACACGCAGTAGTGGAGTTTCTTCTGTACCTTTTAGAGTAAGCAATGTCAAGCTAAGGTATGTTTTGTTGAGTTTATGGCTTAAAAACGAGTCACATTCAGGGTTGTTTTCTAAAATGGCAGATGTCGGTCCAACGGTAACCGCGGTGACGAAGCAACTTTAGTTTTAAGAGTAAATTCACGACATAAATCCTCAGAGATACTTGAAAATAGGGTGTTAAATGCCATTATAAATATATCCATAGATTGTTAAACAGTGATTAAAAACATGATTTAAAGGTAGATAAAAACAGTAAAAAGGGTTTTTGTATATATATATATATATATATATATATATATATATATATATATATATATATATATATATATATATATATATATATATATATATATTGGAATATTTGTAAAAGTGTAGTTTCTTCTGTACCTTTTAGAGTAAGCAATGTCAAGCTAAGGTCTGTTTGTTGAGTTTATGGCTTAAAAACGAGTCACATTCATTGTTGTTTTCTAAAATGGCGGATGTCGGTCCAACGGTAACCATGGTGACGAAGCAAAATACAGTAACTTTAGTTTTAAGAGTAAGTTCACGACATAAATCCTCAGAGATACTTGAAAATAGGGTGTTAAATGCCATTTATGTTACAAGGACATGCCAAACGAAGTTTTGAGTGTTGCGAAAGCCAGTTACCTTGAAAAACTAATCTGATTAATGACTACTGATTACTCCGCTAGAAAGTAACTTAGTTACTTTATTGATCAGTCGATTTTAAAAGTAACCAAGTTAGATTACAAGTTACTTTATTAGTTACATTCAGCAATGCAGCTACCGACGTTACCCCCGCCGCCTCAACATAAAAATGACAAGCGGTTTTGCCAATAATCACTTTAACATTAACAACTGCACTTAACATAAATACTTGTTTTAGATATTTAAAAAATAAATAATGACAGTCTTTCTTTACTGGACATAAATCCTTGTTTTATCCATACATTAAAAAAATAAACAGTTTTTCTGTCATCAACACTCACAAATATAAAACTACTTTTTTAAAGTAATAATTTCTGATTTCAAGCATGTAAATAACATCATGACTTTGACACAATTGTGTCTCATAATTAAAACAGATGACAGCCAAATGGACTTTTTGTGACATTTCTAACTATTTTGAACAGAAATAGTTCATGCACATTCAGATGAATTCTTCAAAATTACAATTAAAAATGTTTTGCCGGGGGCCAGGCTGTATATATGTGCACTAATTGACTGAAAGAGCACGCACTTGGCACAATGATGTCATGTTATCCATGGAAAAATGCATTTTCAAACAATATGATTTGCCTGAGCGGCTAGGAGACCCGAGAGTAACAAGCGCTTGCCTTGTTGCCTTTCCATTAAGAACAATAAATTAGGTTTTAGTATAAGTTTGCTGGTTTCAATAAATATAATGCCGAGTGCATATCATTATGTCAAGATAATGGCACTAGCATTTACTTCATTTAAGAACCTTTTTCAACATATTGTGAAAAAAGGTCTCATATTTGTTTTTTCGACCAAGAAAAGTGCACTTATTAGTGAGAATATTCTTATTTTAAGGTATTTTGGGTTCATTGAGGTTAGCTAATTTTACTTGTTTTGGAAAGTCTTGACAAGCCAAATTTTCTTGTTCTATTGGCAGATCATTTTCCTTAGTTCAAGTAAAATACCCCTAATTTTTGTATTTTTTTTCTTGTTTTTAAACACAGACTTTTTGCAGTGTAAGTGATTTACTTTGATTACAATAGTTGCTCCCTATTAAAAACTCCATTTAAATACTGTTTATAGACTCAGATTTAAATAGATCGAGTTTATAGACTCATTTGTTTATGATGTCAATGTTCCTTATGTTGTCCTATGCAGCGTGCGATATTTAGTTTCACCAGCAGTGGGCGCTTGGCGCCTTTAGTATCAGTAGCTGGCCTGGAGAAGAAGTCAGTACTGATATGAGAAAAGCAGAGCATCAATCTCCGGTTGTAACGCTGTTTTAATTGTTTTGCAGGTAAGCTGGTTCAAATATAACACGTACACGCAGTAGTGGAGTTTCCTTTGTACCTTTTAGACTAAGCAATGTCAAGCTAATGTATGTTTTGTAGAGTTTATGAGTTAAAAACGAGTCACATTCAGGGTTGTTTTCTAAAATGGCGGACGTCGGTCCAACTTTAGTTTAATAAGAGTAAGTTCACGACATAAATCCTCAGAAATACTTGAAAATAGGGTGTTAAATGCCATTATAAATATAATCCATAGATTATTAAACAGTGATTAAAAACATGATTTAAAGGTAGATAAAAACAGTAAAAATATTTTTTGTATATATATATTTTTTTTTATTTTTTTTAATATTTGGAAAATTGTACAGTTTCTTTCTGTACCTTTTTAGAGTAAGCAATGTCAAGCTAAGGTCTGTTTGTTGAGTTTATGGCTTAAAAACGAGTCACATTCATTGTTGTTTTCTAAAATGGCGGACGTCGGTCCAACGGTAACCGCGGTGACGAAGCAAAATACAGTAACTTTAGTTTTAAGAGTAAGTTCACGACATAAATCCTCAGAGATACTTGAAAATAGGGTGTTAAATGCCATTATAAATAGAATACATAGATTGTTAAACAGTGATTAAAAACATGATTTAAAGGTAGATAAGAACAGTAAAAAGGGTTTTTGTATATATATATATATATATATATATATATATATATATATATATATATATATATATATATATATATATATATATATATATATATATATTTTGGAATATTTGTAAAAGTGTAGTTTCTTCTGTACCTTTTAGAGTAAGCAATGTCAAGCTAAGGTATGTTTTGTTGAGTTTATGAGTTAAAAACGAGCCACATTCAGGGTTGATTTCTAAAATGGCGGACGTCGGTCCAACGGTAACCGCGGTGACGAAGCAAAATACAGTAACTTTAGTTTTAAGAGTAAGTTCACGACATAAATCCTCAGAGATACTTGAAAATAGGGTGTTAAATGGCATTTATGTTACAAGGACATGCCAAACGAAGTTTTGAGTGTTGTCAAAGCCAGTTACCTTGAAAAACTAATCTGATTAATGACTACTGATTACTCCTTTAGAAAGTAACCTAGTTACTTTACTGATTAATCGATTTTAAAAGTAACCAAGTTAGATTACAAGTTACTTTATTAGTTACATTCAGCAATGCAGCTACCAACGTTACCCCCGCCGCCTCAACATAAAAATGACAAGCGGTTTTGCCAATAATCACTTTAACATTAACAACTGCACTTAACATAAATACTTGTTTTAGATATTAAAAAAATAAATAATGACAGTCTTTCTTTACTGGACATAAATCCTTGTTTTATCTATACATTAAAAAAATAAACAGTTTTTCTGTCATCAACACTCACAAGTATAAAACTACTTTTTTAAAGTCATCATTTCTGATTTCAAGCATGTAAATAAACATCATGACTTTGACACAATTGTGTCTCATAATTAAAACAGATGACAGCCAAATGGACTTTGCTGTTTTATTTTCAATGAAACGATATAAAGTAAGTACTCATATAGTAGTACAGTTGGCACAGTACAGTAAACTGACAGTTAATATTTAAACATATAACATGTGACATTTCTAACTATTTTGAACAGAAATAGTTCATGCACATTCAGATGAATTCTTCAAAATAACAATTAAAAATGTTTTGGCCGGGGGCCGGGCTGTATATATGTGCACTAATTGACTGAAAGAGCACGCACTTGGCGCGATGATGTCATGTTATCCATGGAAAAATGCATTTTTAGACAATATGATTTGCCTGAGCGGCTAGGAGACCCCGAGAGTAACAAGCGCTTGCCTTGTTGCCTTTCCATTAAGAACAATAAATTAGGTTTTAGTATAAGTTTGCTGGTTTCAAGAAATGTAATGCCGAGCGCATATCATTATGTCAAGATAATGGCACTAGCATTTACTTCATTTAAGAACATTTTTCAACATATTGAGAAAAATGATCTCATATTTGTTTTTTCGACCAAGAAAAGTGCACTTGTTATTAGTGAGAATATTCTTATTTTAAGGTACTTTTGGGTTCATTGAAGTTAGCTAATTTTACTTGTTTTGGAAAGTCTTGACAAGCCAAATTTTCTTGTTCTATTGACATATAATTTTCCTTAGTTCAAGTAAAAATACCCTTAATGTTTTATTTTTTTTTTCCTTGTTTTTGAACACGGACTTTTTGCAGTGTAAGTGATTTACTTTGATTAAAATAGTTTCCCCCTATTACAAACTCGATTTAAATACTGTTTATAGACTCATTTGTGATGTCAATGTTCCCTATGTTGTCCTATGCAGCGTGCGATATTTAGTTTCACCAGCAGAGGGCGCTTGGCGCCTTTAGTATCAGTAGCTGGCCTGGAGAAGAAGTCAGTACTGATATGAGAAAAGCCGAGCATCAATCTCCGGTTGTAACGCTCTTTTAATTGTTTTGCAGGTAAGCTGGTTCAAATATAACACGTACACGCAGTAGTGGAGTTTCCTTTGTACCTTTTAGAGTAAGCAATGTCAAGCTAATGTATGTTTTGTTGAGTTTATGAGTTAAAAACTGGTCACATTCAGGGTTGTTTTCTAAAATGGCGGACGTCGGTCCAACTTTAGTTTAATAAGAGTAAGTTCACGACATAAATCCTCAGAAATACTTGAAAATAGGGTGTTAAATGCCATTATAAATATAATCCATAGATTATTAAACAGTGATTAAAACATGATTTAAAGGTAGATAAAAACAGTAAAAAGGGGTTTTGTATATATATATATATATACAATATATATATATATTTATTTTTTTTTGAATATTTGTCAAAGTGTAATTTCTTCTGTACCTTTTAGAGTAAGCAATGTCAAGCTATGGTCTGTTTGAGTTTATGGCTTAAAAACGAGCCACAGTCAGGGTTGTATTCTAAAATGGCGGACGTCGGTCCAATGGTAATCGCGGTGACGAAGCAAAATACAGTAACTTTAGTTTTAAGAGTAAGTTCACGACATAAATCCTCAGAGATACTTGAAAATAGGGTGTTAAATGGCATTTATGTTACAAGGAGATGCCAAACGAAGTTTTGAGTGTTGTATTTATCATAAGCACAGCAGATATGTGTCAAAGCTGAACTACAGTCAGTGTGTGTAATGGTAAAATGACATAAGATATAAATATAATCCATAGATTATTAAACAGTGATTAAAACGTGATTTAAAGGTAGACAAAAACAGTAAAAAGGGTTTTTGTATATATATATTTTTGGGAATATTTGTAAAATTGTTCAACTCCAGACATTGTATTTTGTGAAGAAGTCTGTCAGTACTGATATGAGAAAAGCAGAGGCATCAATCTCCGGTTGTAACGCTGTTTTTATTGTTTTGCAGGTAAGCTGGTTCAAATATAACACGTACACGCAGTAGTGGAGTTTCTTCTGTACCTTTTAGAGTAAGCAATATCAAGCTAAGGTATGTTTTGTTGAGTTTATGGCTTAAAAACGAGTCACATTCAGGGTTGTTTTCTAAAATGGCGGATGTCGGTCCAACGGTAACCGCGGTGATGAAGCAACTTTAGTTTTAAGAGTAAATTCACGACATAAATCCTCAGAGATACTTGAAAATAGGATGTTAAATGCCATTATAAATATTATCCATAGATTGTTAAACAGTGATTAAAAACATGATTTAAAGGTAGATAAAAACAGTAAAAATGGTTTTTGTATATATATATTTTTTTAATATTTGGAAAATTGTAGAGTTTCTTCTGTACCTTTTAGAGTAAGCAATGTCAAGCTGAGGTCTGTTTGTTGAGTTTATGGCTTAAAAACAAGTCACATTCATTGTTGTTTTCTAAAATGGCGGATGTCGGTCCAACGGTAACCATGGTGACGAAGCAAAATACAGTAACTTTAGTTTTAAGAGTAAGTTCACGACATAAATCCTCAAAGATACTTGAAAATAGGGTGTTAAATGCCATTTATGTTACAAGGACATGCCAAACGAAGTGATTTTGATTGATTGATTGAGACTTTTATTAGTAGGTTGCACAGTGAAGTACATATTCCGTACAATTGACCACTAAATGGTAACACCCGAATAAGTTTTTCAACTTGTTTAAGTCGGGGTCCACTTAAATTGATTCATGATACAGATATATACTATCATATATACTACGTTTTGAGTGTTGTATTGATCATAAGCACAGCAGATATGTGTCAAAGCTGAACTACAGTCAGTGTGTGTAATGGTAAAATGACATAAGATATAAATATAATCCATAGATTATTAAACAGTGATTAAAACGTGATTTAAAGGTAGACAAAAACGGTAAAAAGGGTTTTTGTATATATATATTTTTGGGAATATTTGTAAAATTGTTCAACTCCAGACATTGTATTTTGTGAAGAAGTCTGTCAGTACTGATATGAGAAAATCAGAGGCATCAATCTCCGGTTGTAACGCTGTTTTTATTGTTTTGCAGGTAAGCTGGTTCAAATATAACACGTACACGCAGTAGTGGAGTTTCTTCTGTACCTTTTAGAGTAAGCAATATCAAGCTAAGGTATGTTTTGTTGAGTTTATGGCTTAAAAACGAGTCACATTCAGGGTTGTTTTCTAAAATGGCGGATGTCGGTCCAACGGTAACCGCGGTGATGAAGCAACTTTAGTTTTAAGAGTAAATTCACGACATAAATCCTCAGAGATACTTGAAAATAGGGTGTTAAATGCCATTATAAATATTATCCATAGATTGTTAAACAGTGATTAAAAACATGATTTAAAGGTAGATAAAAACAGTAAAAATGGTTTTTGTATATATATATATATTTTTTTTTTTAAATATTTGGAAAATTGTAGAGTTTCTTCTGTACCTTTTAGAGTAAGCAATGTCAAGCTGGGGTCTGTTTGTTGAGTTTATGGCTTAAAAACAAGTCACATTCATTGTTGTTTTCTAAAATGGCGGATGTCGGTCCAACGGTAACCGTGGTGACGAAGCAAAATACAGTACCTTTAGTTTTAAGAGTAAGTTCACGACATAAATCCTCAGAGATACTTGAAAATAGGGTGTTAAATGCCATTTATGTTACAAGGACATGCCAAACGAAGTGATTTTGATTGATTGATTGAGACTTTTATTAGTAGGTTGCACAGTGAAGTACATATTCCGTACAATTGACCACTAAATGGTAACACCCGAATAAGTTTTTCAACTTGTTTAAGTCGGGGTCCACTTAAATATATTCATGATACAGATATATACTATCATATATACTAAGTTTTGAGTGTTGTATTGATCATAAGCACAGCAGATATGTGTCAAAGCTGAACTACAGTCAGTGTGTGTAATGGTAAAATGACATAAGATATAAATATAATCCATAGATTATTAAACAGTGATTAAAAACGTGATTTAAAGGTAGACAAAAACAGTAAAAAGGGTTTTTGTATATATATATTTTTGGGAATATTTGTAAAATTGTTCAACTCCAGACATTGTATTTTGTGAAGAAGTCTGTCAGTACTGATATGAGAAAAGCAGAGGCATCAATCTCCGGTTGTAACGCTGTTTTTATTGTTTTGCAGGTAAGCTGGTTCAAATATAACACGTACACGCAGTAGTGGAGTTTCTTCTGTACCTTTTAGAGTAAGCAATATCAAGCTAAGGTATGTTTTGTTGAGTTTATGGCTTAAAAACGAGTCACATTCAGGGTTGTTTTCTAAAATGGCGGATGTCGGTCCAACGGTAACCGCGGTGATGAAGCAACTGTAGTTTAAGAGTAAATTCACGACATAAATCCTCAGAGATACTTGAAAATAGGGTGTTAAATGCCATTATAAATATTATCCATAGATTGTTAAACAGTGATTAAAAACATGATTTAAAGGTAGATAAAAACAGTAAAAATGTTTTTTGTATATATATATATATATATTTTTTTTTTTTAATATTTGGAAAATTGTAGAGTTTCTTTTGTACTTTTTAGAGTAAGCAATGTCAAGCTGAGGTCTGTTTGTTGAGTTTTTGGCTTAAAAACGAGTCACATTCATTGTTGTTTTCTAAAATGGCGAACGTCGGTCCAACGGTAACCGCGGTGACGAAGCAAAATACAGTAACTTTAGTTTTAAGAGTAAGTTCACGACATAAATCCTCAGAGATACTTGAAAATAGGTTGTTAAATGGCATTTATGTTACAAGGAGATGCCAAACGAAGTTTTGAGTGTTGTATTGATCATAAGCACAGCAGATATGTGTCAAAGCTGAACTACAGTCAGTGTGTGTTAGGGATGTGCGTATCGATCCTGTGGTATCGATATATCGATACTCACACACTACTTATTTGGCATCACTTTTCTGGAAAAAAGTATCGATATAAACCAAAAAACGGCGTGTGGGGGGTGCAAGCATCACTTTCAGATGTTTTTGATGACTTACTTAACTTACTATGTGCTGGGACACCCCTGTACTTGGCAGAGTATAGAGCTGGCCCAGTCACGTCACAGGAGACAGCGAATGAGCGTCGTCAACGTGCAACACACACACAGCCAGCCGACAGCGATGCAGCCAGGCATATTTATTTTGATGCAGCCAGGCGTATTTATTTTAATTTTACTTTCATTATATATTGACCATAATAAATGTGGTATAAATGGTCTGTATTTGTCTTGTGATTTGTCTTAAATAATAACAATAGTAATAATATTTTTGACTGACAAAAATTGCCAATAAGAAATTAATGGTATCGGTATCAATGAAAATGCAAGAAAAAGTATCGGTATGATATCGAATCCTAAAAGTGTGGTATCGCCCATCCCTAGTGTGTGTAATGGTAAAATGACATAAGATATAAATATAATTCATAGATTATTAAACAGTGATTAAAAACGTGATTTAAAGGTAGACAAAAACAGTAAAAAGGGTTTTTGCATATATATATATTTTTTGGGAATATTTGTAAAATTGTTCAACTCCAGACATTGTATTTTGTGAAGAAGTCTGTCAGTACTGATATGAGAAAAGCAGAGGCATCAATCTCCGGTTGTAACGCTGTTTTTATTGTTTTGCAGGTAAGCTGGTTCGCATATAACACGTACACGCAGTAGTGGAGTTTCTTCTGTACCTTTTAGACTAAGCAATGTCAAGCTAAGGTATTTTTTGTTGAGTTTATGGCTTAAAAACGAGTCACATTCAGGGTTGTTTTCTAAAGTGGCGGATGTCGGTCCAACGGTAACCGCGGTGATGAAGCAACTTTAGTTTTAAGAGTAAATTCACGACATAAATCCTCAGAGATACTTGAAAATAGGATGTTAAATGCCATTATAAATAGAATACATAAATTGTTAAACAGTGATTAAAAACATGATTTAAAGGTAGATAAGAACAGTAAAAAGGGTATATATATATATATATATATATATATATATATTGGAATATTTGTAAAAGTGTAGTTTCTTCTGTACCTTTTAGAGTAAGCAATGTCAAGCTAAGGTATGTTTTGTTGAGTTTATGAGTTAAAAACGAGCCACATTCAGGGTTGATTTCTAAAATGGCGGACGTCGGTCCAACGGTAACCATGGTGACGAAGCAAAATACAGTAACTTTAGTTTTAAGAGTAAGTTCACGACATAAATCCTCAGAGATACTTAAAAACAGGGTGTTAAATGGCATTTATATTACAAGGACATGCCAAACGAAGTTTTGAGTGTTGTCAAAGCCAGTTACCTTGAAAAACTAATCTGATTAATGACTACTGATTACTCCTTTAGGAAGTAACCTAGTTACTTTACTGATTAGTCGATTTTAAAAGTAACCAAGTTAGATTACAAGTTACTTTATTAGTTACATTCAGCAATGCAGCTACCGACGTTACCCCCGCCGCCTCAACATCAAAATGACAAGCGGTTTTGCCAATAATCACTTTAACATTAACAACTGCACTTAACATAAATACTTGTTTTAGATATTAAAAAAATAAATAATGACAGTCTTTCTTTACTGGACATAAATCCTTGTTTTATCTATACATTAAAAAAATAAACAGTTTTTCTTTACAGTCATAAATTATTTGTTTTTTATCAAATAAAATAAATACTGTCTTTTTTACCTGACTGTTAATACTGCAATGGAAAAACCTACAAATATAAATGTAACTATTAAATGATGTTTCACTTTTCTTCTGAACACTGAACCTGTCCACAACATCAGAGCAGCTAGGCGTGGTTTTACAAAACAGTGTATAACACCACGTTAGCTCTAATTGTTCTATTGTTATAATCCAGTTATGAGTCAAACAGTGGCGTGGGGCGAGTAAACTAGTGGTTGTACCTCATTAACAACAGCCTCTCAAACCTCTTGTCAGAAAGTCTATTCCTCATTCAGTCCGGCTTTCAGGTTGCTCTCCATCTGTGCATACTCCATTTCCAGGTAAGACCAAAAGGATGTTCTGTGATGCAAGTCCACCTTGATCGTAGCAAAGATCTTGTTTATTATGGCACGGAACGAGGGCGAGTCAACTGTGCAGCTTTTCCTCCACAACATACTGCCCGACCAACTTCTTTAGCTCCAAATAATGACTGTATTTCCAACTTGAAAACGCGCTTCTCTCTCCGCCCTCCATTGTTGTTTACTTCGGTGTCGCACACGTGTGTCATCCTCATGCTAAAAACGTGACTTGTCGCTTACGTGACGTCACTTTCCAAGATGACAAGAAGAAATAGAACTTATTTTTACGAAGGAAAATAAAAAATAGTAATGCACAGTGACTTGGATTAAATAAACTTTAATCTAGCTTTATTGCAGAAGCTCCTTAAAAACAGCAGTGCTCCTGTAACTGACAAAATCCAATTTATACTGTAGAGGATGTGAGTTCCCTGGAATATACAAAACAAGACTACCATATTTATGGACTATAGAGCGCACCGGTATATTAGCCGCACCCACTTAACTTTAGGGAAAATAATGTTTCCATATATTAGTCGCACCAGACTATAAGTCGCAGATATATATGTTGCAAAATGAGTTATTTGCACAGAAATATTCAGTAAATGTTTATTTACATACCTTGATTGTTTTCAAACATAAAACTAATATGGTAGTAAAACAGCCGATCAAACAAAACAGAAGTCATTGTCATGGACCCACTAGCTGCGGAAGCTAGCCCTCCAATCAAATAAACAGACTCAATAACTCCGCGGTGACGTTTTGGTGAATTTACTGAAGAGTTTGTGAAACTGAAACAATACAAAAAGAAGGCCGCTGTAAGTTGACAATGCTCTCGACGCCGCTAGCGTTATTGCATTACAATTGCACGTACAAATACGCATGAAAACACTCCTACAGACAGGTTTAGTAAGTATCCGCAATTTTAGTTATATTGTCAAACTTACCAACGTTGTTTAGAGTTATGAATTGGAAATCTATATGAGTATGAGTAGAAATGCTATGGATGGCTAGAAGACTGTACGGCACTCTACTTCCGGTCGAAGGCACTAAATGGAAGGACACTGCAGAACCTGCAATGAGTGAATTCCTCCAAAAAATGGCACCATAGCACTAACAATAAAACACCTTAGTGTATTTGCTTGTTGTTTTTTTGAAAACAATTTATATATATATATATATATATATATATATATATATATATATATATATATATATATATATATATATATATATATAAAAATAGCCACACTGTTTTATAAGCCGTACGGTTCAAAGTGTAGGAAAAAGTAGGGGCTTACAGTCTGGAAGTTAAGGTAGTATTCAAGACAAGTCTGGCCTCACTGTCCTTAACTTTCTGGAAATGTGGCCCCCAAAACACTGACTATAGAGCGTACCTTATAAGTCGCATCCACCCTGACTATAGAGCGTACCTTATTATAAGTCACCCACCCTGACTATAGAGCGTACCTCATAAGTCGCATCCACCCTGACTATAGAGCGTACCTTATTATAAGTCGCATCCACCCTGACTATAGAGCAGGGGTGGGCAATTAATTTTTACCGGGGGCCGCATGAGCAACCCGAGCACTGCTGAAGGGCCACATCGACAATATTTCAGTTAAATTTTGCTCAATATTATTTTTGATATACCGTAAAATAAATAATACTAATTCCATTTAACCTAACTTAACTTTATACAAAAGCAGATTGCTTTTGATGGTTTTATTTAAACTCTTAATCCTTAAATATTTATATTAGGCTTTGCGAAATTGAAATAAGAAAACAAAAACAGTCATTGAATCACTGCAATTTATTTTTAACTTGTTCACACTTTAACTTTGTTCCACAAACAAGGAAAAACAACAAATAACTTAACAAGTTTATAGAATACTGCAATACAACAAACAATAACTTGTTATGTTTTCCACCTCATTTTACCTCTTTAGTGCGAATAATCCAGTCTGTTCTGGGCTTGAACAAGGGCATTGAAATCTGGCTGAATGTCTGAGGTGGCTATGCGAAGGACAGCTAAGAGGTGCTCATCAGTGATGGAGGATCTGTGTTTGGATTTGTTAAACTTCATCACAGAAAATGTCTGTTCACATACGTAGGTGGATCCAAAGAGGACCAGAATCATCTGAGCATGCCTCCTCAGGTGTGGAAAGTTCTCCTCTTTGAGGGAGGAGTAAAAGTCCAGCAATGAGACTGACCTGAAGTGCTTGGCCAGGAGTAGGTCAGACTGCAGGTCAATGAGCTCCATCTGAACATGGCTTGGTGCATTGTCCACACTGCAGTTGAAGGGAGAAGAAACCATGTGCATTTCACTCTCAATAGTTTTGAAATCGCCTCGAAAACTCTCCATGCAGTGCTTCTAACTTGCTTGAGTATTTGTGGAGGTGATCAGCTGATCTTGTGGCTTCTTTTAGTGTTGGCAAGTGGGTCAGAATGTTGTCCTTCACTTGACTTGAGAGAAGCTGCAACTTTCTCCTGAAAGCCGTCACTGCACTTTACATCTCATGCACAAAAAGGCCCTTGCGCTGCAGTTTGACATTCAGTTCGTTCATGAGTGCAGTCACATCCACAGGGAATCCGAGGTCTGCCACCCAGTCTTCATCTGAAAGTTCTGGGATGTCATGTCCTTTTTTCCCACAGAAATTCTGAATCTGGTCTCTAAGGTCCCAGACACTTTTCAGAACTTTTCCCAGGCTGAGCCACCTGACGTTGCTGTGGTAGCTTATGTCACCATGTTCACTCTCATTTTCCTCCAAAAGTGCAACAAATTGTCTATGATTTAACGCTCTCGCTCTGATAAAGTTAACTGTTTTACTTACATCAACAACATGGTTAATTTTTAACACTGTATTACACAACACTTCCTGATGTATAATACAATGTAAAAATGTCAATTTCTGCACAGGGTTACCGTAATTTCCAGACTATAAGCCGCACCTGACTATAAGCCGCACAAGCTAAATTTAGGGGAAAATACAGATTGCTCCACATATAAGCCGCACCCGACTATAAGCCGCAGGGTTTTGATGTGTAATTACCGTAGTATATAGGGGTTCCTGCTACCACGGAGGGGATTGTCGGGACAGAGATGAATGTTTGGGAACGCAAAGCGTCCCATTTATTAACAATAAATCTTTCAATCGAACTTTCACATCTTTGACATGCCGAACAGCATTCGTGCAGAGTACAAATAATACAACGGTGCAAAGTAATACAAAGTGCTCGCCTGTACGTTATCAAAATAACCAGTCTACAGGTATATGAAAAGTCAGTCTTTAATCATTGTGTCATCGTCTTCCTCCTGCGTACTAAAACCACCGAAATCCTCTTCGTCTGTGTCGGAGAAGAACAGGCCGTAAATAAGCCGCACCCTTGTATAAGCCGCAGGGACCAGAACGAGGGGAAAAAGTAGCTGCTTATAGTCCGGAAATTACGGTAATTTCAGTCACTTTATCCTGCATCCTCTTTAAAAGTCCAACATTTTTCCCCGTCAGATTTGGACAACCATCTGTTGTCACCTGCCAGCTTGTCCCATTTCAGTCCTAAAATGTCCAAACACGCATTTACCTCTGAACAAGTCACTACCTGTGGTTCTCCCTTTAATTGACTGCATGGCTGCAAGCTCCTCCGTGATTTGAAAGTCCTTAGTTATCCCACGTAAAAAGATGAGCAGCTGGGCGGTGTCACGTACATCACAGCTCTCATCCAAAGCCAGCGAAAAATAATCAAAGTCGGCCGTTCTGTTCTTCAGCTGAAGCTCCAAATTTCCAGCGATGGCTACAACGCGCCTCGTTACAGTGCGTCGGGATAGTGACACATTCTCAAATGCGCCCCTCTTCTCCGGGCATATGAGCGCAGCAGAGTCCAATAAACATTCCTTAATAAACTCCCCGTCAGAAAACGCCTTACTTTTTCTGGCGATTTTGTGAGAAATTATGAAACTTGTCCTGACAGCTGCATCTCTGTGGGTGTGAAATTGGGTAAAAAGTCCTTGTTGGGTTTGCCGTTTTGCCATCAGCGCATCAGCCTCCCTTGCGCGCTCTCCATCGGCCAGATTCCGGTATTTTTCCCCGTGCTTCGTTGTGTAGTGTCGATTCAAATTATATTCCTTCAACACAGCAACATGTGTTCCACAAATTAAGCACACGGCTTTTCCTTTCATTTCTGTAAAAAAATACTTGGCAGTCCACGTCTTGTTGAAAACCCGGCATTACTCATCAACTTTTCTTTTTTTAGCGTGAGCTGACATTTTGGGGGATAACCGCGTGCATCACGTGTCGCCATGCACCTGCACTCACAGGTTACACACGGACATACGCCCATAAATGACACTTTTCAAAACAAAAGCAGCACAGTTGTATTGCACGCACGACATTGATGTTTTTTAAACTTTATTTTGTAGTTTCAGATTGCAGCTGTTCACAATCGCGCACGAGCATACGTCCACACGGAAGTAATACAAATAACGCTTTTCAAAACAAAAGCAGTGCCGTTGTATTGCACACTCGACATAGATACTTTTTTAAATTTATTTTGTAATTTATGATTGGCCTCACGGCTTACCGGCCCGCGGGCCGCAGAATGCCCAGGTCTGCTATAGAGCGTACCTTATAAGTCACACCCACCCTGACTATAGAGCGTACCTTATTATAAGTCACACCCACCCTGACTATAGAGCATACCTTATTATAAGTTGCATCCACCCTGACTATAAAGCGTACCGTATTATAAGTCACACCCACCCTGACTATAGAGCGTACCTTATAAGTCACACCCACCCTGACTATAGAGCATACCTTATTATAAGTTGCATCCACCCTGACTATAGAGCGTACCTTATTATAAGTCACACTCACCCTGACTATAGAGCGTACCTTATTATAAGTCGCATCCACCCTGACTATAGAGCGTACCTTATTATAAGTCTCATCCACACTGACTATAGAGCGTACCTTATTATAAGTCACACCCACCCTGACTATAGAGCGTACCTTATTATAAGTCGCATCCACCCTGACTATAGAGCGTACCTTATTATAAGTCTCATCCACACTGACTATAGAGCGTACCTTATAAGTCACACCCACCCTGACTATAGAGCGTACCTTATTATAAGTCTCATCCACACTGACTATAGAGCGTACCTTATTATAAGTCACACCCACACTGACTACAGAGCGTACCTTATTATAAGTCTCATCCACACTGACTATAGAGCGTACCTTATTATAAGTCACACCCACCCTGACTATAGAGCGTACCTTATTATAAGTCGCATCCACCCTGACTATAGAGCGCACCTTATTATAAGTCGCATCCACCCTGACTATTGAGCGTACCTTATAAGTCACACCTACCTTGACTATAGAGCGTACCTTATTATAAGTTGCACTCACCCTGACTATAGAGCGTACCTTATAAGTCGCATCCACCCTGACTATAGAGCGTACCTTATTATAAGTCACACCTTCCCTGACTTAGAGCGTACCTTATTATAAGTCACACCCACCCTGACTAGAGCATACCTCATAAGTTGCACCCACCCTGACTATAGAGCGTACCTTATTATAAGTCACACCCACCCTGACTATAGAGCGTACCTTATTATAAGTCACACCCACCCTGACTAGAGCATACCTCATAAGTTGCACCCACCCTGACTATAGAGCGTACCTTATTATAAGTCACACCTACCCTGACTATACAGCGTACCTTATTATAAGTCACATTCACCCTGACTATAGAGCGTACCTTATTATAAGTCGCACCCACCCTGACTATAGAGCGTACCTTATTATAAGTCACACCTACCCTGACTTAGAGCGTACCTTATTATAAGTCACACCCTCCCTGACTATAGAGCGTACCTTATTATAAGTCACACCTACCCTGACTTAGAGCGTACCTTATTATAAGTCACACCCACCCTGACTATAGAGCGTACCTTATTATAAGGGGCACCCACCCTGACTATCGAGCGTACCTCATTATTAGTTGCACCCACCCTGACTGTTAAGAATTCTCCATGTTTATCTGTTTTCAGATACTTTATTTTGAAGCATTTCTTGACAGTGTCACTTCCACTTCTTTCCTGTAGGTGTCACTTCCGCTTCCCTTTTGACATGTGTGAATGTGTGGTAACTTGTTTCTCTGCTATGTTTAATTGGTGATCTAGTCTTTGACAATGTGAGTATGTTGATTATATAAGACTCATTTAGTTTAATAGACATCACTGTGATTGTGTAACGTTTAGTGGTGTTTTATTAATATGATTGGTTCTGTGTTGTCAGAATGCTACGAGCTATTATCTTCCTGTCAAGGATGGCATTGCTGCTGCTAATGTGGCTAGCTCACATGCCATTGTGAAAATGCAATATATTATGTATCTAGTACTTTACTTTGAGCATATCTATAGTCATAATATATATATTGTTGTTTAGGTAAATGACATACATTTTGATGGGTGTGTGCTTGTGGTTTACAGATACTAACCGAACCTAACCTAAACCAATATCCACCATTAACGTTGGAAGAGTCCAAATGATGATCGTGTGTTCTCTGACCGGAACCCCAATGTGGTCAATACCTGAAAAAAACAGTCGCAGAGTTTAATACTCAACAAAGGTCCTTCGAGCTGGATACAATTGGCTACAATGGAAATGTCATCAGAGGATGAATCAACTTCTCCATTTCATCCTGATGCACGAGACCGATCGGTGAGGGAACGCCGTACCCCAAAACATCTTGAAGACTACATCCTTGCCTATAATGTGCAGAGACCTGCCCTTTCCTCCCCCCCTACCAAGATGGAGGAGCAGAGAGGAGCAGCGGCCACAGTGAACAGTAGCCAAGCAGATGCATTGCTTCAAATAGATGGCCGAGTAACCTCACATTGTGCCACGTCAGTCGACATGCTGAATGTTTCTTCACTCAGGAAACTAATGGAATCAGTATCAGTAAAGGAAAAGGAGGAGACGGACGAAATTACTCGACTTACTGCTAAACTCCGCCAATATGAGAGCAGACAACGGCGACGGCAACAGCTGATGGAACACATATCTTCCTTCCTCATAGAAGAAGAAATGGATGGCAATGACCTTCACGGAGCCTTCACCAGCACAACCTCCTTCAGTGAGCAACAGTTGTGCTGCAATTTCCATTTCACATACTCCCTCACTTGAACCAGTAACAAAGCAGCTGCACTTTGTAAAGCCTCCACTTGAGGGATGTATAACAGCAAGCATGCATTCAAGTGTCGGGGAACGAAACTAACAAAGTGGACATCATTCCTGCAGCTGCACGTGAGAGAGCTGCTTCCCCACTAACATTAACACAAACATTCTCACCACAATGCCCAAACTCCCCCTCCTCTGTTGCTTCATATGGAATGGTGTTGCCTGCTGTACATCAGGAACAACTCCCCGGCCAGGACACATTATTACTACAACTCAAGGGCCCTCCTCAGCACTGTGGCAAATCTGGAGAATGCATCCAACCAGCCGATCATCAACTCACTACAGCAACCTGTACACCTGCAGTTGCTTCTTACAATCAATCAATCAATCAATGTTTATTTATATAGCCCTAAATCATAAAAGTCTCAAAGGGCTGCACAAGCCACAACGACATCCTCGGCACAACAACCCCCTGAATGTGCTCCGTCATCCCTTTCCACCTGCAATACCTGACACTCACTCAGGTGCAAACGTAACTTATCACCTCCCGGGCTCACAGCAGTAACAACACCTCAGTACCCATTATACACTTCACCACTAGAGGGTAGCATGCCCACAGTCTTATCAGCCACAGATGCTGTCAAGTCACAATGTTCCCCCATTACCCACTAACTTGTCACAACGCTCAACTTACGGAGTGCCACAACCTAAAATTCCAGGATTTACTGCAGACAGTGCGAGAGAGTTTGCTAACCTCAAGCTTGCTCTTTGTAACCTATTCGAACCCCATCCAGACTTAAGTGAGAATTACAAATATCAAGCTACTTGAACATCTCAAGCTTCCAGAAGCACAAATGATAGGTCAGTCGTGCCGCCACCATCCATACCCATATACAGCCACCATGCAAGCTTTGCAGTTCCAGTATGGTCAGCCACATCAGCTTGCTCAAAGCGAAATAGCAGCCATTCTGACCTCCCCAGATGTCAAGCCGACTTTCAAAGATTTGCTCTGTGTGTTCATCTCCTAGTGAGCATGCTGCTCTCCTCAGAGGGACCACAAGGCATGGAACTGAAATGCTGCTCACATGTCGATCGCCTACTTGGCAAGCTGCCAAAGTACCACAGAGATGGGTTCATCGAGCATCTACAGTTACAAGGAAAATTAAATGGCACAAGTCTGAACCCCTACAACCTGCAGGACCTAAATGGATGGCTTCAAGGTAAAGCACAACAGCAGCGCCTTTCCAGCAGATTGGTGCAACGCTATCAACGGGAGAAGCCCTCGGGGAACGCAACAGAAATAGGTCCCTTCAGGGTCAAAGGTCAAGCTACAGCTGTGTATCTTGGAGCAGTGCCAGCATGACAGGGTGCCTCCACTAAGCACGCTCTTGCTGAAACCAACAAAGCTAACAAAATGCATTGTCTCTTCTGCAATAGCAAGGAACACTATATTAGTCCCTGTCAACAGATCAGAAAACATTCTGCGGCGCACCTGGATAAATGGATAGTAGAAGAAGGACGATGCTGGAGATGTGCACGTGCTCATGCACCTGACGCATGTACTCTCAAGAAGCCCCGCAGCGCTGCAATGGTATCCACCTCCAAGTTCTCCACAATGTAGCTCAATGGTATAGTGAAGACACCCAGATGACTCCCACAGAGAGTCGTGTCTATTTGACTCCCAGCATCACCTCTAGTAGAGTGCTCCTGAAAGTTGTTCCTGCACTGCTGCACCATAATTCAAAATCAATGGAGACATTTGCTGTCTTAGATGATGGGGCTCAACGAACTATGATTTTACCTGACGCAGCACAACATCTACACTTGCATGGCCAACATGAAATCCTTGCTGTGCGCACAGACCTTACCCACCTCAAGGGTTTAACAGTTGACTTTGAGATTTCCCCTATAAAGAACCCAGGGAAACAGTACCAAGTGCAAAGTGCGTTTACTGCACAAGGTCTGGATCTGATGGAGCAGACCTACCCAGTTGAGAGACTTCAGAGGAAGTACACACATCTACATGGGATTTCGTTGCAACCATTCTCCAAAGCACGCCCCCTAGTGTTAATTGGGTCAGACAATGTGCACCTGATCACTGCCACAAAGCCAGTCCGCCAGGGAAATAGTGGAGGACCCATAGCCATCCACACAGCACTTTGATGGACTTTACAAGGGGCGGAGGAAAAAACACAAGGACAGAGCTCAACACAATTGTCTTTTTACCTCACTTGCCACTCCCAATGACATCTTGTTTAATAATGTCGAAAAGTTATGGCAACTTGATGTTTTGCCCTTCAGGAATGAAAAGATGGTTGTTTGCTCTCGTGAAGATCAGGAAGCAATCACTCTATTGGAGACAAGAACTCAGCGAGTCGACATAGAGGGTGTCCAGCGCTATGCAACACCCCTCCTAAGAAAGAAAGATATGCCTAAACTCACCAGTTCCATATCCACTGTTATGGCTCAGTGAGAAGCACAGAGAAAAGGCTCAAGAAGAATCCAGAGAAAGTCACTTCCTTTTCTGCTGAGCAACATGCTCAGAGTCACCAGCAGTCATCCAGGACTTCTTAAATCAGTGGAGCAAAGTTTCTATGTGGATAATTGCTTAAAGAGTTTCACCGACATATCTGAGGCTGCACAGCAGGTGACTCAGTTGCGCAAACTGATGGCAGAAGGAGGATTTGACCTCCGTCAATGGGCAAGTAACCAACCAGAGGTGTTCGCCCAGGTCTCTACTGAAGGAAGATCGACTACCACAGAGCAGTGGCTAAGCCAGAACCGAGTTGAGCCACAAGAGTCTGCTTTAGGCCTGAGATGGAACTGTGCTACTGACACCATTGGCTATCAACGTAGAAACATCAAACATACCATATTGACCATGAGGACTGCATATCAGGTGCTAGCCAGTCAGTATGACCCCCTGGGTTTTATAGTACCGTATATGACCCGCGCCAAGGTTCTCATCCAGCAGTTATGGTCCAAGCAGAAAAGCTGGGATGACTCAGACTTACCGCAAGCCCTGCAGGAGGAGGCCTGGAAGCGGTGGGAGAGTGACCTCCTACATCTAGCTAAATTATCTATACCACGCTGCTACACACCAATCCCAACCACTGGTTCCGAGTATGATCTGCACTTTTTTTGTGATGCCTTTGAACGAGCATATGGAGCAGTTGTTTATGTCAGACTACAGACTAAAGATGTCATTCTCACCTCGTTCGTTATGGCAAGATCAAAGGTAACTCCGAAAAGGCAACAATCCATGCCTCGCTTGGAGCTCTGTGCAGAATTACCTGGAGCTCAGCTATCCAAGATTTTGAAGACATAGATGACCCTCCCTCTTCAAAAGACGACCCTGTGATCAGGTTCCACCACGGTTCTGGAGTGGCTCCAGACGGACTCCTGTCGCTTCAAGGTCTTTGTTGGAACGCGTGTCTCAGAGATACAGGAGCTGACTGATCGACAATCCTGGCGGTATATGGACACCCACAACAATCCTGCTGATGACATCACCAGGGGGAAACCACTTCTGGAACTTGCGGAGGATGGGCGCTGGAGTCAAGGACCCCCATTTCTCAGGCAAAGTGCAGAATACTGGCCAAAAAGACCGGAGAAATATTCAACCCTGATTTTGTACGAACTAAAGAGCATCACCTTCTGTGGTCTTGCAATAGTGCAAAGCGACAATAATATTCCGAATGCCTCTCTATTTAATGCCTGGAAAGAATTAGTGACAGTCACTCAGCAGGCGGGACAGGAAGCACCAGGAGGTTCGACACACAGTCAGACAATCAGCTCCCAAGAAGATGAGTTTCTCTTCCTGAGAAGATGTCAAGTTCAAACCTTTCCCGCAGACATCATGTCTCTTAAAACACAGAACGCAGTGTAAGCTAAGAGTCGTCTAACGTGCCTCTCCCCTGAGTGGGACTCAACTATAGGGTTAATTCGAGTTGGGGGTAGGCTGCGACAACTCCAGAAGCCGGACCTAGAAGAGATCCATCCTATTGTGCTGGACTCAAAACAACAGGAAACTAAACTCAAGGACATGAACAAACGTCTTCTGCACCCAGGTACAGAGCAAGTGTATGCAGAACTTCGAAGACATCACTGGATTTTGCGAGGACGACAAGCAGTCAGGCACCATCAGCACAACTGCCCATCTTGTCAACGCAGCGGAGATCAACCGACAGTCGCAAGGATGGCAGATCTGCCACCACAACACCTCAGACTTCTCTGTCCACCCTTCCATTCAACAGGTGTGGATTGTTTCGGACCTTATCTGGTCAAAGTGGGCAGAAGATCAGAGAAGCGGTGGGGTGTAATTTTTAAGTGTCTTACAACTCGAGCAGTTCACATCGAGCTCCTCAACTCCATGGATGCCGATGCATTCCTTCTTGCTCTACGTCGGTTCATTGCCAGGAGGGGAAGACCAAGAGAGGTACTGTCAGATTGTGGGACCAACTTCCGAGGAGCCGAAAGAGAACTCAGGACAGTGTTTGCAGAGATGGAACCTCAGCTGAGAGAGCAACTGACAGAATATCAGATTGACTTCAAATTTAACCCTCCAAATACCCCTCATTTTGGTGGGGCATGGGAACGGGAAATTAGATCCATAATGGCCAGTCTCCAAGTCGCAGTGGGAGGGCAGTCAGTCACAGAAGATGTCTTGCACACAACTCTGGTAGAAGTGGAGGGGATACTGAACTCAAAACCACTAGGGTACGTATCATTTGATGTTTCTGATCTGGACCCAATCACCCCAAACATCCTTCTCATGGGACGGCGAGATTCTGCACTGCCGCAAGTAGTTTACGTCCCAGCTGTCATGGGGCGGCGGAGATGGCGCCATTGTCAAACACTATTTCCGTTTTGGATCCACGTCATACGCAGCTATCTACCCACTTAACTCTCCTGAAGGAATCAATAAAGTACTATCTATCTACTTTGCAGACCGGGTCAAAATGGCAGAGGTCTTCCGAAAATGTAACCATCAACACTAGTTCTGATGGTGGACCCTTCACTTCCAAGAGCACAGTAGCCCATCGGCAGAGTGGTTAAGACCATTCCGAGCCAAGATGGACAGGTCAGGGCTGCTGAGGTAATGGTCAAGAGTAAAGTCTACACCAGACTGGTAGCTCGCTTGATCCCACTTCCAAGTTTAGAGGATGACAGTAAGGACACTTGATGAAATTCCTGTAGTTACACATTTGTTGTACAAACGTGGGGGCGGCTGTTAAGAATTCTCCATGTTTATCTACGTTTTCAGATACTTTATTTTGAAGCATTTCTTGACGGTGTCACTTCCACTTCCTTCCTGTAGGTGTCACTTCCGCTTCCCTTTTGACATGTTTGGTAACTTGTTTCTCTGCTATGTTTAATTGGTGTCTAGTCTTTGACGATGTGAGTATGTTGATGATTATATAAGACTCATTTAGTTTGTTAATAGACATCACTGTGTTTGTGTAACGTTTAGTGGTGTTTTATTAATATTATTGGTGCTGTCTTGTCCGAATGCTACGAGCTATTATCTTCCTGTTAAGGATGGCATTGCTGCTGCTAATATGGCTAGCTCACATGCCATTGTGAAAATGCAATATATTATGTCTGCAGTACTTTGAGCATATCTATAGGCATAATATATATATATTGCTGCGATGAGGTGGCGACTTGTCCAGGGTGTACCCCGCCTTCCGCCCAAAGCAGCTGAGATAGGCTCCAGCGACCCCGAACGGGACAAGCGGTAGAAAATGTATGGGTGGATATATATATTGTTTAGTTAAATGACATAAATGTTGATGGGTGTTTGCCTGTGGTTTAACGAACCTAACCTAAACCAATATCCACCATTAAAGTTGGAAGACTCCAAATTATGACCGTGTGTTCTCTGATTGGAACCCCAACGTGGTCAATATCTGAAAAAAACAGTCGCAGAATTTAATATTCAGCACTGACTATACAGCGTACCTTATTATAAGTCGCACCCACCCTGACTATAGAGCGCACCTTATTATAAGTTGCACCCACCCTGACGATAGAGCGTACTTTATTATTAGTTGCACCCACTCCGGAGTGTTGTCAGCAGGTGTTATGACATTCCAAAAGGTAAAAGCGAAAAGACAATAATAACAAAAGAAAATACATAGGAATGTATGACTGGAGCCATCTTGGATGACATCCAAAATCATTGCTAATTAGCATAAAATAAGGACCGGTTTTCAGATGGAATGGTGATAGTTGGCTGGCAACATCTTCCTCCCGGTCAACTTCCTTTGTATTCACTTTATGGAATTGCGCATGCAAGTGACGTCGAGGCCACATTGAAATGTGATTTATTCCAACTGACTGTAAAATGTCATTTTTATTAGACTCCAGTGTAAATGTGCAAAGGGCCCAATGTGGCCGCAATGCATGCAAGTGACGTTGAGGCCACATTGAAATGTGATTTATTCCAACTGACTGTAAAATGTCATGTGGCCGCAATGAGAACCCAATGTGACCTCGACATCACTTGCATGCTCAGTTCGATAAAGTGAAAACAAAGGAAGTTGACCGGGAAGAAGTGGCTCCTTCTACAAAATAAAATACAAGTGTCAACGCCTTAAAAATTACTGTTTTATTACATCAAAGTAAAGTAAAATAAAGTATGGATACATGTATAGTGTCATATATTTGGGAGGGTTCTAATTTTTTAATGACTTAAATAGACGTACATCTACGGAAGCTTTATTTTTCATCTCACATGTAAACAAATACGCCACAGCGTCAATTCCGGTCCTTCAGTCATCACAATTCCTTCTGAATCTAAATACATATTCATAGATTACATACAGCTTATTATATGCGCAATATTTACAAGTGATGCACCGAAAATTAGCTTGTCTTAAATAGAATTTGCTCACCAAAACCGGATGTTGTGATGAAATATCCACTTCCGGGTCGCATGCGGGTCGTTTAGACTGAAGTCACATTTGAAAAGTTCAGATTCAGGACGACCTCCTGATGTGGCCTGAATCTGATGCCAAAAATATTAGATTTGAAGCACTTTAGAGCGTTTAAAATAAATCAGATCTGTGTCACTTGAGGGCAAAATAATCCGATTTGGTCGTAACGTAACACATGTTTGTAGACATATTAGATTTTGTACATATGCTACCTATGAGCAGCAGGTGTACACATTGAAACATGAAACATTTTACTCAGACTTTCGCTTACGTTTATTCACAAATTGAACCAAACAGTCCTCTGAACCGGAGGTCTTCGTCCTCTTGCTGACGTCGTCGTCTTCTGTATCGCGTTTTCTCAACCTGGTTTTTCATGAAAGAGCAGCGTTACGGCCTTTTCCGGTGCTTTGGTGGACGTGACTTTCCGGTCGAACGCCATTGTGTGCAGCGTGCATTTCTACTCCATGGTGAGGGTGAGTGCATAACACACTAAATGGCTGACTGAACAATATTGTGAATGTGTATGGTTTAACGTGAAGGATTTCACTGGTCCACCGTGACCCGTCCGGGAATTTCATCGCAGGGTTCCAAGTAGCGGCTTATCCGGAAATTACGGTAGCTAAAACTGAATATAGAAACATTTGTAAAAAAATGCAGTTTGTGTTATTGCCATTCCAGACTCTCTGCAGACCAAGGGGGGTCTTTTAGTTCCGCCGTGGTCACTGGTTTGGAACACAACCTAGCCAAAATGTGAAATGACTAAATTGTAGTGCTTGTTGGCTGTTTTGTCCAGGACAGGAAGGAAAGTAACAATCTTCTGCTTGTAGAGGCAGATGAGAGCGACCCTCAGAGGGGCCCGGGAGACACTGAAGAACCTAACCACGGTGAAAGGAAAGATGGAGGACACGGCAACTCACATCATGGTACATCTTCAGCAACGACATGAGAAATCAAGTTTGAGCAAAATGTGGGAAAATACAACTGGATCGGACGGCTGGGTGATTCTTTGCATTTTGGTGTCCATTTGATACCAAATAAATACAGATACAATACTATTAATAATGAACATTTTCAATATTATTGAATGATTTTGTTTTGATCATGATTATAATCCGACACAACAACAACATACAGAAATGTGTGAAAATAAACATGAGAAATATTGATCAAATACTTGAAACACTGCGTTGTGACCTGATAATAGTCACACACAGTATTCAAAAAATATACCACCGCTGTCAAATAATTCATTTTAATTAATCACATTTTAGAATTTGGATTACTCATGACTAATCACAGGTGATTATTATCTTACGTAATTAAAATTTGATTTAAGGGGAATTGCACTTTTTTTGGAGAATCGTTCGCAATCCTTACAAGGGACAAGAACACATGTTTTTTGCATTCTAAATTGTAATAATAAGCTCGTTTTAGGTAGCCAGCAATGTATAATAGAGGTCTTAGTCAAGGCTGCCATGATTAAAAAAAACACGCTCGTTTGTTGCCGGAAGTAGGAAGCAGGGGCAATGAAATAAATGCGCCCAAAATACAGTAAACATTGTACATATTACCGTATTTTACGGACTATAGAGCACACCGTGATATAAGCCACTTAATTTTAGAAGAAACATTTTTGTTCCCATATATTAGCCGCACCGGACTATAAGCTGCATGTAAATGTTTAATTACATACCTTATTTGTCTGTAACAGGGCAGTAAAACGGCTGATCAAACAAAAAAGAAGTCAAGGTCATGGACCCACTAGCTGCGCAAGCTAGCTCTCCAATCAGCTAAACAGACTCAATAACTCCACGGTGACGTTTTGGTGAATTTGCTGAGGACTTTGTGAAATTGAAACAATACAAAAATAATGCTGTTGTAAGTTAATAATACTAACACAGACACTTGTAAATGTGTTAGCATATTAGCTACTGCTAACGATGCTAGCTTCATTACATTACGATAGCGCGTACAAATATGCACAAAAACACTCCTACAGACGTCACACATGGGACGATTCAGTAATAATAGATAGTTTTAGTTATATTGTAAAACTTACAAAAGTTGCTTGGAGTGATGAATGAAAATTCCATATGATCCATACAATAAAACACTTTCTAGGTGTATTTGCTTGCTGTTGTTTTTTTAAATATTATTTTTCTTATTGCTGTTATTGGAGAGAAATCCACAAATTAGCTGCACTGTTTTATAAGCCGCAGGGTTCAAAATGTAAGAAAAAAGTACCTGCTTCTAATCCATAGGTTATGGCAAATATTATGACCATGTCTGTTATACATTATATATAAATATATATCATTTGTGTGTGTGTGTGTTAATTTGTATATACAGTATGTGTGTGTGTGTGTATATATATATATATATATATATATATATGTATGTATATATGTATGTATATATATATACTGTATATATGTATATATTTGTGGAGTTGTGGCTTGTGCAGCCCTTTGAAACACTCGTGATTTAGGGCTATGTAAGTAAACTTTGATTGATTGATTGATATATATGTATATGTGTGTATATACATAAATGTGTGTGTATATATATATATATATATATTTGCAGCGTGTATACAAAACATCGATCAGTGTGTATATAAAGTGTTGATGGAGGGTTTTGAAGTCATTTTAAAACAGCCCTAATGTACACATCCCATCCAGTTATGTAGAAACACATTTCAGCCAACAATCAAACCGAAAGTATTTTTCATGGATTTGATAACCGTGTTGATCTTGTTCACAGAGCCAATCAGTGACAATTACCCAAGTCTTGAGGGAGGAGTTTGAGAAGATGCAGCAGTTCCTACGTGATGAGGAGGCCGCACTGACGTCAGAGTTGAATCAGGAAGAGGAAGAGAAGATTCAGAGGGTCGAGCAAAAGATAAGCAAGCTGAGCAATGACATACGAATCTTAAAGGCCAGTATCGGAGAACTGGAAGAAGTTATGGAATCAGAGGACATCTTTTTTCTGAAGGTAATACCAATAATAACATACATGGTATGAATAACAACTAGTAATTATTATTGTGGTACCTGTGTGGATATGTTGTTATGCACCTATCGTTGTTTCCTATTACACCCTGTTACACATTTCTTAACCATTCTGCCATGGAAATATTTAGCTCCATCATACGGATGCATTCCAAAAATTACCACATTTTCCGTGACAAAATCCGGCAACAACATTCCCCCTAAAGATTTTCCCAATACCCAAATTTCTCACATTTTCCCCAGATTCCAGGCTTTCCAATACAAATCCAATCCAATTGAATCTGAAAAGAGGTTCATTCCTGCTCATTTCAGAGGCTTTTTAAATCATGCTATATCACAAAACGGTTACTCAGTGGACGCAGCTGGACGACCTGGACTTTGCTGACGACCTGGCACACAACCGCAGCCAGACCACCCACCTGGAGACCAAATCAGCCAACACTGAGCTCAGAACCAACAGAAATAAGACAAAGCTGATGAAAATCTCCACCACTGCCAGTGGAGAGTCCATCAGGGAGGTGGAGTCTTTGGCCTACCTGGGAACGGACCGAGTTGGCAAGGCCAGTGCTGCCTTCATCACGCTCAAGAACATCTGGAGGAATCAGCAAGAGAACCAAAACTAAGAGAACTAAAATAGTAAATGAAAAGGATGAAGAGGTATGATGCTACAAGTGTTGGAACTTGTTCAGTATGTATAAACAGATGAAATGTAGTTAGATAATAAACCAATTCATATATTTACATCAATGAGGAAACAAAATAGATAATAAATGAAGTAAATTATAAATAAAAACACTTCATTTGTCCGTGTGAACAGAGCAATCCCGACTTTTTCCACACCCGACCCAGGCCTCTTTCGTACGTGGAAATAAATCGGATATTGTTGTGCTTGTAACGCGAAAGCAAGACAACTTGAACTATCTTTGACACACAAAAACGTGTGCACCGTTTATTCCATCAAAGACTAGACTAAAGACTCCTAACATCAAGCGACTCAAAATGGCGGTCACAACAAACCCCCACCTTTGGGTAAATCTCCTGACGGTCACTCAACGGGGCCGCACCGAATGACTCACTCTTAACTGCATATATGAATGCTGAAGAACAAGAACATTGTTACAATGACAGTGAATAATCAGAAACAGAATCAGAATAGTTTTATTGCCATTGTTTGAGAACGGGTTCACAAACTTGGAATTTTTCTTGGTGCAAACGTGCGACATGAGTTTTAATGAGGACAAAGTCAAGTAAACAGGTGTAGTGAATGATGCGCCACAATACGATGATATGCCTCCTCAATGGGAACGCTCCCGCGCTCAGGTCGCCTTCATCTGAGCAGAACGTCATCAAAAAGCGATAAGCGCCATTGTTATTCGCCAACATAGATGGTTCTAGAATAAATAGTTGCCAACGGAGCAAAAAAAGGTGTGACTAAAATGTTTTAGACTTAGACTTAGACTTCCTTTATTGTCATTTAAATTTGAACTTTACAGTACAGATAAGAACATTGCATTAGCTCATGGTAGTGCAGGATAAAAAAGCAATAAGGTGCAGATATAAATAAATAGATTACTGTACAGATGAATATATTGCACTTTTGCATATGCATTCACGTTTATGGATGTATGTTATATTGTCTTTATATTTCAGCCAGTTAATCCATTTTTTGGAGGAATTGAGGGGATTATTATGATGCGTTCAAGAGTCTTATGGCCTGAGAGAAGAAGCTGTTACACAACCTGGAGGTTCTGCTACAGAACCTCTTTCTAGAGTCCAGCAGTGAAAACAGTCCTTGGTGGGGGTGGGAGGAGTCTCTGCAGATCTTCTGAGCCCTGGTCAGGCAGCGGCTTTTTGCCATCTCCTGGATAGGAGGAAGAGGAGTCCTGATGATCTTTTCCGCCGTCCTCACCACTCTCTGGAGAGACTTCCAGTCTGAGGCACTGCAGGCTCCAGTCCAGACAGAGATGCTGTTGCTCTCTATAGTACCTCCGTAGAATGTGCTGAGAATGGGGGGAGGGAGCTGTGCTCTTTTCATCCCACGCAAAAAGTACATGCGCTGCTGAGCTCTTTTTACACGAGCTCCGGTGTGTAGGGACCAGGTTATATTGTCAGTTATCTGCACCCCCAGGAACTTGGTGCTGCTTACCATCTCCACCGCTGTGCCGTTGAGGAACTCACGTGAAAGTTTGACCACTTCTGTCTCCAACTGCTCACCCACAGACGCGCTCTTCAAGCAGACGTCCAGGCAAATTATTCTGTGAAACTGTCCTTTTCCTTTAGAATTTTCTACGTGCAATCATTTGGTTAAAATATGTTGCCTTTGATTGCACAAAGTCCTCAAAATTGCCATGAACGGAAGCCGGGTTTACTACCTTAAACACTGCATTGTGTGCGACGCCATGATGTCATAGCCGCATGCGGGTCAGATTGCATTTATATTAGAAGTCGCTTTTTTTCTTTGTAATGTGAAAAGATCGGGTTTGACCAAAAAAAATCTGAATAGGACATCTGACCCTGGAGTGTAAACGTATAAAGCAGTGTAAAAGTAGACAGAATTCAGTCCAATGAAATGTTTCCATGTCAGACAATATTTCAAGTCCAAATAGAAAAAAACCACGTTGGCTGCATGACACTAAACTAAGCAAGAAACTATTTATTTCCATTTTGCTTTGTTTTGTTCTCTGCATCTGATTGATTCAACTTTGTCTCTTTTCCTTTAGAATTACAGAAGTGCCTCTAAAAGGTGAGCCTTGAGTGTGTTTACACTCACAATCAGTGATGCACCAGCCCATTAGAACCCAGACCCATTTGTGCTTCCAGGAAAATGATGGCATAACCCATAACACCACTCATTCATGTCAAATATCTTGCATATTTGTTTTCTTATCTTTTGATGCCTGTTTTGGTTTATTTGTCGCAGTCTTTTGACCAAAACATTTATTTTCGTTCCAGTCACCTAAATTGATTTAGTTTTAGTCTAGTTTAAGTCGACTAAATTCCTCAACATTTAGCCGACTAAAATTACAGTAAGTTTTGGCGACTAAAATTAATAGTATAAGGGTATCTCCATATATGGTCATGTTTTCCCAGAAGAAGCAGCTTGAAGATGGTCTTGTAAAACATGATTTATGCAACATTTTGAGCAAAGAACCACCATTTAGAATTGTTTTAAATGTAGAAATAATTATCATACTGTGTACTGTTTGAAAATATATATGAATATAATAATGAATTACATTTATAACACACTTTACATTTGTTAAAATCTCAAAAGTGCTACAAAGTATATAAAAACAATTAAAATAAAAAGGTATAAAATAAAAATAGAAAGATAGAATATATAATAGAACATTAAAATAGAAATAAGAACATGTAAAAAATTAGATAAAACATAGAAAAATAGATAAAATAGAAATAAATACATTAAGGAACAGGATAAAACAGATAGGCAAGCAGTGCATGTATACAATACAGTAAAATAAAAAAATAGCTGCATTTTGTTTAGAAAAAAAGTACAACTAATATAGGTAAATATGCTAAAAAGTTAGATGTACCGTAATGGTAATGATTTAGTTCATTTCCAATATGCCTAACACTGAATGGCATCACATGATTAACACAAAGTAACAACTGTAGCCGTAAAAGAAAAGGATATACAATTGTCATAGTGACGTTAATTACATTTATTAACAGCTTATTCGGTGATAGAATGAATAAATCAAATACATTAAATGCAAGACACGATACAATATAATACAGATGATACAATATTCTTATGCCTTTTTATTGTTTTTTTCCCCACATTCAGAGGTGAGTAGAGTAGCCAGAAATTGTACTCAAGTAAGAGTACTGTTACTTTAGAGATTTATTACTCAAGTAAAAGTAAGGAGTAGTCACCCAAATATTTACTTGAGTAAAAGTAAAAAGTATGTTGTGAAAAAACTACTCAAGTACTGAGTAACTGATGAGTAACATACACACACATCATATATATATATATATATATATATATATATATATATATATATATATATATATATATATATATATATATAATATATATATATATACATTGATATATACAGTATATAATTTATATTTATTTATTTTGCCGTTTTTGTTTACATGTTAAAGGTGTTTTAATGAATATACATGCATGTTCAACATATAGATTCCTTTCTTTCATGAAGACAAGAATATAAGTTGATGTTTTACCTGATTCTGATGACTTGCATTGATTGGAATCAGACAGTAGTGCTGATAACGTCAACGTTTTCAAATGGAGGAGAAGAAAAGTTCCTCCTTTCTGTCTAATACCACATGAAAGTGGTTGGTTTTTGGCATCTTATTTGTCCAGCTTCCATATTCGTTTTTATACACTTTACAAGAAATACATTGGCGGCAAACTCTGTAGCTTGCTAGCTTGTTTGCGCTGGCTTTCGGAGACTCTTATTTTGTTAGCGCAGGCAGGATGGAGCGGCACTTTTATTGTGAAGACAGGAACTGTGCGGTCAGTCTTTAGGCTTTTGACGGGAGGTGCGGTTGAAATAAAAAAGTGTATTTTTTCCTTCACACTTTTGATTGATTGATTGAGACTTTTATTAGTAGATTGCACAGTACAGTACATATTCCGTACAATTGACCACTAAATGGTAACACCCCAATAAGTTTTTCAACTTGTTTAAGTCAGGTCATGTGACCGCCTGGCTCTGTTTGATTGGTCCAACGTCACCAGTGACTGCATCTGATGGGTGGAACGGAGTGAAACGTCACCAGTGACTGTATTTGGTGAGACGCAGGCACTTTGAGGTCTGTCTGACAGACCAAAACAAACAAAGCGTGCATTAACAGATCGATAAAAATCAGTAGCGAGTAGCGAGCTGAATGTAGATAAAAGTAGCGGAGTAAAAGTAGCCTTTCTTCTTTATAAATATACTCAAGTAAAAGTATGTTGCATTAAAACTACTCTTAGAAGTACAATTAATCCCAAAAGTTACTCAAGTAGATGTAATGGAGTAAATATAGCGCGTTACTACCCACCTCTGCCCACATTGTTGCGGTTTGCAAACGTTCACATTTCAAAAACCAATTTTCCACGATTCCGCTTAACTTGTCAATCCTGCGATTTGCATAACATATCTGAAAGTTAATTTTGGTGATGTACTGCCGGATAGTATTCGCAGCGCTTCACCTTTTCCCACCTTTTGTTATGTTACCGCTTCGTTCCAAAACACAACAAATTAATGACAATGTGAAAATAAATAAAAAATGTTTTTTGCAAATTTATTAAAGATAAAAAAAATAAAATCACATGTTTTTAAGTATTACTAGTACTAATTACTATTAATACTAACACTTTGTTGATGCACCTTCGGCAGCAATTAGTCTTTTTGAATACGATGCCATTAGCTTGGCACACCTATTTTTGGGCACTTTCTGTACATTGCTGCATTTTTGGAGTTTTATTAGTTTTAATAGAGTAAACATTTCAAATACAATGCACATTTTATGGGGTATTGTGTGTAGAATGTTGAGGACAAAAATGAATGTATTCCATTTTGGAATAAGGCTGTAACATAACAATTCCTGCACAAAGTATGAATGTCCTGCAATGTTTAGTTGCAGTAAAAATGATGTGTTATTACTGCAGTGTCTTATCTGACGTTGTTTGTCTCAGGACTCCCCGCGGAGTTGACGAGTACAAAGAGGAATTCGGAACTCTGATGGATGTCCCCAAGTACCAGAGCTGCATGCAGCATCATGTCTGGGAGAGGATGCTGGGAGTCATCCACTATTGTGAGTAACTCAAGAACAGGACTTAGTTTGGGCCAGGAATGGGACCTAACTCCAATAGACTCTGCATGGAAGTGCTAAAACTACAACATGGATGATGGGGAGAGTGCTCAGTCAGAGTGGAGGCACGTAGATAAGACCGCCCACAACAGCGCATCCTAAAGAGAAGGTGAGAAAGCAACTTGAAGATGACGTGTAAAACATCATCCATGTAACATTTCTAGCAAAGAAGCACCATGACATGTTACCACTGGGGTACCGGTCCGTGAAGCATTTGCTACCGGGCCGGAGAGAAACATTAAATCATTTATAAAGGACTGCATTTTCTCCGACTTAACTTTGGCCCGTCCCACTAGACCAGGGGTGTCCAACTTGTTTTCATTGAGGGCCACACCGCAGTCATGGCTGCCAATACAGGGCCGCTTGTAACAGTAAATCATTCCATCCATCCATCCATTTTCTACCGCTTATTCCCTTCGGGGTCGCGGGGGGCGTTGGAGCCTATCTCAGCTACAATCGGGCGGAAGGCGGGGACACCCTGGACAAGTCGCCACCTCATCGCAGGGCCAACACAGATAGACGGACAACATTCACACTCATTCATGAATTTAAATATACCGTAATTTCCGGACTATAAGCCGCACCTGACTATAAGCCGCACCAGCTAAATTTAGGGGAAAATACAGATTGCTCCATATATAAGCCACACCCGACTATAAGCCGCAGGGTTTTGATGTGTAATTAGCGTAGTATATAGGGGTTCCTGCTACCACGGAGGGGATTGTCGGGACAGAGATGACTGTTTGGGAACGCAAAGTGTCCCATTTATTAACTATAAATCTTTCAATCATACAATCACACTTTCACATCTTTGACATGGCGAACAGCATTCGTGCAGAGTACAAATAATACAACGGTGCAAAGTAATACAAAGTGCTCGCCTGTACGTTATCAAAATAACCAGCCTACCGGTATATGAAAAGTCAGTCTTTAATCATTGTGTCATCGTCTTCCTCCTGCGTACTAAAACCAGCGAAATCCTCTTCGTCGGTGTCGGAGAAGAACAGGCTGTATATAAGCCGCACCCTTGTATAAGCCGCAGGGACCAGAACGAGGGGAAAAAGTAGCGGCTTATAGTCCGGAAATTACGGTAAATATTTTCCTTTTTTTTTTTTTTTTACGTAAAGAGTAAAAAAAATCTGGGTTTGACCACTGTTTTTTTACAGAAAAAAACTGGCAGCTTAGTTGCCAGACTTTCACTGTAAAATACATGGTGTTTTATTTTTATTTTTTTTACAACATATTACTGTAAATAGAAATACATCACTGCTGTTTAATTTTATTTTGGCAACTCAGCTGCCAGTTTTTTTTACCATAATAAAATGTGGTGCCATAAAATCATCAACTGGATTTAAAAAAAACAAAAAACTTGACAGCTCAGTCGACAGAATTTTACTGTAAAAAAAACAAACATTGGTAGTTTGTTTTTACTATTTATGCAATATGCTGTAAAAAAAAAACCTCCCTAAATTGTATAGTAAAATCTATTGGTAATTTTTATAGTGTACAATTTGATGGACAACTTGCTTCAAAACCATAAGTAAGCAGATATTTAAGTATTTATTTGGATTTTGACCAACAAAGATAATATAACATTTGTTGCAATATTGGACACTATTTCTTTCCCCTGTCAAACTCGGAAAAAAACCCTAATACCTTTAGTAAGAAAATAAGAAAGTAAAATATTTTTTTGACACATATTATTTCCAGGCTTTTGCGGGCATCAAGGGTTGGAATTGGGGGTTAAATCACCAAAATATTATTCCCGGGCGCGGCCACCGCTGCTGCTCACTGCTCCCCTCACCTCCCAGGGGGTGATCAAGGGTGATGGGTCAAATGCAGAGAATAATTTCACCACACCTAGTGTGTGTGTGACTATCATTGCTACTTTAACGTGAATACGCAGCAACAGTTGAAAAGATGTGTACTGCCCTCTAATGGCAGTGGGTTGCATGACATTGGAATTTGAGATTTGGAGTTTTGAGTTTGGTGCAACAGGCTTCCGTAGCCAGTCAAGGCGGTCATAATTTAGCTTCCACAGAGTTTGGAGAATATATACTTGTAAGTAGTTGAACATGTGTCACCTTTGCTCTCTCAAAATGTCTGTATGGACGTTTGCAAACAGTTTCAAAGAATCGCGATTGAGATGGTAGTTGTTGTTAGCCTGTCAATGGCAAAATACATTGTATGTCAGCATCAAGCTAGCTGGTTAAGTACTAACTTATTCCATAGTTTCACTTGCGTGTTTATGCTCAAATCACACTGTGCTGCCGATTTGAAACAGTTTGGACATGTTTTTGGCTTTTCGTGTGTATTATTAAACATTCCTATATGTGCTTAGTTGCAAATTCATTTAATTTTGGAGGCAATCAACAACCTCAACCTGGAATCTGCCAAACTAAATACCTCCATTCAGGGAGGGCAGAATGAAATATGTGGTAATACTAACGAATAATAACATATTTGTTTTTAAGTGTGTGTAGACATTTTTTTTAGCCTTTTTAAAGGCCTACTGAAAGCCACTACTACCGAACACGCAGTGTGATAGTTTATATATCAATGATGAAATGTTAACATTGCAACACATGCCAATACGGCTGGGTTAACTTATAAAGTGCAATTTTAAATTTCCCGGCAAACTTCCGGCTGAAAACGTTTCGATAAGATGACGTATGCGCGTGACGTCAACAGTGGAAGCGGAAGTATTCGGAGCCCATTGAATCCAATACAAAAAGCTCTGTTTTCATTTCAAAATTCCACAGTATTCTGGACATCTGTGTTGGTGAATCTTTTGCAATTTGTTTAATGAACAATGGAGACTGCAAAGAAGAAAGTTGTAGGTGGGATCGGTGTATTAGCGGCTGGCTGTAGCAACACAACCAGGAGGACTTACTTGGATAGCAGACACGCTAGCCGACGCTAGCCGCCGACCACACGGATGATCAGGTGAAGTCCTTCGTCCTTCCGTCGATCGCTGGAACGCAGGTGAGCACAGGTGTTGATGAGCACATGAGGGCTGGCTGGCGTAGGTGGAGCGCTAATGTTTTTATCATAGCTCTGTGAGGTTCCGTCGCTAAGTTAGCTTCAATGGCGTCGTTAGCAACAGCATTGTTAATCTTCGCCAAGCTGGAAAGCATTAACCGTGTAGTTACATGTCCAGAGTTTGGTAGTATTGTTGATCTTCTGGCTATCCTTTCAGTCAGGGACTTATTTGTTTTGTTTCTATATGCAGTAAAGCCCGATGCTATCACGTTAGCTCCGTAGCTAAAGTGCGTCACCGATGTATTGTCGTGGAGATAAAAGTCACTGTGAATGTCCATTTCGCGTTCTCGACTCCCATTTTCAAGAGGATATAGTATCCCAGGTGGTTTAAAATACAAATCTGTGATCTACAATAGAAAAAGGAGAGAGTGTGGAATCCAATGAGCCAGCTTGTACCTAAGTTACGGTCAGAGCGAAAAAAGATACGTTCTGCACTGCACGCTATTCCTTCACTCTCACGTTCCTCATCCACGAATCTTTCATTCTCGCTCAAATTAATGGGGTTATCGTCGCTTTCTCGGTCCGAATCTCTCTCGCTGCTGGTGTAAACAATAGGAAAATATGAGCAGTCCTTCCCCCGGTGTCGTCACGCTACTTCCGGTAGGGGCAAGGCTTTTTTTTATCAGAGACCAAAAGTTGCGAACTTTATCGTCGTCGTTCTCTACTAAATCCTTTCAGCAAAAATATGGCAATTTCGCGCAATGATCAAGTATGACACACACAATGGATCTGCTATCCCCGTTTAAATAAAAAAAATTCATTTCAGTAGGCCTTTAAAGAAGAAATTACCATCATAGTCAACTATGCAAATTACCCGATGACGTCATGGTAACCACGCCCACAACCCCACAGGTTTCTTGGCAGTCCGGGGGAAACCCTGAACTGTGATTAATTGGGATTAATCAAAATTCATACATGTGATTAATCTAACAAAATATCATTTGACAGCACTAATTATATATATATATATATATATATATATATATATATATATATATATATATATATATATATATATATATATATATACATACACTACCGTTCAAAAGTTTGGGGTCACATTGAAATGTCCTTATTTTTGAAGGAAAAGCACTACTTTTCAATGAAGATAACTTTAAACTAGTCTTAACTTGAAAGAAATACACTCTATACATTGCTAATGTGGTAAATGACTATTCTAGCTGCAAATGTCTGCTTTTTGGTGCAATATCTACATAGGTGTATAGAGGCCCATTTCCAGCAACTGTCACTCCAGTGTTCTAATGGTACTATGTGTTTGCTCATTGGCTCAGAAGGCTAATTGATGATTAGAAAACCCTTGTGCAATCATGTTCACACATCTGAAAACAGTTTAGCTCGTTACAGAAGCTACAAAACTGACCTTCCTTTGAGCAGATTGACTTTCTGGAGCATCACATTTGTGGGGTCAATTAAACGCTCAAAATGGCCAGAAAAAGAGAACTTTCATCTGAAACTCGACAGTCTATTCTTGTTCTTAGAAATGAAGGCTATTCCACAAAATTGTTTGGGTGACCCCAAACTTTTGAACGGTAGTATATATATATGTCCCCTTTATTTAGAAAAGTATACATTTTGGTAAATATTTGTGTTGAGACAACCCTAATACATATATATACGTATTTAGTATCTATCCAATGTTTTGATGACATTGTGTGTCCCTCCTTATTCCACAGTTCCGGTGACCTTGGACCCCAACACAGGCTCAGCATGTCTGACTGTGTCTGCTGACCTGTCCACTGTGTCGGTGTGTGATGAACAGCCTCTTCCAGACAACACAGATAGATGTGTCAACCCACAGGGCATCTTGGCTTCAGTGGGATTCAGCTCTGGGATCCATCTCTGGGAGGTGGAAGTCGGAGACAACAGTCACTGGTCTTTGGGGGTGGCCAGCGACAGTATCAATAGGAAAGACTGGTGGAGACTGGATGACAACCCTGGTGAACCAAGTGGTGGTCTGTGGACAGTGTCACTCTCCTCTGGTGTGTACCGCGCTTCTCCCGGCCACAGTTCACCTCTCACACTCAGGAGAAGACCATCCAGAATCAGAATTCAGTTAGACTGGGAGAGAGGGTGTCTGACTTTCTCTGAGGCCAATGGCAACGCTCTGATCCATAGGTTTAAAAAGCAGTGGAGTGGTACACTAAGGCCCTACTTCTCTACCACTTGTTCCAAACACCCTTTGAAAATCATTGAATCAAGGGTGACTGTTGCTACAGAATAGAACATGCAACATTACAAATGTCATTTATTTACAGAGATTATGTTCATTTGTGAGTAATAGACACACCCATACACAGTGGAACCTCCATTGACGGAAGGTTTAGATCGAGGTGTCCGAACCATGTCTCGGTGTCCGATCGTTTGATTTATTTATTCATTTTCTCTGTGGTTCTGCCATTTTGATGACATTGCTTCCTGTACATGCCATTTCAAAGAGGCTGGCCCCCGAGGTCACATCCAAATTGCGTACTTTGAGGAGTTAGCGACAGATTGGCTCACAAAATGTGGAAGAAACAAGTCCACATTTGCAACTATTATCCAAAAAGGACAATTGTAAGGTTGCTGACTCTAAATATCTTTGCAAGGATGTAGAAAAAGTGCAAGACCAGGTGAAAGAGCTGTCGCTAGTGTGGATAAAGAAGAAGCAGCTAGCCGGCAATAGCATTTCCGAGGCTATCATTTGGGAGAAGGCTCGCCATTTACATGGCGACTCGATGTCCAAAAGTGACCATGCTTAAACCCAGTATGGAAGAACAATTTAAGGCGAGCCGTGGGTCTTTGGAAACGTTTAAAAAGAGGAGCCTTCATTCAAAGCCATGGTGCGGCACAGCGAGGCTGCTCAAACAAAGCTGCCGCTTCAAAGATTTTATGGGCGCAGGTGGCTTACTACCTTACCAAATTTTGAACTGTATTAAAAATACTAGAGGAGACTTTCATTACAGCGAATGAGAATTTAGTACCGGGAAACAGGCCAACGGAGGACCGCATCACACTGCTAATTTGTGCTAACGCTATCGCTGGCTGGAAGGTGATGCTATACTTGTTTACCATTTCCAGACTGTTCAACAAATATTCAAGGACACAAGGTAAAGTTATTTTCCTTCCTGTAGCAGCATGTTTGGTAACATTTTGGAGAGCACTTTAGTGTTGTTGCATTGACAGTTAGACCGGCTGTTGTTGTTGTTGTTGTTGTGTTTGGATAAAAAAGAGATTGTTTAATCATTGCCCGCTTGTTGGTTTGATATATATATACATACATACACACATTATAGTGTCTTTAAAGTGTGCATTTTTTAAATATAAAATAGGGACTTTGGTCAAGGCTCCAACCAATTATTCTTGTTTACATTGTTTCTTATGGGGAAGTCTGTTTCACTATTCAAAGAACTCCAGCTTATTATTGATTTCCAGAGCCCCAAAAAAGTCTGCGGGCTATAGAGCGTTTTCTATTGGGGCTCCAGGACTCTGGAATGCCCTCCTGGTAACAGTTAGAGATGCTGCCTCAGTAGAAGCATTTAAGTCCCATCTTAAAACTAATTTGTATTCTCTAGCCTTTAAATAGACCCCCCTTTTAGACCAGTTGATCTGCCGTCTCTTTTCTGTTCTGAAATTCTGCACAGATTCAGTGACCACAGATGAGTCCGCTAGCTGTCCAAAGTCGGGACCCAGGATGGACCACTCATCTGTGCATCAGTTGGGGACGTCTCTGCACTGCTGACCTGTCTCCACTCAAGATGATCTCCTGCTGGCCCCACTATGGACTGGACTCTCACTATTATGTTAGATCCACTATGGACTGGACTCTCACTATTATGTTAGATCCACTATGGACTGGACTCTCACTATTATGTTAGATCCACTATGGACTGGACTCTCACACTGTTATGCTAGATCCACTATGGACTGGACTCTCACTATTATGTTAGATCCACTATGGACTGGACTCTCATAATATTATGTTAGATCCACTATGGACTGGACTCTCACACTATTATGTTAGATCCACTATGGACTGGACTCTCACTATTATGTTAGATCCAATATGGACTGGACTCACACTATTATGTTAGATCCACTATGGACTGGACTCTCACACTATTAACTAGATCCACTATGGACTGGACTCTCATAATATTATGTTAGATCCACTATGGACTGGACTCTCACACTATTATGTTAGATTCACTATGGACTGGACTCTCACTATTATGTTAGATCCACTATGGACTAGACTCACACTATTATGTTAGATCCACTATGGACTGGACTCTCACACTATTATGCTGGATACACTATGGACTGGACATTCACTATTATGTTAGATCCACTGTGGACTGGACTGTCACTATTATGTTAGATCCACTATGGACTGGACTCTCAATATTGTGTTAGATCCACTATGGACTGGACTGTCACAATATTATGTGAGATCCACTATGGACTGGACTCTCACACTATTAACTAGATCCACTATGGACTGGACTCTCACACTATTATGTTAGATCCACTATGGACTGGACTTTCACTATTATGTTAGATCCACTATGGACTGAACTGTCACTATTATGTTAGATCCACTATGGACTGGACTCTCACACTATTAACTAGATCCACTATGGACTGGACTCTCATAATATTATGTTAGATCCACTATGGACTGGACTCTCACACTATTAACTAGATCCACTATGGACTGGACTCTCATAATATTATGTTAGATCCACTATGGACTGGACTCTCACACTATTATGTTAGATCCACTATGGACTGGACTGTCACTATTATGTTAGATCCACTATGGACTGGACTCTCACACTATTAACTAGATCCACTATGGACTGGACTCTCATAATAGTATGTTAGATCCACTATGGACTGGACTCTCACTATTATGTTAGATCCACTATGGACTAGACTCACACTATTATGTTAGATCCACTATGGACTGGACTCTCACACTATTATGCTGGATACACTATGGACTGGACTTTCACTATTATGTTAGATCCACTATGGACTGGACTGTCACTATTATGTTAGATCCACTATGGACTGGACTCTCAATATTATGTTAGATCCACTATGGACTGGACTGTCACAATATTATGTGAGATCCACTATGGACTGGACTCTCACACTATTAACTAGATCCACTATGGACTGGACTCTCACACTATTATGTTAGATCCACTATGGACTGGACTCTCACACTATTAACTAGATCCACTATGGACTGGACTCTCATAATATTATGTTAGATCCACTATGGACTGGACTCTCACACTATTAACTAGATCCACTATGGACTGGACTCTCATAATATTATGTTAGATCCACTATGGACTGGACTCTCACACTATTATGTTAGATCCACTATGGACTGGACTGTCACTATTATGTTAGATCCACTATGGACTGGACTCTCACACTATTAACTAGATCCACTATGGACTGGACTCTCATAATAGTATGTTAGATCCACTATGGACTGGACTCTCACTATTATGTTAGATCCACTATGGACTAGACTCACACTATTATGTTAGATCCACTATGGACTGGACTCTCACACTATTATGCTGGATACACTATGGACTGGACTTTCACTATTATGTTAGATCCACTATGGACTGGACTGTCACTATTATGTTAGATCCACTATGGACTGGACTCTCAATATTATGTTAGATCCACTATGGACTGGACTGTCACAATATTATGTGAGATCCACTATGGACTGGATTCTCACACTATTAAATAGATCCACTATGGACTGGACTCTCACACTATTATGTTAGATCCACTATGGACTGGACTCTCACACTATTAACTAGATCCACTATGGACTGGACTCTCATAATATTATGTTAGATCCACTATGGACTGGACTCTCACACTATTAACTAGATCCACTATGGACTGGACTCTCATAATATTATGTTAGATCCACTATGGACTGGACTCTCACACTATTATGTTAGATCCACTATGGACTGGACTCTCATAATATTATGTTAGATCCACTATGGACTGGACTCTCATAATATTATGTTAGATCCACTATGGACTGGACTCTCATAATAGTATGTTAGATCCACTATGGACTGGACTCTCACTATTATGTTAGATCCACTATGGACTAGACTCACACTATTATGTTAGATCCACTATGGACTGGACTCTCACACTATTATGCTGGATACACTATGGACTGGACTTTCACTATTATGTTAGATCCACTATGGACTGGACTGTCACTATTATGTTAGATCCACTATGGACTGGACTCTCAATATTATGTTAGATCCACTATGGACTGGACTGTCACAATATTATGTGAGATCCACTATGGACTGGACTCTCACACTATTAACTAGATCCACTATGGACTGGACTCTCACACTATTATGTTAGATCCACTATGGACTGGACTTTCACTATTATGTTAGATCCACTATGGACTGGACATTCACTATTATGTTAGATCCACTGTGGACTGGACTGTCACTATTATGTTAGATCCACTATGGACTGGACTCTAAATATTATGTTAGATCCACTATGGACTGGACTGTCACAATATTATGTGAGATCCACTATGGACTGGACTCTCACAATATTATGCTAGATCCACTATGGACTGGACTCACACTATTATGTTAGATCCACTATGGACTGGACTCTCACACTATTATGTTAGATCCACTATGGACTGGACTCTCATAATATTATGTTAGATCCACTATGGACTGGACTCTCATAATATTATGTTAGATCCACTATGGACTGGACTCACACTATTATGTTAGATCCACTATGGACTGGACTCTCACACTATTAACTAGATCCACTATGGACTGGACTCTCACACTATTATGTTAGATCCACTATGGACTGGACTCTCACACTATTATGTTAGATCCACTATGGACTGGACTCTCACACTATTATGTTAGATCCACTATGGACTGGACTCTCACACTATTATGTTAGATCCACTATGGACTGGACTCTCACACTATTATGTTAGATCCACTATGGACTGGACTCTCACACTATTACGTTAGATCCACTATGGACTGGACTCTCACACTATTACGTTAGATCCACTATGGACAGGACTCTCACAATATTATGTTAGATCCACTATGGACTGGACTCTCACACTATTATGTTAGATCCACTATGGACAGGACTCTCACAATATTATGTTAGATCCACTATGGACAGGACTCTCACAATATTATGTTAGATCCACTATGGACTGGACTCTCACAATATTATGTTAGATCCACTATGGACTGGACTCTCACAATATTATGTTAGATCCACTATGGACTGGACTCTCACACTATTATGTTAGATCCACTATGGACTGGACTCTCACTATTATGTTAGATCCAATATGGACTGGACTCACACTATTATGTTAGATCCACTATGGACTGGACTCTCACACTATTAACTAGATCCACTATGGACTGGACTCTCACTATTATGTTAGATCCACTATGGACTAGACTCACACTATTATGTTAGATCCACTATGGACTGGACTCTCACACTATTATGCTGGATACACTATGGACTGGACATTCACTATTATGTTAGATCCACTGTGGACTGGACTGTCACTATTATGTTAGATCCACTATGGACTGGACTCTCAATATTGTGTTAGATCCACTATGGACTGGACTGTCACAATATTATGTGAGATCCACTATGGACTGGACTCTCACACTATTAACTAGATCCACTATGGACTGGACTCTCACACTATTATGTTAGATCCACTATGGACTGGACTTTCACTATTATGTTAGATCCACTATGGACTGGACTGTCACTATTATGTTAGATCCACTATGGACTGGACTCTCACACTATTAACTAGATCCACTATGGACTGGACTCTCATAATATTATGTTAGATCCACTATGGACTGGACTCTCACACTATTATGTTAGATCCACTATGGACTGGACATTCACTATTATGTTAGATCCACTATGGACTGGACTGTCACAATATTATGTGAGATCCACTATGGACTGGACTCTCACACTATTAACTAGATCCACTATGGACTGGACCCTCACACTATTATGTTAGATCCACTATGGACTGGACTTTCACTATTATGTTAGATCCACTATGGACTGGACTCTCACACTATTAACTAGATCCACTATGGACTGGACTCTCATAATATTATGTTAGATCCACTATGGACTGGACTCTCATAATATTATGTTAGATCCACTATGGACTGGACTCTCACACTATTATGTTAGATCCACTATGGACTGGACTCTCACTATTATGTTAGATCCACTATGGACTGGACTCTCACACTGTTATGCTGGATACACTATGGACTGGACTTTCACTATTATGTTAGATCCACTATGGACTGGACTGTCACTATTATGTTAGATCCACTATGGACTGGACTCTCAATATTATGTTAGATCCACTATGGACTGGACTGTCACACTATTATGTTAGATCCACTATGGACTGGACTTTCACTATTATGTTAGATCCACTATGGACTGGACTGTCACTATTATGTTAGATCCACTATGGACTGGACTGTCACTATTATGTTAGATCCACTATGGACTGGACTCTCACACTATTATGTTAGATCCACTATGGACAGGACTCTCACACTATTATGCTAGATCCACTATGGACTGGACTCTCACACTATTATGTTAGATCCACTATGGACAGGACTCTCACAATATTATGTTAGATCCACTATGGACAGGACTCTCACAATATTATGCTAGATCCACTATGGACTGGATTCACACTATTATGTTAGATCCACTATGGACTGGACTCTCACACTATTACGTTAGATCCACTATGGACAGGACTCTCACACTATTATGTTAGATCCACTATGGACAGGACTCTCACAATATTATGTTAGATCCACTATGGACAGGACTCTCACAATATTATGTTAGATCCACTATGGACAGGACTCTCACAATATTATGCTAGATCCACTATGGACTGGACTCACACTATTATGTTAGATCCACTATGGACTGGACTCTCACACTATTATGTTAGATCCACTATGGACTGGACTCTCATAATATTATGTTAGATCCACTATGGACTGGACTCTCATAATATTATGTTAGATCCACTATGGACTGGACTCTCATAATATTATGTTAGATCCACTATGGACTGGACTCTCACTATTATGTTAGATCCACTATGGACTGGACTCTCACTATTATGTTAGATCCACTATGGACTGGACTCTCACACTGTTATGCTAGATCCACTATGGACTGGACTCTCACTATTATGTTAGATCCACTATGGACTGGACTCTCATAATATTATGTTAGATCCACTATGGACTGGACTCTCACACTATTATGTTAGATCCACTATGGACTGGACTCTCACTATTATGTTAGATCCAATATGGACTGGACTCACACTATTATGTTAGATCCACTATGGACTGGACTCTCACACTATTAACTAGATCCACTATGGACTGGACTCTCATAATATTATGTTAGATCCACTATGGACTGGACTCTCACACTATTATGTTAGATTCACTATGGACTGGACTCTCACTATTATGTTAGATCCACTATGGACTAGACTCACACTATTATGTTAGATCCACTATGGACTGGACTCTCACACTATTATGCTGGATACACTATGGACTGGACATTCACTATTATGTTAGATCCACTGTGGACTGGACTGTCACTATTATGTTAGATCCACTATGGACTGGACTCTCAATATTGTGTTAGATCCACTATGGACTGGACTGTCACAATATTATGTGAGATCCACTATGGACTGGACTCTCACACTATTAACTAGATCCACTATGGACTGGACTCTCACACTATTATGTTAGATCCACTATGGACTGGACTTTCACTATTATGTTAGATCCACTATGGACTGAACTGTCACTATTATGTTAGATCCACTATGGACTGGACTCTCACACTATTAACTAGATCCACTATGGACTGGACTCTCATAATATTATGTTAGATCCACTATGGACTGGACTCTCACACTATTAACTAGATCCACTATGGACTGGACTCTCATAATATTATGTTAGATCCACTATGGACTGGACTCTCACACTATTATGTTAGATCCACTATGGACTGGACTGTCACTATTATGTTAGATCCACTATGGACTGGACTCTCACACTATTAACTAGATCCACTATGGACTGGACTCTCATAATAGTATGTTAGATCCACTATGGACTGGACTCTCACTATTATGTTAGATCCACTATGGACTAGACTCACACTATTATGTTAGATCCACTATGGACTGGACTCTCACACTATTATGCTGGATACACTATGGACTGGACTTTCACTATTATGTTAGATCCACTATGGACTGGACTGTCACAATATTATGTGAGATCCACTATGGACTGGACTCTCACTATTATGTTAGATCCACTATGGACTGGACTCTCACTATTATGTTAGATCCACTATGGACTGGACTCTCACACTGTTATGCTAGATCCACTATGGACTGGACTCTCACTATTATGTTAGATCCACTATGGACTGGACTCTCATAATATTATGTTAGATCCACTATGGACTGGACTCTCACACTATTATGTTAGATCCACTATGGACTGGACTCTCACTATTATGTTAGATCCAATATGGACTGGACTCACACTATTATGTTAGATCCACTATGGACTGGACTCTCACACTATTAACTAGATCCACTATGGACTGGACTCTCATAATATTATGTTAGATCCACTATGGACTGGACTCTCACACTATTATGTTAGATTCACTATGGACTGGACTCTCACTATTATGTTAGATCCACTGTGGACTGGACTGTCACTATTATGTTAGATCCACTATGGACTGGACTCTCAATATTGTGTTAGATCCACTATGGACTGGACTGTCACAATATTATGTGAGATCCACTATGGACTGGACTCTCACACTATTAACTAGATCCACTATGGACTGGACTCTCACACTATTATGTTAGATCCACTATGGACTGGACTTTCACTATTATGTTAGATCCACTATGGACTGAACTGTCACTATTATGTTAGATCCACTATGGACTGGACTCTCACACTATTAACTAGATCCACTATGGACTGGACTCTCATAATATTATGTTAGATCCACTATGGACTGGACTCTCACACTATTAACTAGATCCACTATGGACTGGACTCTCATAATATTATGTTAGATCCACTATGGACTGGACTCTCACACTATTATGTTAGATCCACTATGGACTGGACTGTCACTATTATGTTACATCCACTATGGACTGGACTCTCACACTATTAACTAGATCCACTATGGACTGGACTCTCATAATAGTATGTTAGATCCACTATGGACTGGACTCTCACTATTATGTTAGATCCACTATGGACTAGACTCACACTATTATGTTAGATCCACTATGGACTGGACTCTCACACTATTATGCTGGATACACTATGGACTGGACTTTCACTATTATGTTAGATCCACTATGGACTGGACTGTCACTATTATGTTAGATCCACTATGGACTGGACTCTCAATATTATGTTAGATCCACTATGGACTGGACTGTCACAATATTATGTGAGATCCACTATGGACTGGACTCTCACACTATTAACTAGATCCACTATGGACTGGACTCTCACACTATTATGTTAGATCCACTATGGACTGGACTCTCACACTATTAACTAGATCCACTATGGACTGGACTCTCATAATATTATGTTAGATCCACTATGGACTGGACTCTCACACTATTAACTAGATCCACTATGGACTGGACTCTCATAATATTATGTTAGATCCACTATGGACTGGACTCTCACACTATTATGTTAGATCCACTATGGACTGGACTGTCACTATTATGTTAGATCCACTATGGACTGGACTCTCACACTATTAACTAGATCCACTATGGACTGGACTCTCATAATAGTATGTTAGATCCACTATGGACTGGACTCTCACTATTATGTTAGATCCACTATGGACTAGACTCACACTATTATGTTAGATCCACTATGGACTGGACTCTCACACTATTATGCTGGATACACTATGGACTGGACTTTCACTATTATGTTAGATCCACTATGGACTGGACTGTCACTATTATGTTAGATCCACTATGGACTGGACTCTCAATATTATGTTAGATCCACTATGGACTGGACTGTCACAATATTATGTGAGATCCACTATGGACTGGACTCTCACACTATTAACTAGATCCATTATGGACTGGACTCTCACACTATTATGTTAGATCCACTATGGACTGGACTCTCACACTATTAACTAGATCCACTATGGACTGGACTCTCATAATATTATGTTAGATCCACTATGGACTGGACTCTCACACTATTAACTAGATCCACTATGGACTGGACTCTCATAATATTATGTTAGATCCACTATGGACTGGACTCTCACACTATTATGTTAGATCCACTATGGACTGGACTGTCACTATTATGTTAGATCCACTATGGACTGGACTCTCACACTATTAACTAGATCCACTATGGACTGGACTCTCATAATAGTATGTTAGATCCACTATGGACTGGACTCTCACTATTATGTTAGATCCACTATGGACTAGACTCACACTATTATGTTAGATCCACTATGGACTGGACTCTCACACTATTATGCTGGATACACTATGGACTGGACTTTCACTATTATGTTAGATCCACTATGGACTGGACTGTCACTATTATGTTAGATCCACTATGGACTGGACTCTCAATATTATGTTAGATCCACTATGGACTGGACTGTCACAATATTATGTGAGATCCACTATGGACTGGACTCTCACACTATTAACTAGATCCACTATGGACTGGACTCTCACACTATTATGTTAGATCCACTATGGACTGGACTTTCACTATTATGTTAGATCCACTATGGACTGGACATTCACTATTATGTTAGATCCACTGTGGACTGGACTGTCACTATTATGTTAGATCCACTATGGACTGGACTCTAAATATTATGTTAGATCCACTATGGACTGGACTGTCACAATATTATGTGAGATCTACTATGGACTGGACTCTCACAATATTATGCTAGATCCACTATGGACTGGACTCACACTATTATGTTAGATCCACTATGGACTGGACTCTCACACTATTATGTTAGATCCACTATGGACTGGACTCTCATAATATTATGTTAGATCCACTATGGACTGGACTCTCATAATATTATGTTAGATCCACTATGGACTGGACTCACACTATTATGTTAGATCCACTATGGACTGGACTCTCACACTATTAACTAGATCCACTATGGACTGGACTCTCACACTATTATGTTAGATCCACTATGGACTGGACTCTCACACTATTATGTTAGATCCACTATGGACTGGACTCTCATAATATTATGTTAGATCCACTATGGACTGGACTCTCACACTATTATGTTAGATCCACTATGGACTGGACTCTCACACTATTATGTTAGATCCACTATGGACTGGACTCTCACACTATTACGTTAGATCCACTATGGACTGGACTCTCACACTATTACGTTAGATCCACTATGGACAGGACTCTCACAATATTATGTTAGATCCACTATGGACTGGACTCTCACACTATTATGTTAGATCCACTATGGACAGGACTCTCACAATATTATGTTAGATCCACTATGGACAGGACTCTCACAATATTATGTTAGATCCACTATGGACTGGACTCTCACTATTATGTTAGATCCACTATGGACTGGACTCTCACAATATTATGTTAGATCCACTATGGACTGGACTCTCACACTATTATGTTAGATCCACTATGGACTGGACTCTCACTATTATGTTAGATCCAATATGGACTGGACTCACACTATTATGTTAGATCCACTATGGACTGGACTCTCACACTATTAACTAGATCCACTATGGACTGGACTCTCACTATTATGTTAGATCCACTATGGACTAGACTCACACTATTATGTTAGATCCACTATGGACTGGACTCTCACACTATTATGCTGGATACACTATGGACTGGACATTCACTATTATGTTAGATCCACTGTGGACTGGACTGTCACTATTATGTTAGATCCACTATGGACTGGACTCTCAATATTGTGTTAGATCCACTATGGACTGGACTGTCACAATATTATGTGAGATCCACTATGGACTGGACCCTCACACTATTAACTAGATCCACTATGGACTGGACTCTCACACTATTATGTTAGATCCACTATGGACTGGACTTTCACTATTATGTTAGATCCACTATGGACTGGACTGTCACTATTATGTTAGATCCACTATGGACTGGACTCTCACACTATTAACTAGATCCACTATGGACTGGACTCTCATAATATTATGTTAGATCCACTATGGACTGGACTCTCACACTATTATGTTAGATCCACTATGGACTGGACATTCACTATTATGTTAGATCCACTATGGACTGGACTGTCACAATATTATGTGAGATCCACTATGGACTGGACTCTCACACTATTAACTAGATCCACTATGGACTGGACTCTCACACTATTATGTTAGATCCACTATGGACTGGACTTTCACTATTATGTTAGATCCACTATGGACTGGACTCTCACACTATTAACTAGATCCACTATGGACTGGACTCTCATAATATTATGTTAGATCCACTATGGACTGGACTCTCATAATATTATGTTAGATCCACTATGGACTGGACTCTCACACTATTATGTTAGATCCACTATGGACTGGACTCTCACTATTATGTTAGATCCACTATGGACTGGACTCTCACACTGTTATGCTGGATACACTATGGACTGGACTTTCACTATTATGTTAGATCCACTATGGACTGGACTGTCACTATTATGTTAGATCCACTATGGACTGGACTCTCAATATTATGTTAGATCCACTATGGACTGGACTGTCACACTATTATGTTAGATCCACTATGGACTGGACTTTCACTATTATGTTAGATCCACTATGGACTGGACTGTCACTATTATGTTAGATCCACTATGGACTGGACTGTCACTATTATGTTAGATCCACTATGGACTGGACTCTCACACTATTATGTTAGATCCACTATGGACAGGACTCTCACACTATTATGCTAGATCCACTATGGACTGGACTCTCACACTATTATGTTAGATCCACTATGGACAGGACTCTCACAATATTATGTTAGATCCACTATGGACAGGACTCTCACAATATTATGCTAGATCCACTATGGACTGGATTCACACTATTATGTTAGATCCACTATGGACTGGACTCTCACACTATTACGTTAGATCCACTATGGACTGGACTCTCACACTATTATGTTAGATCCACTATGGACTGGACTCTCACACTATTACGTTAGATCCACTATGGACTGGACTCTCACACTATTACGTTAGATCCACTATGGACAGGACTCTCACACTATTATGCTAGATCCACTATGGACAGGACTCACGCTATTATGTTAGATCCACTATGGACTGGACTCTCACACTATTAACTAGATCCACTATGGACTGGACTCTCACACTATTATGTTAGATCCACTATGGACTGGACTCTCATAATATTATGTTAGATCCACTATGGACTGGACTCTCATAATATTATGTTAGATCCACTATGGACTGGACTCACACTATTATGTTAGATCCACTATGGACTGGACTCTCACACTATTACGTTAGATCCACTATGGACTGGACTCTCACACTATTACGTTAGATCCACTATGGACAGGACTCTCACACTATTATGCTAGATCCACTATGGACAGGACTCACACTATTATGTTAGATCCACTATGGACAGGACTCTCACAATATTATGCTAGATCCACTATGGACTGGACTCACAATATTATGTTAGATCCACTATGGACTGGACTCTCACACTATTATGTTAGATCCACTATGGACTGGACTCTCACACTATTATGTTAGATCCACTATGGACTAGACTCTCACTATTATGTTAGATCCACTATGGACGGGACTCTCACATTATGTTAGATCCACTATGGACAGGACTCTCACAATATTATGTTAGATCCACTATGGACAGGACTCTCACACTATTATGCTAGATCCACTATGGACTGGACTCTCACACTATTATGTTAGATCCACTATGGACAGGACTCTCACAATATTATGTTAGATCCACTATGGACAGGACTCTCACAATATTATGTTAGATCCACTATGGACTGGACTCTCATAATATTATGTTAGATCCACTATGGACTGGACTCTCATAATATTATGTTAGATCCACTATGGACTGGACTCACACTATTATGTTAGATCCACTATGGACTGGACTCTCACACTATTAACTAGATCCACTATGGACTGGACTCTCACACTATTATGTTAGATCCACTATGGACTGGACTCTCATAATATTATGTTAGATCCACTATGGACTGGACTCTCACACTATTATGTTAGATCCACTATGGACTAGACTCTCACACTATTACGTTAGATCCACTATGGACTGGACTCTCACACTATTATGTTAGATCCACTATGGACTGGACTCTCACACTATTACGTTAGATCCACTATGGACAGGACTCTCACACTATTATGCTAGATCCACTATGGACTGGACTCTCACACTATTATGTTAGATCCACTATGGACAGGACTCTCACAATATTATGTTAGATCCACTATGGACAGGACTCTCACAATATTATGTTAGATCCACTATGGACAGGACTCTCACACTATTATGCTAGATCCACTATGGACTGGACTCTCACACTATTATGCTAGATCCACTATGGACTGGACTCTCACACTATTATGTTAGATCCACTATGGACAGGACTCTCACAATATTATGTTAGATCCACTATGGACAGGACTCTCACAATATTATGCTAGATCCACTATGGACTGGACTCACACTATTATGTTAGATCCACTATGGACTGGACTCTCACACTATTAACTAGATCCACTATGGACTGGACTCTCACACTATTATGTTAGATCCACTATCGACTGGACTCTCACACTATTATGTTAGATCCACTATGGACAGGACTCTCACACTATTATGTTAGATCCACTATGGACTGGACTCTCATAATATTATGTTAGATCCACTATGGACTGGACTCTCACACTATTATGTTAGATCCACTATGGACTAGACTCTCACTATTATGTTAGATCCACTATGGACTGGACTCTCACACTATTATGTTAGATCCACTATGGACTGGACTCTCACACTATTATGTTAGATCCACTATGGACTATCGAACTGGTGGCCAAATTCCTAAAAACAGCGTGTCCTTGTTGTATAGAGGAACCTGGACCCGTGGAAACACGTTGGCAGATCATTGCATTGACATTTAACCTTCAGAGCTAACCAAAGACACGGGTCCAGATTTGGGATTTACAATTTTGTAGGCGTTTCTCAAGGCACCCCTTTGAATGGTCTCCATTTTGGCATTTATGTAACCAAGTTGTTGCTTACTTCAGATGCAGTCATTTGTTCCACTTCTTCAGTTATACTAGTGATGTTCCCCAAGGTTCCTCTCTTTTCATCATTTGGCCTTTTCAACTGGTTGAGTTCCAAAAACTTGTGAGGCACTCATTTTTGCAGAAAATTCCTATGTGATCTTTGACTAGTTGTTTTGCAGAAGGTCTTTAAAACAGAAGAACGTTCTTCTCAATTCTGACAAAATACATAGACCAAAATCAAATGTCTAATGTCGCCGGTTGTCTGGAATATTCAAAATAACACTAATATAAGAAGTCAGGCCCTCAAATGTGGCCCCCGAAACACTTTAATTAAATTTAGTTAAGTGTGCTGGAAAAATCTTTGCCAAAGTGCGAATAGGCGGGATCTAGTGTAGTTTTAAAGAGTTCTACATGTTTGGTTGTAAAAGTGTTCATAGTGGTTTAATTAAATGTTTTAAGACTTCATGATTTTCAATCATTTAGAATAATTCAAATGCATGTTCATGGCCTTAGTCTTCTACTTTGTTTTTACACTAAATCCTCTTCCTGACAAAACCGCTGGGAGTCGAACCTGCACCTCCCGCACCAAATGTGTCACTACCATACCATTTGGTACCTTCAAAATGTGTCACTACCATACCATTTGGTACCTTCAAAATGTGTCACTACCATACCATTTGGTACCTTCAAAATGTGTCACTACCATACCATTTGGTACCTTCAAAATGTGTCACTACCATACCATTTGGTACCTTCAAAATGTGTCACTACCATACCATTTGGTACCTTCAAAATGTGTCACTACCATACCATTTGGTACCCTCAAAATGTGTCACTACCATACCATTTGGTACCCTCAAAATGTGTCACTACCATACCATTTGGTACCTTCAAAATGTGTCACTACCATACCATTTGGTACCTTCAAAATGTGTCACTACCATACCATTTTAGTCTAGTGTTAGTTTCAACCTGTTTAACTACCGACCACTGCACATTTAACAAGCACCGTCACAGTTTGTAAGTTCCGTCTTAAAACACATTTTCAGTAGTCTAGTGTTAGTTTCAACCCGTAACTACTAACCACTGACCACTGCTCTCTCAGTCGTCCTCAGACGAGCTTCCATCGGAGTCTCCAATCATTCCAGTTCTCCATACACCCGGCCAGCTCCGTAGAGCTTTCAGCTCCCGCATCTTTCTTCAGGATGTCCACGTACGTTAGCGAGGGACGTCCTCGCCATCAATGCCCGTGCATTGGTTCCCATAGGACCAGCCTCCCGATGTCTGTGGCAGTGGCCGGCCAGCCTCATCCTGCTAGCTGTTACCTTCTTGCTGAGCCTCGGCAGTTGCCCATACAGGTCCTTGTTGGTGATGTGGATGTTCTGGTCCACATTCAGAACAGCTCTATCATTCTGGTGTAGCACCCATCTAGGACTTCTGCAGCTTTCGCAGCCATACAGGAGGACAGACTCCACAGAGGCGTGGAATAGACTCAGCTGTATGTGTCAAGGGAGATTCGAGCACCACACACTGCACATTTAACATTTAACAAGCACCGTCACTGTTTGTAAGACCCCTCTTAAAACACATTTATAGTATATGGCCTTTGACCTACCATAACTTATTTTGTATTTATAACTGTTGTTTTTAGGTAATTTATTGGCCTTACAATGTCTGTATTTTAATGTTGTCATTATGGTGGTACTTAATGAATACTTAGGTCTACTACACTACTGTATTTAATGTTGTCATTATGGTGGTACTTAATGAATACTTAGGTCTACTACACTACTGTATTTAATGTTGTTATTATGGTGGTACTTAATGAATACTTAGGTCTACTACACTACTGTATTTAATGAATGCTTAGGTCTACTGCACTACTGTATTTAATGTCATGGTGGTACTTAATGAATACTTAGGTCTACTACACTACTGTATTTAATGTTGTTATTATGGTGGTACTTAATGAATACTTAGGTCTACTACACTACTGTATTTAATGAATGCTTAGGTCTACTACACTACTGTATTTAATGTCATGGTGGTACTTAATGAATGCTTAGGTCTACTACACTACTGTATTTAATGTTGTCATTATGGTGGTACTTAATGAATACTTAGGTCTACTACACTACTGTATTTAATGTCATCATGGTGGTACTTAATGAATACTTAGGTCTACTACACTACTGTATTTAATGTCATCATGGTGGTACTTAATGAATACTTAGGTCTACTACACTACTGCATTTTAATGTTGTCATTATGGTGGTACTTAATGAATACTTAGGTCTACTACACTACTGTATTTAATGTTGGCATTATGGTGGTACTTAATGAATACTTAGGTCTACTACACTACTGTATTTAATGTTGTCATGATGGTGGTACTTAATGAATACTTAGGTCTACTACACTACTGTATTTAGTGTTGTCATTATGGTGGTACTTAATGAATACTTAGGTCTACTACACTACTGTATTTAATGTTGTCATTATGGTGGTACTTAATGAATACTTAGTACTATTACACTACTTTATTTAATGAATACTTAGGTCTACTACACTACTGTATTTAGTGTTGTCATGATGGTGGTACTTAATGAATACTTAGGTCTACTACACTACTGTATTTAATGTTGTCATTATGGTGGTACTTAATGAATACTTAGGTCTACTACACTACTGTATTTAATGTTGTCATTATGGTGGCACTTAATGAATACTTAGGTCTACTACACTACTGTATTTAATGTTGACATTATGGTGGTACTTAATGAATACTTAGGTCTACTACACTACTGTATTTAATGTTGTCATTATGGTGGTACTTAATGAATACTTAGGTCTACTACACTACTGTATTTAATGTTGTCATGATGGTGGTACTTAATGAATACTTAGGTCTACTACACTACTGTATTTAATGTTGTCATTATGGTGGCACTTAATGAATACTTAGGTCTACTACACTACTGTATTTAATGTTGACATTATGGTGGTACTTAATGAATACTTAGGTCTACTACACTACTGCATTTTAATGTTGTCATTATGGTGGTACTTAATGAATACTTAGGTCTACTACACTACTGTATTTAATGTTGTCATCATGGTTGCACTTAATGAATACTTAGGTCTACTACACTACTGTATTTAATGTTGTCTTTATGGTGGTACTTAATGAATACTTAGGTCTACTACACTACAGTAATGTTGTCATTATGGTGGCACTTAATGAATACTTAGGTCTACTACACTACTGTATTTAATGTTGACATTATGGTGGTACTTAATGAATACTTAGGTCTACTACACTACTGCACTACTGCATTTTAATGTTGTCATTATGGTGGTACTTAATGAATACTTAGGTCTACTACACTACTGTATTTAATGTTGTCATTATGGTGGTACTTAATGAATACTTAGGTCTACTACACTACTGTATTTAATGTTGACATTATGGTGGTACTTAATGAATACTTAGGTCTACTACACTACTGTATTTAATGTTGTCATTATGGTGGTACTTAATGAATACTTAGGTCTACTACACTACTGTATTTAATGTTGTCATTATGGTGGTACTTAATGAATACTTAGGTCTACTACACTACTGTATTTAATGTTGACATTATGGTGGTACTTAATGAATACTTAGGTCTACTACACTACTGTATTCAATGTCATCATGGTGGTACTTAATGAATACTTAGGTCTACTACACTACTGTTTTTTAATGTCGTTATGGTGGTACTTAATGAATACTTAGGTCTACTACACTACTGTATTTAATGTTGTCATTATGGTGGTACTTAATGAATACTTAGGTCTACTACACTACTGTATTTAATGTTGTCATGATGGTGGTACTTAATGAATACTTAGGTCTACTACACTACTGTATTTAATGTTGTCATTATGGTGGTACTTAATGAATACTTAGTTCTACTACACTACTGTATTTAATGAATACTTAGGTCTACTACACTACTGTATTTAATGTTGTCGTGATGGTGGTACTTTATGAATACTTAGGTCTACTACACTACTGTATTTGATGTTGTTATGATGGTGGTTCTTAATGACTACTTAGGTCTACTACACTACTGTATTTAATGAATACTTAGGTCTACTACACTACTGTATTTAATGTTGTCATGATGGTGGTACTTAATGACTACTTAGGTCTACTACACTACTGTATTTAATGAATGCTTAGGTCTACTACACTACTGTATTTAATGTCATGGTGGTACTTAATGAATGCTTAGGTCTACTACACTACTGTAATGTCATTATGGTGGTACTTAATGAATACTTAGGTCTACTACACTAATGTATTTAATGTTGTTATTATGGTGGTACTTAATGAATACTTAGGTCTACTACACTACTGTATTTAATGTTGTTATTATGGTGGTACTTAATGAATACTTAGGTCTACTACACTACTGTATTTAATGAATGCTTAGGTCTACTGCACTACTGTATTTAATGTCATGGTGGTACTTAATGAATACTTAGGTCTACTACACTACTGTATTTAATGTTGTCATGATGGTGGTACTTAATGACTACGTAGGTCTACTACACTACTGTATTTAATGAATGCTTAGGTCTACTACACTACTGTATTTAATGTCATGGTGGTACTTAATGAATGCTTAGATCTACTACACTACTGTATTTAATGTTGTCATTATGGTGGTACTTAATGAATACTTAGGTCTACTACACTACTGTATTTAATGTTGTTATTATGGTGGTACTTAATGAATACTTAGGTCTACTACACTACTGTATTTAATGTTGTCATGATGGTGGTACTTAATGACTACTTAGGTCTACTACACTCTGTATTTAATGAATGCTTAGGTCTACTACACTACTGTATTTAATGTCATGGTGGTACTTAATGAATACTTAGGTCTACTACACTACTGTATTTAATGTTGTCATTATGGTGGTACTTAATGAATACTTAGGTCTACTACACTACTGTATTTAATGTTGTCATGATGGTGGTACTTAATGACTACTTAGGTCTACTACACTACTGTATTTAATGAATGCTTAGGTCTACTACACTACTGTATTTAATGTCATGGTGGTACTTAATGAATACTTAGGTCTACTACACTACTGTATTTAATGTTGTCATTATGGTGGTACTTAATGAATACTTAGGTCTACTACACTACTGTATTTAATGTTGTCATTATGGTGGTACTTAATGAATACTTAGGTCTACTACACTACTGTATTTGATGTTGTTATGATGGTGGTTCTTAATGACTACTTAGGTCTACTACACTACTGTATTTAATGAATACTTAGGTCTACTACACTACTGTATTTAATGTTGTCATGATGGTGGTACTTAATGACTACTTAGGTCTACTACACTACTGTATTTAATGAATGCTTAGGTCTACTACACTACTGTATTTAATGTCATGGTGGTACTTAATGAATGCTTAGGTCTACTACACTACTGTAATGTCATTATGGTGGTACTTAATGAATACTTAGGTCTACTACACTAATGTATTTAATGTTGTTATTATGGTGGTACTTAATGAATACTTAGGTCTACTACACTACTGTATTTAATGTTGTTATTATGGTGGTACTTAATGAATACTTAGGTCTACTACACTACTGTATTTAATGAATGCTTAGGTCTACTGCACTACTGTATTTAATGTCATGGTGGTACTTAATGAATACTTAGGTCTACTACACTACTGTATTTAATGTTGTCATGATGGTGGTACTTAATGACTACGTAGGTCTACTACACTACTGTATTTAATGAATGCTTAGGTCTACTACACTACTGTATTTAATGTCATGGTGGTACTTAATGAATGCTTAGATCTACTACACTACTGTATTTAATGTTGTCATTATGGTGGTACTTAATGAATACTTAGGTCTACTACACTACTGTATTTAATGTTGTCATTATGGTGGTACTTAATGAATACTTAGGTCTACTACACTACTGTATTTAATGTTGTTATTATGGTGGTACTTAATGAATACTTAGGTCTACTACACTACTGTATTTAATGTTGTCATGATGGTGGTACTTAATGACTACTTAGGTCTACTACACTCTGTATTTAATGAATGCTTAGGTCTACTACACTACTGTATTTAATGTCATGGTGGTACTTAATGAATACTTAGGTCTACTACACTACTGTATTTAATGTTGTCATTATGGTGGTACTTAATGAATACTTAGGTCTACTACACTACTGTATTTAATGTTGTCATTATGGTGGTACTTAATGAATACTTAGGTCTACTACACTACTGTATTTAATGTCATGGTGGTACTTAATGAATACTTAGGTCTACTACACTACTGTATTTAATGTTGACATTATGGTGGTACTTAATGATTACTTAGGTCTACTACACTACTGTATTTAATGTCATCATGGTGGTACTTAATGAATACTTAGGTCTACTACACTACTGTATTTAATGTTGTCATTATGGTGGTACTTAATGAATACTTAGTACTATTACACTACTTTATTTAATGAATACTTAGGTCTACTACACTACTGTATTTAATGTTGTCATGATGGTGGTACTTAATGACTACTTAGGTCTACTACACTACTGTATTTTAATGTCATTATGGTGGTACTTATTAAATACTTAGGTCTACTACACTACTGTATTTAATGTTGACATTATGGTGGTACTTAATGAATACTTAGGTCTACTACACTACTGTATTTAATGTTGTCTTGATGGTGGTACTTAATGAATACTTAGGTCTACTACACTACTGTATTTAATGTTGTCATTATGGTGGTACGTAATGAATACTTAGGTCTACTACACTACTGTATTTAATGTTGTCATTATGGTGGTACTTAATGAATACTTAGGTCTACTACACTACTGTATTTAATGTTGTCATTATGGTGGCACTTAATGAATACTTAGGTCTACTACACTACTGTATTTAATGTTGTCATGATGGTGGTACTTAATGAATACTTAGGTCTACTACACTACTGTATTTAATGTTGTCATTATGGTGGCACTTAATGAATACTTAGGTCTACTACACTACTGTATTTAATGTTGACATTATGGTGGTACTTAATGAATACTTAGGTCTACTACACTACTGTATTTAATGTTGTCATGATGGTGGTACTTAATGAATACTTAGGTCTACTACACTACTGTATTTAATGTTGTCATCATGGTGGCACTTAATGAATACTTAGGTCTACTACACTACTGTATTTAATGTTGACATTATGGTGGTACTTAATGAATACTTAGGTCTACTACACTACTGCATTTTAATGTTGTCATTATGGTGGTACTTAATGAATACTTAGGTCTACTACACTACTGTATTTAATGTTGACATTATGGTGGTACTTAATGAATGCTTAGGTCTACTACACTACTGTATTTAATGTTGTCATCATGGTGGTACTTAATGAATACTTAGGTCTACTACACTACTGTATTTAATGTTGTCTTTATGGTGGTACTTAATGAATACTTAGGTCTACTACACTACTGTATTTAATGTTGTCATTATGGTGGCACTTAATGAATACTTAGGTCTACTACACTACTGTATTTAATGTTGACATTATGGTGGTACTTAATGAATACTTAGGTCTACTACACTACTGCATTTTAATGTTGTCATTATGGTGGTACTTAATGAATACTTAGGTCTATTACACTACTGTATTTAATGTCATCATGGTGGTACTTAATGAATACTTAGGTCTACTACACTACTGTATTTAATGTCATCATGGTGGTACTTAATTAATACTTAGGTCTACTGCACTACTGCAATTTAATGTCATTATGGTAGTACTTAATGGATACTTAGGTCTACTACACTACTGTATTTAATGTTGTCATTATGGTGGTACTTAATGAATACTTAGGTCTACTACACTACTGTATTTAATGTTGTCATTATGGTGGTACTTAATGAATACTTAGGTCTACTACACTACTGTATTTAATGTTGTCATTATGGTGGTACTTAATGAATACTTAGGTCTACTACACTACTGTATTTAATGTTGTCATTATGGTGGTACTTAATGAATACTTAGGTCTACTACACTACTGTATTTAATGTTGTCATGATGGTGGTACTTAATGAATACTTAGTACTACTACACTACTGTATTTAATGAATACTTAGGTCTACTACACTACTGTATTTAATGTTGTCATGATGGTGGTACTTTATGAATACTTAGGTCTACTACACTACTGTATTTAATGTTGTCATTATGGTGGTACTTAATGAATACTTAGTACTACTACACTACTGTATTTAATGAATACTTAGGTCTACTGCACTACTGTATTTAATGTTGTCATGATGGTGGTACTTAATGACTACTTAGGTCTACTACACTACTGTATTTAATGTTGTCATTATGGTGGCACTTAATGAATACTTAGGTCTACTACACTACTGTATTTAATGTTGACATTATGGTGGTACTTAATGAATACTTAGGTCTACTACACTACTGCATTTTAATGTTGTCATTATGGTGGTACTTAATGAATACTTAGTACTACTACACTACTGTATTTAATGAATGCTTAGGTCTACTACACTACTGTATTTAATGTTGTCATTATGGTGGTACTTAATGAATACTTAGTACTACTACACTACTGTATTTAATGAATGCTTAGGTCTACTACACTACTGTATTTAATGTCATGGTGGTACTTAATGAATGCTTAGGTCTACTACACTACTGTATTTAATGTTGTCATTATGGTGGTACTTAATGAATACTTAGGTCTACTACACTACTGTATTTAATGTTGTTATTATGGTGGTACTTAATGAATACTTAGGTCTACTACACTACTGTATTTAATGTTGTTATTATGGTGGTACTTAATGAATACTTAGGTCTACTACACTACTGTATTTAATGTTGTCATGATGGTGGTACTTAATGACTACTTAGGTCTACTACACTACTGTATTTAATGAATGCTTAGGTCTACTACACTACTGTATTTAATGTCATGGTGGTACTTAATGAATACTTAGGTCTACTACACTACTGTATTTAATGTTGTCATTATGGTGGTACTTAATAAATACTTAGGTCTACTACACTACTGTATTTAATGTTGTCATTATGGTGGTACTTAATGAATACTTAGGTCTACTACACTACTGTATTTAAAGTTGACATCATGGTGGTACTTAATGAATACTTAGGTCTACTACACTACTGTATTTAATGTCATCATGGTGGTACTTAATGAATACTTAGGTCTACTACACTACTGTATTTAATGTTGTCATTATGGTGGTACTTAATGAATACTTAGGTCTACTACACTACTGTATTTAATGTTGACATTATGGTGGTACTTAATGAATACTTAGGTCTACTACACTACTGTATTTAATGTCATCATGGTGGTACTTAATGAATACTTAGGTCTACTACACTACTGTATTTAATGTTGTCATGATGGTGGTACTTAATAAATACTTAGGTCTACTACACTACTGTATTTAATATTGTCATTATGGTGGTACTTAATGAATACTTAGTACTATTACACTACTGTATTTAATGAATACTTAGGTCTACTACACTACTGTATTTAATGTTGTCATGATGGTGGTACTTAATGACTACTTAGGTCTACTACACTACTGTATTTTAATGTCATTATGGTGGTACTTATTAAATACTTCTACTGTATTTAATGTTGACATTATGGTGGTACTTAATGAATACTTAGGTCTACTACACTACTGTATATAATGTTGTCATGATGGTGGTACTTAATGAATACTTAGGTCTACTACACTACTGCATTTTAATGTTGTCATTATGGTGGTACTTAATGAATACTTAGGTCTACTACACTACTGTATTTAATGTTGTCATTATGGTGGTACTTAATGAATACTTAGGTCTACTACACTACTGTATTTAATGTTGTCATTATGGTGGTACTTAATGAATACTTAGGTCTACTACACTACTGTATTTAATGTTGTCATTATGGTGGTACTTAATGAATACTTAGGTCTACTACACTACTGTATTTAATGTTGTCATTATGGTGGTACTTAATGAATACTTAGGTCTACTACACTACTGTATTTAATGTTGACATTATGGTGGTACTTAATGAATACTTAGGTCTACTACACTACTGCATTTTAATGTCATTATGGTGGTACTTAATGAATACTTAGGTCTACTACACTACTGTAGTTAATGTTGTCATTATGGTGGTACTTAATGAATACTTAGGTCTACTACACTACTGTATTTAATGTTGTCATTATGGTGGTACTTAATGAATACTTAGGTCTACTACACTACTGTATTTAATGTTGTCATGATGGTGGTACTTAATGAATACTTAGGTCTACTACACTACTGTATTTAATGTTGACATTATGGTGGTACTTAATGAATACTTAGGTCTAGTACACTACTGCATTTTAATGTTGTCATTATGGTGGTACTTAATGAATACTTAGGTCTACTACACTACTGTATACTTAGGTCTAGTACACTACTGCATTTTAATGTTGTCATTATGGTGGTACTTAATGAATACTTAGGTCTACTACACTACTGTATTTAATGGTGTCATTATGGTGGTACTTAATGAATACTTAGGTCTACTACACTACTGTATATTAATGTCATTATGGTGGTACTTATTAAATACTTAGGTCTACTACACTACTTTATTTAATGTTGTCATCATGGTGGTACTTAATGAATACTTAGGTCTACTACACTACTGTATTTAATGTTGTCATTATGGTGGTACTTAATGGATACTTAGGTCTACTACACTACTTTATTTAATGTTGTCATTATGGTGGTACTTAATGAATACTTAGGTCTACTACACTACTGTATTTAATGTTGTCATTATGGTGGTACTTAATGAATACTTAGGTCTACTACACTACTCTATTTAATGTTGTCATTATGGTGGTACTTAATGAATACTTAGGTCTACTAAACTACTGTATTTAATGTTGTCATTATGGTGGTACTTAATGAATACTTAGGTCTACTACACTACTGTATTTAATGTTGTCATGATGGTGGTACTTAATGACTACTTAGGTCTACTACACTACTGTATTTAATGAATGCTTAGGTCTACTACACTACTGTATTTAATGTCATGGTGGTACTTAATGAATACTTAGGTCTACTACACTACTGTATTTTAATGTTGTCATTATGGTGGTACTTAATGAATACTTAGGTCTACTACACTACTGTATTTAATGTTGACATTATGGTGGTACTTAATGAATGCTTAGGTCTACTACACTACTGTATTTAATGTTGTCATCATGGTGGTACTTAATGAATACTTAGGTCTACTACACTACTGTATTTAATGTTGTCTTTATGGTGGTACTTAATGAATACTTAGGTCTACTACACTACTGTATTTAATGTTGTCATTATGGTGGCACTTAATGAATACTTAGGTCTACTACACTACTGTATTTAATGTTGACATTATGGTGGTACTTAATGAATACTTAGGTCTACTACACTACTGCATTTTAATGTTGTCATTATGGTGGTACTTAATGAATACTTAGGTCTATTACACTACTGTATTTAATGTCATCATGGTGGTACTTAATGAATACTTAGGTCTACTACACTACTGTATTTAATGTCATCATGGTGGTACTTAATTAATACGTAGGTCTACTGCACTACTGCAATTTAATGTCATTATGGTAGTACTTAATGGATACTTAGGTCTACTACACTACTGTATTTAATGTTGTCATTATGGTGGTACTTAATGAATACTTAGGTCTACTACACTACTGTATTTAATGTTGTCATTATGGTGGTACTTAATGAATACTTAGGTCTACTACACTACTGTATTTAATGTTGTCATTATGGTGGTACTTAATGAATACTTAGGTCTACTACACTACTGTATTTAATGTTGTCATTATGGTGGTACTTAATGAATACTTAGGTCTACTACACTACTGTATTTAATGTTGTCATGATGGTGGTACTTAATGAATACTTAGTACTACTACACTACTGTATTTAATGAATACTTAGGTCTACTACACTACTGTATTTAATGTTGTCATGATGGTGGTACTTTATGAATACTTAGGTCTACTACACTACTGTATTTAATGTTGTCATTATGGTGGTACTTAATGAATACTTAGTACTACTACACTACTGTATTTAATGAATACTTAGGTCTACTGCACTACTGTATTTAATGTTGTCATGATGGTGGTACTTAATGACTACTTAGGTCTACTACACTACTGTATTTAATGTTGTCATTATGGTGGCACTTAATGAATACTTAGGTCTACTACACTACTGTATTTAATGTTGACATTATGGTGGTACTTAATGAATACTTAGGTCTACTACACTACTGCATTTTAATGTTGTCATTATGGTGGTACTTAATGAATACTTAGTACTACTACACTACTGTATTTAATGAATGCTTAGGTCTACTACACTACTGTATTTAATGTTGTCATTATGGTGGTACTTAATGAATACTTAGTACTACTACACTACTGTATTTAATGAATGCTTAGGTCTACTACACTACTGTATTTAATGTCATGGTGGTACTTAATGAATGCTTAGGTCTACTACACTACTGTATTTAATGTTGTCATTATGGTGGTACTTAATGAATACTTAGGTCTACTACACTACTGTATTTAATGTTGTTATTATGGTGGTACTTAATGAATACTTAGGTCTACTACACTACTGTATTTAATGTTGTTATTATGGTGGTACTTAATGAATACTTAGGTCTACTACACTACTGTATTTAATGTTGTCATGATGGTGGTACTTAATGACTACTTAGGTCTACTACACTACTGTATTTAATGAATGCTTAGGTCTACTACACTACTGTATTTAATGTCATGGTGGTACTTAATGAATACTTAGGTCTACTACACTACTGTATTTAATGTTGTCATTATGGTGGTACTTAATAAATACTTAGGTCTACTACACTACTGTATTTAATGTTGTCATTATGGTGGTACTTAATGAATACTTAGGTCTACTACACTACTGTATTTAAAGTTGACATCATGGTGGTACTTAATGAATACTTAGGTCTACTACACTACTGTATTTAATGTCATCATGGTGGTACTTAATGAATACTTAGGTCTACTACACTACTGTATTTAATGTTGTCATTATGGTGGTACTTAATGAATACTTAGGTCTACTACACTACTGTATTTAATGTTGACATTATGGTGGTACTTAATGAATACTTAGGTCTACTACACTACTGTATTTAATGTCATCATGGTGGTACTTAATGAATACTTAGGTCTACTACACTACTGTATTTAATGTTGTCATGATGGTGGTACTTAATAAATACTTAGGTCTACTACACTACTGTATTTAATATTGTCATTATGGTGGTACTTAATGAATACTTAGTACTATTACACTACTGTATTTAATGAATACTTAGGTCTACTACACTACTGTATTTAATGTTGTCATGATGGTGGTACTTAATGACTACTTAGGTCTACTACACTACTGTATTTTAATGTCATTATGGTGGTACTTATTAAATACTTCTACTGTATTTAATGTTGACATTATGGTGGTACTTAATGAATACTTAGGTCTACTACACTACTGTATATAATGTTGTCATGATGGTGGTACTTAATGAATACTTAGGTCTACTACACTACTGCATTTTAATGTTGTCATTATGGTGGTACTTAATGAATACTTAGGTCTACTACACTACTGTATTTAATGTTGTCATTATGGTGGTACTTAATGAATACTTAGGTCTACTACACTACTGTATTTAATGTTGTCATTATGGTGGTACTTAATGAATACTTAGGTCTACTACACTACTGTATTTAATGTTGTCATTATGGTGGTACTTAATGAATACTTAGGTCTACTACACTACTGTATTTAATGTTGTCATTATGGTGGTACTTAATGAATACTTAGGTCTACTACACTACTGTATTTAATGTTGACATTATGGTGGTACTTAATGAATACTTAGGTCTACTACACTACTGCATTTTAATGTCATTATGGTGGTACTTAATGAATACTTAGGTCTACTACACTACTGTAGTTAATGTTGTCATTATGGTGGTACTTAATGAATACTTAGGTCTACTACACTACTGTATTTAATGTTGTCATTATGGTGGTACTTAATGAATACTTAGGTCTACTACACTACTGTATTTAATGTTGTCATGATGGTGGTACTTAATGAATACTTAGGTCTACTACACTACTGTATTTAATGTTGACATTATGGTGGTACTTAATGAATACTTAGGTCTAGTACACTACTGCATTTTAATGTTGTCATTATGGTGGTACTTAATGAATACTTAGGTCTACTACACTACTGTATACTTAGGTCTAGTACACTACTGCATTTTAATGTTGTCATTATGGTGGTACTTAATGAATACTTAGGTCTACTACACTACTGTATTTAATGGTGTCATTATGGTGGTACTTAATGAATACTTAGGTCTACTACACTACTGTATATTAATGTCATTATGGTGGTACTTATTAAATACTTAGGTCTACTACACTACTTTATTTAATGTTGTCATCATGGTGGTACTTAATGAATACTTAGGTCTACTACACTACTGTATTTAATGTTGTCATTATGGTGGTACTTAATGGATACTTAGGTCTACTACACTACTTTATTTAATGTTGTCATTATGGTGGTACTTAATGAATACTTAGGTCTACTACACTACTGTATTTAATGTTGTCATTATGGTGGTACTTAATGAATACTTAGGTCTACTACACTACTCTATTTAATGTTGTCATTATGGTGGTACTTAATGAATACTTAGGTCTACTAAACTACTGTATTTAATGTTGTCATTATGGTGGTACTTAATGAATACTTAGGTCTACTACACTACTGTATTTAATGTTGTCATGATGGTGGTACTTAATGACTACTTAGGTCTACTACACTACTGTATTTAATGAATGCTTAGGTCTACTACACTACTGTATTTAATGTCATGGTGGTACTTAATGAATACTTAGGTCTACTACACTACTGTATTTTAATGTTGTCATTATGGTGGTACTTAATGAATACTTAGGTCTACTACACTACTGTATTTAATGTTGACATTATGGTGGTACTTAATGAATGCTTAGGTCTACTACACTACTGTATTTAATGTTGTCATCATGGTGGTACTTAATGAATACTTAGGTCTACTACACTACTGTATTTAATGTTGTCTTTATGGTGGTACTTAATGAATACTTAGGTCTACTACACTACTGTATTTAATGTTGTCATTATGGTGGCACTTAATGAATACTTAGGTCTACTACACTACTGTATTTAATGTTGACATTATGGTGGTACTTAATGAATACTTAGGTCTACTACACTACTGCATTTTAATGTTGTCATTATGGTGGTACTTAATGAATACTTAGGTCTATTACACTACTGTATTTAATGTCATCATGGTGGTACTTAATGAATACTTAGGTCTACTACACTACTGTATTTAATGTCATCATGGTGGTACTTAATTAATACTTAGGTCTACTGCACTACTGCAATTTAATGTCATTATGGTAGTACTTAATGGATACTTAGGTCTACTACACTACTGTATTTAATGTTGTCATTATGGTGGTACTTAATGAATACTTAGGTCTACTACACTACTGTATTTAATGTTGTCATTATGGTGGTACTTAATGAATACTTAGGTCTACTACACTACTGTATTTAATGTTGTCATTATGGTGGTACTTAATGAATACTTAGGTCTACTACACTACTGTATTTAATGTTGTCATTATGGTGGTACTTAATGAATACTTAGGTCTACTACACTACTGTATTTAATGTTGTCATGATGGTGGTACTTAATGAATACTTAGTACTACTACACTACTGTATTTAATGAATACTTAGGTCTACTACACTACTGTATTTAATGTTGTCATGATGGTGGTACTTTATGAATACTTAGGTCTACTACACTACTGTATTTAATGTTGTCATTATGGTGGTACTTAATGAATACTTAGTACTACTACACTACTGTATTTAATGAATACTTAGGTCTACTGCACTACTGTATTTAATGTTGTCATGATGGTGGTACTTAATGACTACTTAGGTCTACTACACTACTGTATTTAATGTTGTCATTATGGTGGCACTTAATGAATACTTAGGTCTACTACACTACTGTATTTAATGTTGACATTATGGTGGTACTTAATGAATACTTAGGTCTACTACACTACTGCATTTTAATGTTGTCATTATGGTGGTACTTAATGAATACTTAGTACTACTACACTACTGTATTTAATGAATGCTTAGGTCTACTACACTACTGTATTTAATGTTGTCATTATGGTGGTACTTAATGAATACTTAGTACTACTACACTACTGTATTTAATGAATGCTTAGGTCTACTACACTACTGTATTTAATGTCATGGTGGTACTTAATGAATGCTTAGGTCTACTACACTACTGTATTTAATGTTGTCATTATGGTGGTACTTAATGAATACTTAGGTCTACTACACTACTGTATTTAATGTTGTTATTATGGTGGTACTTAATGAATACTTAGGTCTACTACACTACTGTATTTAATGTTGTTATTATGGTGGTACTTAATGAATACTTAGGTCTACTACACTACTGTATTTAATGTTGTCATGATGGTGGTACTTAATGACTACTTAGGTCTACTACACTACTGTATTTAATGAATGCTTAGGTCTACTACACTACTGTATTTAATGTCATGGTGGTACTTAATGAATACTTAGGTCTACTACACTACTGTATTTAATGTTGTCATTATGGTGGTACTTAATAAATACTTAGGTCTACTACACTACTGTATTTAATGTTGTCATTATGGTGGTACTTAATGAATACTTAGGTCTACTACACTACTGTATTTAAAGTTGACATCATGGTGGTACTTAATGAATACTTAGGTCTACTACACTACTGTATTTAATGTCATCATGGTGGTACTTAATGAATACTTAGGTCTACTACACTACTGTATTTAATGTTGTCATTATGGTGGTACTTAATGAATACTTAGGTCTACTACACTACTGTATTTAATGTTGACATTATGGTGGTACTTAATGAATACTTAGGTCTACTACACTACTGTATTTAATGTTGACATTATGGTGGTACTTAATGAATACTTAGGTCTACTACACTACTGTATTTAATGTCATCATGGTGGTACTTAATGAATACTTAGGTCTACTACACTACTGTATTTAATGTTGTCATGATGGTGGTACTTAATAAATACTTAGGTCTACTACACTACTGTATTTAATATTGTCATTATGGTGGTACTTAATGAATACTTAGTACTATTACACTACTGTATTTAATGAATACTTAGGTCTACTACACTACTGTATTTAATGTTGTCATGATGGTGGTACTTAATGACTACTTAGGTCTACTACACTACTGTATTTTAATGTCATTATGGTGGTACTTATTAAATACTTCTACTGTATTTAATGTTGACATTATGGTGGTACTTAATGAATACTTAGGTCTACTACACTACTGTATATAATGTTGTCATGATGGTGGTACTTAATGAATACTTAGGTCTACTACACTACTGCATTTTAATGTTGTCATTATGGTGGTACTTAATGAATACTTAGGTCTACTACACTACTGTATTTAATGTTGTCATTATGGTGGTACTTAATGAATACTTAGGTCTACTACACTACTGTATTTAATGTTGTCATTATGGTGGTACTTAATGAATACTTAGGTCTACTACACTACTGTATTTAATGTTGTCATTATGGTGGTACTTAATGAATACTTAGGTCTACTACACTACTGTATTTAATGTTGTCATTATGGTGGTACTTAATGAATACTTAGGTCTACTACACTACTGTATTTAATGTTGACATTATGGTGGTACTTAATGAATACTTAGGTCTACTACACTACTGCATTTTAATGTCATTATGGTGGTACTTAATGAATACTTAGGTCTACTACACTACTGTAGTTAATGTTGTCATTATGGTGGTACTTAATGAATACTTAGGTCTACTACACTACTGTATTTAATGTTGTCATTATGGTGGTACTTAATGAATACTTAGGTCTACTACACTACTGTATTTAATGTTGTCATGATGGTGGTACTTAATGAATACTTAGGTCTACTACACTACTGTATTTAATGTTGACATTATGGTGGTACTTAATGAATACTTAGGTCTAGTACACTACTGCATTTTAATGTTGTCATTATGGTGGTACTTAATGAATACTTAGGTCTACTACACTACTGTATTTAATGGTGTCATTATGGTGGTACTTAATGAATACTTAGGTCTACTACACTACTGTATATTAATGTCATTATGGTGGTACTTATTAAATACTTAGGTCTACTACACTACTTTATTTAATGTTGTCATCATGGTGGTACTTAATGAATACTTAGGTCTACTACACTACTGTATTTAATGTTGTCATTATGGTGGTACTTAATGGATACTTAGGTCTACTACACTACTGTATTTAATGTTGTCATTATGGTGGTACTTAATGAATACTTAGGTCTACTACACTACTGTATTTAATGTTGTCATTATGGTGGTACTTAATGAATACTTAGGTCTACTACACTACTGTATTTAATGTCATCATGGTGGTACTTAATGAATACTTAGGTCTACTACACTACTTTATTTAATGTTGTCATTATGGTGGTACTTAATGAATACTTAGGTCTACTACACTACTGTATTTAATGTTGTCATTATGGTGGTACTTAATGAATACTTAGGTCTACTACACTACTCTATTTAATGTTGTCATTATGGTGGTACTTAATGAATACTTAGGTCTACTAAACTACTGTATTTAATGTTGTCATTATGGTGGTACTTAATGAATACTTAGGTCTACTACACTACTGTATTTAATGTTGTCATGATGGTGGTACTTAATGACTACTTAGGTCTACTACACTACTGTATTTAATGAATGCTTAGGTCTACTACACTACTGTATTTAATGTCATGGTGGTACTTAATGAATACTTAGGTCTACTACACTACTGTATTTAATGTTGTCATTATGGTGGTACTTAATGAATACTTAGGTCTACTACACTACTGTATTTAATGTCATCATGGTGGTACTTAATGAATACTTAGGTCTACTACACTACTGTATTTAATGTCATCATGGTGGTACTTAATGAATACTTAGGTCTACTACACTACTGCATTTTAATGTTGTCATTATGGTGGTACTTAATGAATACTTAGGTCTACTACACTACTGTATTTAATGTTGACATTATGGTGGTACTTAATGAATACTTAGGTCTACTACACTACTGTATTTAATGTTGTCATGATGGTGGTACTTAATGAATACTTAGGTCTACTACACTACTGTATTTAGTGTTGTCATTATGGTGGTACTTAATGAATACTTAGGTCTACTACACTACTGTATTTAATGTTGTCATTATGGTGGTACTTAATGAATACTTAGTACTATTACACTACTTTATTTAATGAATACTTAGGTCTACTACACTACTGTATTTAATGTTGTCATGATGGTGGTACTTAATGAATACTTAGGTCTACTACACTACTGTATTTAATGTTGTCTTTATGGTGGTACTTAATGAATACTTAGGTCTACTACACTACTGTATTTAATGTTGTCATCATGGTGGCACTTAATGAATACTTAGGTCTACTACACTACTGTATTTAATGTTGTCATTATGGTGGCACTTAATGAATACTTAGGTCTACTACACTACTGTATTTAATGTTGACATTATGGTGGTACTTAATGAATACTTAGGTCTACTACACTACTGCATTTTAATGTTGTCATTATGGTGGTACTTAATGAATACTTAGGTCTATTACACTACTGTATTTAATGTCATCATGGTGGTACTTAATGAATACTTAGGTCTACTACACTACTGTATTTAATGTCATCATGGTGGTACTTAATTAATACTTAGGTCTACTGCACTACTGCAATTTAATGTCATTATGGTAGTACTTAATGGATACTTAGGTCTACTACACTACTGTATTTAATGTTGTCATTATGGTGGTACTTAATGAATACTTAGGTCTACTACACTACTGTATTTAATGTTGTCATTATGGTGGTACTTAATGAATACTTAGGTCTTATACACTACTGCAATTTAATGTCATTATGGTAGTACTTAATGGATACTTAGGTCTACTACACTACTGTATTTAATGTTGTCATTATGGTGGTACTTAATGAATACTTAGGTCTACTACACTACTGTATTTAATGTTGTCATTATGGTGGTACTTAATGAATACTTAGGTCTACTACACTACTGTATTTAATGTTGTCATTATGGTGGTACTTAATGAATACTTAGGTCTACTACACTACTGTATTTAATGTTGTCATTATGGTGGTACTTAATGAATACTTAGTACTACTACACTACTGTATTTAATGAATACTTAGGTCTACTACACTACTGTATTTAATGTTGTCATTATGGTGGTACTTAATGAATACTTAGGTCTACTACACTACTGTATTTAATGTTGTCATTATGGTGGTACTTAATGAATACTTAGGTCTACTACACTACTGTATTTAATGTCATCATGGTGGTACTTAATGAATACTTAGGTCTACTACACTACTTTATTTAATGTTGTCATTATGGTGGTACTTAATGAATACTTAGGTCTACTAAACTACTGTATTTAATGTTGTCATTATGGTGGTACTTAATGAATACTTAGGTCTACTACACTACTGTATTTAATGTTGTCATGGTGGTACTTAATGAATACTTAGGTCTACTACACTACTGTATTTAATGTTGTCATTATGGTGGTACTTAATGAATACTTAGGTCTACTACACTACTGTATTTAATGTCATCATGGTGGTACTTAATGAATACTTAGGTCTACTACACTACTGTATTTAATGTCATCATGGTGATACTTAATGAATACTTAGGTCTACTACACTACTGTATTTAATGTCATCATGGTGATACTTAATGAATACTTAGGTCTACTACACTACTGTATTTAATGTTGTCATTATGGTGGTACTTAATGAATACTTAGGTCTACTACACTACTGTATTTAATGTTGTCATTATGGTGGTACTTAATGAATACTTAGGTCTACTACACTACTGTATTTAATGTCATCATGGTGATACTTAATGAATACTTAGGTCTACTACACTACTGTATTTAATGTTGTCATTATGGTGGTACTTAATGAATACTTAGGTCTACTACACTACTGTATTTAATGTTGTCATTATGGTGGTACTTAATGAATACTTAGGTCTACTACACTACTGTATTTAATGTCATCATGGTGGTACTTAATGAATACTTAGGTCTACTACACTACTGTATTTAATGTTATTATGGTGGTACTTAATGAACACTTAGGTCTACTACACTACTTTATTTAATGTCATCATGGTGGTACTTAATGAATACTTAAGTCTACTACACTACTGTATTTAATGTTGTCATTATGGTGGTACTTAATGAATACTTAGGTCTACTACACTACTGTATTTAATGTCATCATGGTGATACTTAATGAATACTTAGGTCTACTACACTACTGTATTTAATGTTGACATTATGGTGGTACTTAATGAATACTTAGGTCTACTACACTACTGTATTTAATGTCATCATGGTGGTACTTAATGAATACTTAGGTCTACTACACTACTGTATTTAATGTTATTATGGTGGTACTTAATGAACACTTAGGTCTACTACACTACTGTATTTAATGTCATCATGGTGGTACTTAATGAATACTTAAGTCTACTACACTACTGTATTTAATGTTGTCATTATGGTGGTACTTAATGAATACTTAGGTCTACTACACTACTGTATTTAATGTTGTCATTATGGTGGTACTTAATGAATACTTAGGTCTACTACACTACTGTATTTAATGTTGTCATTATGGTGGTACTTAATGAATACTTAGGTCTACTACACTACTGTATTTAATGTTGACATTATGGTGGTACTTAATGAATACTTAGGTCTACTACACTACTGTATTTAATGTCATCATGGTGGTACTTAATGAATACTTAGGTCTACTACACTACTGTATTTAATGTTATTATGGTGGTACTTAATGAACACTTAGGTCTACTACACTACTGTATTTAATGTCATCATGGTGGTACTTAATGAATACTTAAGTCTACTACACTACTGTATTTAATGTTGTCATTATGGTGGTACTTAATGAATACTTAGGTCTACTACACTACTGTATTTAATGTTGTCATTATGGTGGTACTTAATGAATACTTAGGTCTACTACACTACTGTATTTAATGTTGTCATTATGGTGGTACTTAATGAATACTTAGGTCTACTACACTACTGTATTTAATGTTGACATTATGGTGGTACTTAATGAATACTTAGGTCTACTACACTACTGTATTTAATGTCATCATGGTGGTACTTAATGAATACTTAGGTCTACTACACTACTGTATTTAATGTTTTTATGGTGGTACTTAATGAACACTTAGGTCTACTACACTACTGTATTTAATGTCATCATGGTGGTACTTAATGAATACTTAAGTCTACTAAACTACTGTATTTAATGTTGTCATTATGGTGGTACTTAATGAATACTTAGGTCTACTACACTACTGTATTTAATGTCATCATGGTGATACTTAATGAATACTTAGGTCTACTACACTACTGTATTTAATGTTGTCATTATGGTGGTACTTAATGAATACTTAGGTCTACTACACTACTGTATTTAATGTTGTCATTATGGTGGTACTTAATGAATACTTAGGTCTACTACACTACTGTATTTAATGTCATCATGGTGGTACTTAATGAATACTTAGGTCTACTACACTACTGTATTTAATGTTGACATTATGGTGGTACTTAATGAATACTTAGGTCTACTACACTACTGTATTTAATGTTATTATGGTGGTACTTAATGAACACTTAGGTCTACTACACTACTGTATTTAATGTCATCATGGTGGTACTTAATGAATACTTAAGTCTACTACACTACTGTATTTAATGTTGTCATTATGGTGGTACTTAATGAATACTTAGGTCTACTACACTACTGTATTTAATGTTGTCATTATGGTGGTACTTAATGAATACTTAGGTCTACTACACTACTGTATTTAATGTTGTCATTATGGTGGTACTTAATGAATACTTGGGTCTACTACACTACTGTATTTAATGTTGTCATTATGGTGGTACTTAATGAATACTTAGGTCTACTACACTACTGTATTTAATGTTGACATTATGGTGGTACTTAATGAATACTTAGGTCTACTACACTACTGTATTTAATGTCATCATGGTGGTACTTAATGAATACTTAGGTCTACTACACTACTGTATTTAATGTTTTTATGGTGGTACTTAATGAATACTTAAGTCTACTACACTACTGTATTTAATGTTGTCATTATGGTGGTACTTAATGAATACTTAGGTCTACTACACTACTGTATTTAATGTTGTCATTATGGTGGTACTTAATGAATACTTAGGTCTACTACACTACTGTATTTAATGTTGTCATTATGGTGGTACTTAATGAATACTTGGGTCTACTACACTACTGTATTTAATGTTGACATTATGGTGGTACTTAATGAATACTTAGGTCTACTACACTACTGTATTTAATGTTGTCATGATGGTGGTACTTAATGAATACTTAGGTCTACTACACTACTGTATTTAATGTCATCATGGTGGTACTTAATGAATACTTAGGTCTACTACACTACTGTATTTAATGTCATCATGGTGGTACTTAATGAATACTTAAGTCTACTACACTACTGTATTTAATGTTGTCATTATGGTGGTACTTAATGAATACTTAGGTCTACTACACTACTGTATTTAATGTCATCATGGTGATACTTAATGAATACTTAGGTCTACTACACTACTGTATTTAATGTTGTCATTATGGTGGTACTTAATGAATACTTAGGTCTACTACACTACTGTATTTAATGTTGTCATTATGGTGGTACTTAATGAATACTTAGGTCTACTACACTACTGTATTTAATGTCATCATGGTGGTACTTAATGAATACTTAGGTCTACTACACTACTGTATTTAATGTTGACATTATGGTGGTACTTAATGAATACTTAGGTCTACTACACTACTGTATTTAATGTTATTATGGTGGTACTTAATTAACACTTAGGTCTACTACACTATGTTCTTCTATTTACAAACCCTCGTTTGCATTTAAGTCATAACTATAGAACAATAGTCCTAATATAGTTAAAATGTTTATAATTACTCCTCTCTGAGCTGCCACCTTACCGTGGTAGAGGAGTTTGCGTGTCCTAATGATCCTAGGAGCTATGTTGTCCGGGGGCTTGCATGCCCCCTGGTAGGGTCTCCCAACACAAACAGGTCCTAGGTGAGGGATCAGACAAACAGCAGCTCAAAGACTTCTATGGGAATGAAACAACAAGGATTCAGATTTCCCTCGCCCGGACGCGGGTCACCGAGGCCCCCTTCTGGAGCCAGGCCCGGAGTTGGGGAACGATGGCAAGCGCCTGTCCCCATGGGGCCCGGCCGGGCACAGCCCGAAGAGGCAACGTGGGTCCCCCCTCCAATGGGCTCACCACTCATGGGAGGGGCCATTGAGGTCGGGTGCGGGTTGTGAGCTGGGCGGCAGCCGAAGGCAGGGCACTTGGTGGTCCGACCCTCGGCTACATAAGCTAGCTCTTGGGACGTGGAACGTCACCTCGCTGGGGAGGAAGGAGCCTGAGCTTGTGCGCGAGGTAGAGAAGTTCCGGCTGGATATAGTCGGACTCACCTCGACGCACAGCAAGGGCTCTGGAACCAGTTCTCTCGAGAGGGGCTGGACTCTCTTCCACACTGGCGTTGAAAGCAGTGAGAGGCGACGAGCTGGGGTAGCAATTGTTGTTGCCCCCCGGCTCAAAGCCTGCACGTTGGAGTTCAACCCGGTGGACGAGAGGGTAGCCTCCCTCCGCCTTCGGGTGGGGGGACGGGTCCTGATTGTTGTTTGTGCTTACGCACCAAACAGCAGTTCAGAGTACCCACCCTTTTTGGATTCACTCGAGGGAGTACTTGAGAGTGCTCCCCCGGGTGATTCCCTTGTCCTACTGGGGGACTTCAACGCTCATGTTGGCAATGACATTGAAACCTGCAGAGGTGTGATTGGGAAGAATGGCCGCCCGGATCTGAACCCGAGTATTTTTGTTATTGGACTTTAGTGCTCGTCACAGATTGTCCATAACAAACACCGTGTTCAAGCATAAGGGAGTCCATATGTGCACTTGGCACCAGGACACCCTAGGCCGCAGTTCCATGATCGACTTTGTAGTTGTGTCATCGGATTTGCGGCCTCATGTTTTGGACACTCGGGTGAAGAGAGGGGCGGAGCTTTCTACCGATCACCACCTGGTGGTGAGTTGGCTGCGATGGTGGGGGAGGATGCTGGACAGACCTGGCAGGCCCAAACGCATTGTGAGGGTCTGCTGGGAACGTCTGGCAGAGTCTCCTGTCAGAGAGAGTTTCAATTCCCACCTCCGGAAGAACTTTGAACATGTCACGAGGGAGGTGCTGGACATTGAGTCCGAGTGGACCATGTTCCGCACCTCTATTGTCGAGGCGGCTGATTGGAGCTGTGGCCGCAAGGTAGTTGGTGCCTGTCGTGGCGGTAATCCTAGAACCCGTTGATGGACACCGGCGGTGAGGGATGCCGTCAAACTGAAGAAGGAGTCCTATCGGGTTCTTTTGGCTCATAGGACTCCCGAGGCAGCGGACAGGTACCGACAGGCCAAGCGGTGTGCGGCTTCAGCGGTCGCGGAGGCAAAAACTCGGACATGGGAGGAGTTCGGCGAGGCCATGGGAAACGACTTCCGGACGGCTTTGAAGCGATTCTGGACCACCATCTGGCGCCTCAGGAAGGGGAAGCAGTGCACTGTCAACACCGTGTATGGTGCGGATGGGGCGGTATAGCTCGGTTGGTAGAGCAGCCGTGCCAGCAACTTGAGGGTTGCAGGTTCGAGCCCCGCTTCCGCCATCCTAGTCACTGCCGTTGTGTCCTTGGGCAAGACACTTTACCCACCTGCTCTCAGTGCCACCCACACTGGTTTAAATATAACTTAGATATTGGGTTTCTCAATGTAAAGCGCTTTGAGTCACTTGAGAAAAAGCGCTATATAAATGTAATTCACTTCACTTCACTTCACTTCTGCTGACCTCGACTGCGGATGTTGTGGATCGGTGGAGCGAATACTTCGAAGACCTCCTCAATCCCACCGATACGTCTTCCTATGAGGAAGCAGTGCCTGGGGAATCTGTGGTGGGCTCTCCTATTTCTGGGGATGAGGTAGTTAAAAAGCTCCTCGGTTCCTTAAGGCTCTGGATGCTGTGGGGCTGTCTTGGTTGACAATACTCTGCAGCATCGCGTGGACATCGGGGGCGGTACCTCTGGATTGGCAGACCGGGGTGGTGGTTCCTCTCTTTAAGAAGGGGAACCGGAGGATGTGTTCCAACTATCGTGGGATCACACTCCTCAGCCTTCCCGGTAAGGTCTATTCGGGTGTACTGGAGAGGAGGCTACGCTGGATAGTCGAACCTCGAATTCAGGAGGAACAGTGTGGTTTTCATCCTGGTCGTGGAACTGTGGACCAGCTCTATACTCTCGGCAGGGTCCTTGAGGGTGCATGGGAGTTTGCCCAACCAGTCTACATGTGCTTTGTAGACTTAGAGAAGGCATTGGACCGTGTCCCTCGGGAGGTCCTGTGAAGAGTGCTCAGAGAGTATGGGGTTTCGGACTGTCTGAGTGTGGCTGTCCGCTCCCTGTACGATCAGTGTCAGAGCTTGGTCCGCATTGCCGGCAGTAAGTCGGACAGGTTTCCAGTGAGGGTTGGACTCCGCCAAGGCTGCCCTTTGTCACCCATTCTGTTCATAACTTTTATGGACAGAATTTCTAGGCGCAGTCAAAGCGTTTAGAGGATCTGGTTTGGTGGCTGCAGGATTAGGTCTCTGCTTTTTGCAGATGATGTGGTCCTGATGGCTTCATCTGGCCAGGATCTTCAGCTCTCACTGGATCGGTTCGCAGCAGAGTGTGAAGCGACTGGGATGAGAATCAGCACGTCCAAGTCCGAGTCCATGGTTCTCGCCCGGAAAAGGGTGGAGTGCCATCTCCGGGTTGGGGAGGAGACCCCGCCCCAAGTGGAGGAGTACCTAGGAGTCTTGTTCACGAGTGAGGGAAAAGTAGATGGTGAGATCGACAGGCGGATCGGTGCGGCGTCTTCAGTAATGCGGACGCTGTATCGGTCCGTTGTGGTGAAGAAGGAGCTGAGCCGGAAGGCAAAGCTCTCAATTTACCGGTCGATCTACGTTCCCATCCTCACCTATGGTCATGAGCTTTGGGTCATGACCGAAAGGACAAGATCACGGGTGCAAGCGGCCCAAATGAGTTTCCTCCGCCGGGTGGTGGGTCTCTCCCTTAGATATAGGGTGAGAAGCTCTGTCATCCGGGAGGAGCTCAAAGTAAAGCCACTGCTCCTCCACATCGAGAGGAGCCAGATGAGGTGGTTCGGGCATCTGGTCAGGATGCCACCCGAACGCCTCCCTCGGGAGGTGTTTAGGGCACGTCCAACCGGTAGGAGGCCACGGGGAAGACCCAGGACACGTTGGGAAGACTGTCTCCCGGCTGGCCTGGGAACGCCTCGGGATCCCCCGGGAGGAGCTGGACCAAGTAGCTGGGGAGAGGAAAGTCTGGGCTTCCCTGCTTAGGCTGCTGCCCCCGCGACCCGACCTCAGATAAGCGGAAGAAGATGGATGGAAGGATGTTTATAATTGCTTTATGAAGAGAACCACGGTCTGGCCAGTTCAGAACAAGAATTAATTAATGCAAAATAATACATTAAAATGTAACAATCTATTATTGCTGACATTTAAAGCCAATTTTCATATTAAAGTTGGTGAGAGTGCTTTACAAAATAGCTAAGTAATTAATAAGTGATTTAAAATAGTATACTATTTAATGTTTGGAAATATAAGATTTATTTTATAGCTGGAAATCTGTCGATGCATCTAAAACAACTTTTGATTCATAATTTCATATTTTGCTGGCTGACCACGTCTTCCTGTCCTCCACTTTTTCGGGCCTGCCCGCCACAGCGCAAGCGCGAAGATGTGACCACGTGACACAACCAGGAAGTGTTGCGGAGGCGAGACCGCGACAAATCTCGTCGTTCTCTCGCCGCAGCGGGAGGACTCCGGCCGCGGCCCACGCGTGGGCTGGGTCCGTCCGGGGGCCCAGGCGTGGGCTGGGTCCGTGGAAGGATGCAGCCGCCGAAGTTGGACACGGCTGCTATTTCGCTTGTCTCGTAACGAACAGCTGTGGTCGGCGCATACGTTAAACGTCACACATCGCCATGGTTGTAGTTTTTTTCAAATATTTTTTAATAACAGGCTGTTAAAATAAGGTCGATATATACAGTTACAAGACATAAATATAACACTAAATGGTTAAATCAATAAGTCACTTCAAGTTTATTTTCAAACGTAAGCCTGCACATTTGCTCATGAACGGCCACTGTCTTTATGTACCACAATACCCAGAATGCTTTGTTTTCCATGCGGGAAGCTGGCGTAAGGTCAAGAATCAACCGGCGACAAGTGAAGAGAGTCAGCGTCCTCGCTAAGGTAAATGAATGTTCAATTTAAAGCCTATTTGTCCATCTGTTGGCTTCATATGCTTTTCTTAATATTCGGTTGATTGTCAATTTTGTGCGTTTTGCCACAGAAGTCTGTTGGTCGCTGCATAACACTGGTAACATCACTTCGCACATACAGGAAACAGCAACGTAAATAGAAAACCAAATTACTCCATTAGCCAACAAATGTCCTCTTTCCACCAGAAAGTGAACCTAAATCCCTTCTTACCTGTACCTGTAGTGTAGTAGACCTAAGTATTCATTAAGTACCACCATAATGACAACATTAAATACAGTAGTGTAGTAGACCTAAGTATTCATTAAGTACCACCATAATGACAACATTAAATACAGTAGTGTAGTAGACCTAAGTATTCATTAAGTACCACCATAATGACAACATTAAATACAGTAGTGTAGTAGACCTAAGTATTCATTAAGTACCACCGTAATGACAACATTAAATACAGTAGTGTAGACCTAAGTATTCATTAAGTACCACCATAATGACAACATTAAATACAGTAGTGTAGTAGTACTAAGTATTCATTAAGTACCACCATAATGACAACATTAAATACAGTAGTGTAGTAGACCTAAGTATTCATTAAGTACCACCATAATGACAACATTAAATACAGTAGTGTAGTAGACCTAAGTATTCATTAAGTACCACCATAATGACAACATTAAATACAGTAGTGTAGTAGACCTAAGTATTCATTAAGTACCACCATAATGACAACATTAAATACAGTAGTGTAGTAGACCTAAGTATTCATTAAGTACCACCATAATGACATCATTAAATACAGTAGTGTAGTAGTACTAAGTATTCATTAAGTACCACCATAATGACAACATTAAATACAGTAGTGTAGTAGACCTAAGTATTCATTAAGTACCACCATAATGACAACATTAAATACAGTAGTGTAGTAGACCTAAGTATTCATTAAGTACCACCATAATGACAACATTAAATACAGTAGTGTAGTAGACCTAAGTATTCATTAAGTACCAGAAAGAGCCCAAGCCTGGGATTGAACTCAGGACCTTTGTATTGTGAGGCACATGCACTAACCCCTGTTCCACCGTGCTGCCCATTTTGCATGTTGTAAAATAATTCATTATCAATGCAGTATATGTAACAATATACAAACATACCGTATTTTTCGGAGTATAAGTCGCTCCGGAGTATAAGGCGCACCTGCCGAAAATGCATAATAAAATTAAAAAACATGTCGCACTGGAGTATAAGTCGCATTTTTTGTGGAAAGGTATTTGATAAAAGCCAACAGCAAGAATAGATATTTGAAAGGCAATTTAAAATGTCTAAAGCAGGGGTCACCAACCTTTTTGAAAGCAAGAGCTACTTCTTGGGTAGTGATTAATGCGAAGGGCTACCAGATTGCCAGAAATAGCCAATTTGCTCAATTTACCTTTAACTCTATGTTATTATTAATAATTAATTATATTTACACTTAATTGAATGGTTTAAAAGAGGAGAAAACACGAAAAAAATTACAATTAAATTTTGAAACATAGTTTATCTTCAATTTCGACTCTTTAAAATTCAAAATTCAACCGAAAAAAAGAAGAGAAAAACTAGCTAATTTGAATCTTTTTGAAAAAATAAAAAAAAAGATTTTATGGAACATCATTAGTAATTTTTCCTGATTAAGATTAATTTTAGAATTTTGACGACATGTTTTAAATAGGTTCAAATCCAGTCTGCAATTTGTTAGAATATATAACAAATTGGACCAAGCTATATTTCTAACAAAGACAAATCATTATTTCTTGTAGATTTTCCAGAACAAAAATTTTAAAAGAAATTCAAAAGACTTTGAAATAAGATTTAAATTTGATTCTACAGATTTTCTAGATTTGCCAGAATAATTTTTTTGAATTTTAATCATAAGTTTGAAGAAATATTTCACAAATATTCTTTGTCGAAAAAACAGAAGCTAAAATGAAGAATTAAATTCAAATGTATTTATTGTTCTTTACAGTAAAAAAAATAAATTTACTTGAACATTGATTTAAATGGTCAGGAAAGAAGAGGAAGGAATTTAAAAGGTATATGTGTTTAAAAATCCTAAAATCATTTTAAGGTTGTATTTTTTCTCTGAAATTGTCTTTCTGAAAGTTATAAGAAGCAAAGTAAAAAAAATAATTTATTTAAACAAGTGAAGACCAAGTCTTTAAAATATTTTCTTGGATTTTCAAATTCTATTTGAGTTTTGTCTCTCTTAGAATTAAAAATGTCGGGCAAAGCGAGACCAGCTTGCTAGTAAATAAATACAATTTAAAAAATAGAGGCAGCTCACTGGTAAGTGCTGCTATTTGAGCTATTTTTAGAACAGGCCAGCGGGCGACTCATCTGGTCCTTACGGGCTACCTGGTGCCCGCGGGCACCGCGTTGGTGACCCCTGGTCTAAAGAATAGTGAACAACAGGCTGAATAAGTGTACGTTATATGAGGCATAAATAACCAACTGGTATGTTAACATAACATATTATGGTAAGAGTCATTCAAATAACTATAACATATAGAACATGCTATACGTTTACCAAACAATCTGTCACTCCTAATCGCTAAATCCCATGAAATAATATACGTCTAGTCTCTTACGTGAATGACATCAATAATATTATTTGATATTTGACGCTAATGTGTTAATCATTTCACACATATGTCGCTCCTGAGTATAAGTCGCACCCCCGGCCAAACTATGAAAAAAACTGTGACTTATAGTCCGAAAAATACGGTAGTCAATAAAAGTTAGATTGATATAGCCCGTAATGACAGGCGCCTCAACGGGCAGCACAAACCACAATGACATCATTCATGATAAAGTGAAAGTCCAGTCCGTTGTTGCAGGAGGTCTCCATCCAGGTCATAGAGGAGTGGTCCCCACTAGGTCGTGACTCAGAACGCTAGCATTTAAGGCTGGAGATCGAATTTAGATTTGATATGGCTTTTCACAATCATGACAATATAACTATAATAATGGGAAAAAAAACTAATGCGCCACGCAAGTGACGCAACATGCATGCAAATTCTGGAGCTTGTGACGGGGACACACAGAATGACAGCAGAGCAGGTCTACTAGAAGTTTGGCATCTCACCAGGGTTGCTACTTATTTGAAGGAAATCCACTGTTAAACGCCAAATATCAGGGGAAATGACATAAATGTGAGTGACGTGTTGTCATGAGGAGAAGGAACGTTTGTTAGAGAAAATAATGTGTCCGACACACTCGGGGCCCCCCGTCGTGAACTAAACAATGTGGAGAACTATGACACTAGCAAGAACAATCCATACACACAACACACCTCATCTGTTGTGTTGTTGTGAACGACATCATCAATGTAACAACATGCATAAACAATAATACAACCATAACACACCTCATCTGCTGTGTTGTTGTGAACGACATCATGGATGTAACAACAATGTACAAACAATCATACACACACAACACACCTCATCTGTTGTGTTGTTGTGAACGACATCATGGATGTAACATCAATGTACAAACAATCATACACACACAACACACCTCATCTGTTGTGTTGTTGTGAACGATATCATGGATGTAACACCAATGTACAAACAATCATACACACACAACACATCTCATCTGTTGTGTTGTTGTGAACGACATCATGGATGTAACATCAATGTACAAACAATCATACACACACAACACACCTCATCTGTTGTGTTGTTGTGAACGACATCATGGATGTAACATCAATGTACAAACAATCATACACACACAACACACCTCATCTGTTATGTTGTTGTGAACGACATCATGGATGTAACATCAATGTACAAACAATCATACACACACAACACATCTCATCTGTTGTGTTGCTGTGAACGACATCATGGATGTAACAACAATGTACAAATTGCAGTCGCAACTTGAGGTAAAAGTTTCAAAAGTACTTTACACAAGCATAATGTACTTCAAGCACTTATTGATACATTTACAATTATTATGCTTTGACCTAAAATACTGATCCAACATTTCCCAAAGATGTATTGCAGAAATAACTCTGGGGATTTTTGCATTTAATTCACAAACATTTTATTCAATTTTATTTGACACAAAAGCCTACACTCTATGACGGTTTAATAGGTGTAAAAGGTAAAAAACGGAATTAGAAACAATAAAACTGCCTCTAAAGGCTTAGTGGCCACATGCGTGGACAGCACCTTTTAGCTCTTATTTCCAAAATGGTGTACACTACTGAATTGGGGTCTTATGGACACTTATGTGGGCACTTATACTGCCATCTGGTGGTGTCAGAAGAGTATAACATACAATGGAATTTGGGGAAAAAAAGTGTAAAAATAAGAATTAGCATGTCACTAAACATGAAGTACACGTTTGTTACTTATGGACTAAGTACATCATATCAAAAGATGATTCTTAGTTTTTATTCTAATTAGGGTCCAATAAGCCCAAATAGCAAAGAGAAATAAAAAAAAAGCATGTAAACAAACAGCTTGGGCCTTATTGTTTTTAAATTGCTATTGTTATTTAAATGTATTATTATTAACTTAGTTTTACTTGTTGTGTTTTATTTGTTACTAATTTAAACTTACTTTAAAATGAAACTATGTTTAAAGTTGAGTTTTGGTGGTACAATAAAAACTCATGTTTTCCATTGAATGAATAATAGTGTTGAAATCCTGATTACAATATCAATCTAAATAATTGTGATTATTATTTTTGCCATTGCCTTCCATAACCTTCCACCCTGAATATGATACAGTAAGTGTTAAAAATGGATGATGGCAGACAAGCACCACCGACCACTCTCGGTAGAATGCTGCTTTCAATGTATGCTCTTTTCCCACTCTTATCTTTTTTGCAGACCATTTTAAAAGCTCCACCAGTATGCTCTTTTTTGTTACAGTGCAGTGTGGCTGATGGCTGGCCGGCTGCTCAAGCTGTCCTCTTTGGCCACGGCGGTCTTTGCCTCTTCTGGACTTTACATCTACAACACACAACTGGATCTCAATGACCTGAGTTTGATTCGCTTCGGACGAGCTGCTGCTGTTGTAAGTTACTGCACTGATGGATCATATTTTCAAAATGAATTTATTACGGGTGCACAGTGAATATGTATCAATTGTATGCATGGTGGGATATTTTGGGAACTTGGTTTGTAAGTACAAAAGCCAAAAGCAGTGAAGTTGTCAGGTTGTGTAAATGGTAAATAAAAAGAGAATACAACAAATCCTTCTCAACTTATATTCAATTGAATAGACTGCAAAGACAAGATATTTCATGTTCACACTGACAAACTTTGGTATTTTTGGCAAATATTAGCTCATTTGGAATTTGATGTCTGCAACATGTTTCAAAAAAGCTGGCACAAGTGGCAAAAAAGAGTGATAAAGTTGAGGAATGCTCATCAAAGACTTATTTGGAACATCCCACAGGTGAACAGGCTAATTGGGAACAGGTGGGTGCCATGATTGGGTATAAAAGCAGCTTCCATGAAATGCTCAGTCATTCACAAACAAGGACGGGGCGAGGGTCACCACTTTGTCAACAAATGCCTGAGCAAATTGTTGAAGAACAACATTTCTCAACAAGGAATTTAGGGATTTCACCATCTACGCTCCGTAATATCATCAAAAGGTTCAGAGAATGTGGAGAAATCACTGCACATAAGCCATGATATTACACACCTTGGATCCCTCAGGTGCTACTGCATCAAAAAGCCACATCAGTGTGTAAAGGATATCACCACATGGGCTCAGGAACACTTCAGAAAACCACTGTCAGTAACTACAGTCGGTCGCTACATCTGTAAGTGCAAGTTAAAACTCTACAATGCAAAGCCAAAGCCATTTATCAACAACACCCAGAAACGCTACGCTGGGCCCGAACTCATCTAAGATGGACTGATGCAAAGTGGAAAAGTGTTCTGTGGTCTGACGAGTCCGCATTTCTAATTGTTTTTGGAAACTGGACGTCGTGTACTCCGGAGAAAAGAGGAAAAGAACCATCTGGACTGTTCTAGGGTGAAAGTGTAAAAGGCAGCATGTGTGATGGTATGGGGGTGTATTAGTGGCCAAGACATGGGTAACTTACACATCTGTGAAGGCACCATTAATGCTGAAAGGTACATACAGCTTTTGGAGCAACATATGTTGCCAGCCAAGCAACGTTACCATGGACGCCCCTGCTTATTTCAGCAAGACAATGCCAAGCCACGTCTTACATCAACATGGCTTCATAGTAAAAGAGTGTGGGTACTAGACTGGCCTGCCTGTAGTCCAGACATTGAAAATGTGTGGCAGCTAAAATATGAGAAGGGAGACTGTTGAACAACTTAAGCTGTACATCAAGCAAGAATGGGAAAGAATTCCACTTCAAAAATGTGTCTCCTCACTTCCCAAACCTTTACTGAGTGTTGTTAAAAGGAAAGGCCATGTAACACACTGGTAAAAATGCCATTTTTGCAATGTGTTGCTGCCATTCAATTCTAACTTCATGATTATTTGCACAAAAAAAAACAAAACAAAAAGTTTCTCAGTGTGAACATGAAAGATCTTGTCTTTGCAGTCTATTCAATTGAATATAAGTTGAAAAGGATTTGTTGTATTCTCTTTTTATTTACCTTTTACACAACCTGACAGCAACTTCACTGCTTTTGTATAATCATGAAATGGTTTTGTTTTATAAGACTTTTGTAAACAAATACATAGTGTATATTATTAGTTCCGATCAGGCATTCCAATCACCCATGAGTGAAGTCGACCAATACCGATGGAATGCATGAACTGTACATTTGTCAACGTGTTTATGGAGGGTGCTAGTGACAGAATATGTCAACTAGTTCCTTATTCAATTGTTTGAGCAACACAAAGTCAATGGTACAAAATAACTAAACAAAATAAAACACTATCTGATACTCATTAAAATCATTTTGTCCCTCAAATATCTCCAATGTCCAATGAAATATGCCCTGAATTTGTAAACATCCACAAAAACAACGAAAAATTATTTAAAGAAAACAAAAATATCGACCTGATCAATCTGGTATCGAACATTTAAGGCAAAGCAAGGCAACTTTATTTGTATAGCGCTTTTCATACACAAGGCAGACTCAAAGTGCTTCACAGACAACAAAGTGAAATGAAAGAAAATAAAAGCAAAATTAAAATGCAGACAATAAAAATAAAAACAGTGCGGACGTTAAAAAAGATATTACCTTCTGTGTCTTTGCCATTAATTCATGGATCCATCCGCCATCTTCTTGCGCGTTTTTTATATATATATATATATATATATATATATATATATATATATATATATATATATATATATATATATATATATATAGGTGTATAATTGTTTGGTTGTCAAATGTTAAGGTGGTATTATTAAATAGCTCTAATAAAATATTATGATGGACGCTATGGAAAGCAGCGCTAAGATGAAGAAGCAGCAACATAGATGACATCCATCGTTAGCAATAGATCATTAGTCATTTTTGCGAGGGCTGTCTCTGTAGAGTGATTTGCCCTTAAACCGGACTGAAAAGGTTCACAGAGATTGTTAGACACTAAGTGTTCATTTAGCTGCTGTGCAACTATTTTTTCGAGGATTTTCGAAATAAAGGAAAGGTGGGACACCTGTCGGTAGTTTACCATGAGGTCAGGATGGAGGTTAGGTCTTTTGAGCAGAGGATGAATAACCGCTTTTTTGAATGCTAGAGGAACAGTGCCAGAGGAAAGTGATAAGTTTATGATATTTAGCTAATACTAATACTATACTTTTTCAAATGTTCTTGTAATCAGACCCTATTTTGGGTATATTAGATGGAATTTACTGACTTAAGTGTGCAGTAAGTCGGACACGTTTCCAGTGAGGGTTGGACTCCGCCAAGGCTTCCCTTTGTCACCCATTCTGTTCAGAACTTTTATGGACAGAATTTCTAGACACAGTCAGGGCGTTGAGGGGATCTGGTTTAATGGCTGCAGGATTAGGTCTCTGCTTTTTGCAGATGATGTGGTCCTGATGGCTTCATCTGGCCAGGATCTTCAGCTCTCACTGGACCAGTTCACAGCCGAGTGTGAAGCGACTGGGATGAGAATCAGCACCTCCAAGTCCGAATCCATGGTTCTCTCCCGGAAAAGGGTGGAGTGCCATCTCCAAGTTGGGGAGGAGATCTTGCCCCAAGTGGAGGAGTTCAAGTACCTGGGAGTCTTGTTCACGAGTGAGGGAAGAGTGGATGGTGAGATCGACAGGCGGATCGGTGCGGCGTCTTCAGTAATGCGGACGCTGTATCGATCCGTTGTGGTGAAGAAGGAGCTGAGCCGGAAGGCAAAGCTCTCAATTTACCGGTCGATTTTCTACGTTCCCATCCTCACCTATGGTCATGAGCTTTGGGTTATGAGCGAAAGAACAAGATCACGGGTACAAGCGGCCCAAATGAGTTTCCTCCAGAGATAGGGTGAGAAGCTCTGTCATCCGGGAGGAACTCAAAGTAAAGCCGCTGCTCCTCCACATGGAGAGGAGCCAGATGAGGTGGTTCGGGCATCTGGTCAGGATGCCACCCGAACGCCTCCCTAGGGAGGTGTTTAGGACACATCCGACCGGTAGGAGGCCACGGGGAAGACCCAGGACACGTTGCGTAGACTATGTCTCCCGGCTGGCCTGGGAAGGCCTCGAGATCCCCCGGGAGGAGCTGGACGAAGTGGCTGGGGAGAGGAAAGTCTGGGCTTCCCTGCTTAGGCTGCTGCCCCCGCGACCCAACCTCGGATAAGCGGAAGAAGATGGATGGAATTTTTACCTGACATGTTTCGACTGTCATCTGCAGTCTTCTTCAGAAGGGTCACCTGACCACTGTGACGTGTTGCCTTGCAGCTGTTCTTATAGGCGTGGCCAACCAGGCACACCTGTCAAGTCTACCTGGTTGACCACTTGATGGTTAATGGAGGAGGGAGTCCCAGGTATGCTCCCTCATCCCAATTGATGGTTTCCTTGGGCCGCTTCCTTAATTCCATCGCCTCCTCAATCCATCGTTTGAATGTGTTACTTTCTGTGCCGATGATTTTGCCGTTGTCCCGGTCCATGATGTGGTGATTTATTGTGCAATGATCTGATGTGGCTGATTTGAAGATTTCTTGTTGGGATTTTTGTTTTAGGCTTCTTCTAAACCTTCCAGTTGTCTCTTTTTTGCATTCTTTCCGATGTTCTTTCTTCCTTGTGTTGAATGTCCTCCCTGTTGCTCCCATGTAGGATTGTTTTCCATGATTTACGTAAATGACATTGTCTTGTTTTATTCTGTCCTTGGGATGTACAAATAACTGTCTTGTTTTTGTGAGGTTGAACTGTTTTTGTGTTTTTTCATGACCCGCTGTATTGGTTCAGTTATTCAGGTTATGACCTCTTTGTTCTTTATTTCAGGTTTTTCTTTGTTCTCTTTTGCTTGTTCTTTATTTGTTGTTCCCATTTTTTGATGGCCCATGTAAGATATTGGCAGTTTTTGAAAGCATTTTTTAAATTTTTCTGTTTCTCTTCTTTTTTTCTGTCTTCTTCTTGTGTTGTGATGTTGGCCCGTTCATAGAGTCTTCTCACCACTGATAGTTGGTGTGCTGTGGGATGTTCGCAGGTCCACAGTAGAAGGTGGTCGCTGTGTGTCGGTAATGTTTTGACTGCCGTCACCTTTTGGTGGTCCAAAAAAGGGATGGTCCCGTTCATTTCCTCTTCATGCGGGAACTTGATGTTTCCAGAATGCATTGATTTTTTGATGATTTAGGTTTCGTTTTTGCTGTTTTTCAGTCTTTGCCGTGTTTTTATTTTCTTTGTCCACAGACGACTGTCATCAGCTATGACTACCTCACTGCTTTCAGACACATGGAATATGGCACAGAGGAGTATTGGGCCCTCAAGTCCAAGGTAGGTACTCTAAATATGACGTGTGCATATGAATAGCAATGTTCAGCTGTTCCAAAAGAAGACGCTGTGATCATTTTGTTGTTCAGGTTTACACGGGTGAAGTGAGGATATATGTAAATAAGTTTTCATTCATTTGTCAAATCACTACACTTAATAATCCATGTTGCTGTGTTACATCACACCGTATTTTCCAGACAATAGAGTGCACCGGAATATTAGCCGCACCCCTTATAGTGTAGGTAAAAACATATTTTCCATGTATTAGCCGCACCCCTTATAGTGTAGGTAAAAACATATTTTCCATGTATTAGCCGCACCGGTCCAGTCCATAGTGGATCTAACATAATAGTGTGAGAGTCCAGTCCATAGTGGATCTAACATAATAGTGTGAGAGTCCAGTCCATAGTGGATCTAACATAATAGTGAGAGTCCAGTCCATAGTGGATCTAACATAATAGTGAGAGTCCAGTCCATAGTGGATCTAACATAATAGTGTGAGAGTCCAGTCCATAGTGGATCTAACATAATAGTGAGAGTCCAGTCCATAGTGGATCTAACATAATAGTGAGAGTCCAGTCCATAGTGGATCTAACATAATAGTGACAGTCCAGTCCATAGTGGATCTAACATAATAGTGACAGTCCAGTCCATAGTGGATCTAACATAATAGTGTGAGAGTCCAGTCCATAGTGGATCTAACATAATAGTGTGAGAGTCCAGTCCATAGTGGATCTAACATAATAGTGTGAGTGTCCAGTCCATAGTGGATCTAACATAATAGTGAGAGTCCAGTCCATAGTGGATCTAACATAATAGTGTGAGAGTCCAGTCCATAGTGGATCTAACACAATAGTGAGAGTCCAGTCCATAGTGGATCTAACATAATAGTGAGAGTCCAGTCCATAGTGGATCTAACATAATAGTGAGAGTCCAGTCCATAGTGGATCTAACATAATAGTGAGAGTCCAGTCCATAGTGGATCTAACATAATAGTGTGAGAGTCCAGTCCATAGTGGATCTAACATAATAGTGTGAGAGTCCAGTCCATAGTGGATCTAACATAATAGTGAGAGTCCAGTCCATAGTGGATCTAACATAATAGTGAGAGTCCAGTCCATAGTGGATCTAACATAATAGTGAGAGTCCAGTCCATAGTGGATCTAACATAATAGTGTGAGAGTCCAGTCCATAGTGGATCTAACATAATAGTGACAGTCCAGTCCATAGTGGATCTAACATAATAGTGTGAGAGTCCAGTCCATAGTGGATCTAACATAATAGTGAGAGTCCAGTCCATAGTGGATCTAACATAATAGTGAGAGTCCAGTCCATAGTGGATCTAACATAATAGTGACAGTCCAGTCCATAGTGGATCTAACATAATAGTGAGAGTCCAGTCCATAGTGGATCTAACATAATAGTGTGAGAGTCCAGTCCATAGTGGATCTAACATAATAGTGTGAGAGTCCAGTCCATAGTGGATCTAACATAATAGTGTGAGTGTCCAGTCCATAGTGGATCTAACATAATAGTGAGAGTCCAGTCCATAGTGGATCTAACATAATAGTGTGAGAGTCCAGTCCATAGTGGATCTAACACAATAGTGAGAGTCCAGTCCATAGTGGATCTAACATAATAGTGTGAGAGTCCAGTCCATAGTGGATCTAACATAATAGTGTGAGTGTCCAGTCCATAGTGGATCTAACATAATAGTGAGAGTCCAGTCCATAGTGGATCTAACATAATAGTGAGAGTCCAGTCCATAGTTGATCTAACATAATAGTGTGAGAGTCCAGTCCATAGTGGATCTAACATAATAGTGAGAGTCCAGTCCATAGTGGATCTAACATAATAGTGAGAGTCCAGTCCATAGTGGATCTAACATAATAGTGAGAGTCCAGTCCATAGTGGATCTAACATAATAGTGTGAGAGTCCAGTCCATAGTGGATCTAACATAATAGTGACAGTCCAGTCCATAGTGGATCTAACATAATAGTGTGAGAGTCCAGTCCATAGTGGATCTAACATAATAGTGAGAGTCCAGTCCATAGTGGATCTAACATAATAGTGAGAGTCCAGTCCATAGTGGATTTAACATAATAGTGAGGGTCCAGTCCATAGTGGGGCCAGCAGGAGATCATCTTGAGTGGAGACAGGTCAGCAGTGCAGAGACGTCCCCAACTGATGCACAGATGAGTGGTCCACCCTGGGTCCTGACTTTGGACAGCTAGCGCCTCATCTGTGGTCACAGAATGTGAGATGCTGCACAATGATTTAAGAGCTCACTGCATACATTCAGCCATTTAAATGTCTTCATATTTGCTATATTTTGGCACGCCATACCTCCCACTCTTGGTATGCAGATTGATGAAGATGCTGGAGCGTGTTCATAGTCCTACATAGTATGTAGAAACGCTTTATGTGGACGTTGGGTTTCATTGACTGCACACTTAATGGTGTTTGGTGGGTACTTTTAGAAAACAATAGCACAGGCAACATGTTAGGAAGGCTTTATATTCTTGTGCTGCAGTTCAGAAATAGAATAGCTGACACAAATAAAATGGAGTTATTTCCCCTCTCTGTCACGTGGAGGTACATCGGCGTTCAGCAGAGCGTCTTCGAGATCTGTGCTGTGCCAACCGGGGAACCTTCATCAAGGTCGGCCAGCATCTGGGCGCTCTGGACTACCTCCTTCCAGAGGAGTACACCGCCACGCTCAAGGTCCTCCACAGCCAGGCTCCTCAGAGCAGCAAGGAAGAGATCCAGCAGGTCATCCGAGAGGACCTCGGCAAGGAGGTGAACGTCATTTGTAATGTTGCTCGTGTTTCTTTCCAGTAGGATCAGAATTCTCAACTGGAAATACGACTTTAAAATGGAATAGTTCATGTTCCACGGTAATATCCACCACCTTCCATCAATCAGTACGCACATTTTGTACACCCAAAAAATCCTGAAAATGAAAAACAAAAATGGTTGACCTAATGTTTCTGTATGAATCAAATTTATACAGAATGTTCCGCAAATTTGCATTCATTGTTTAGTGTGTGTTCCAGTCAAACCCAAGGAACGTTGAACATTTGTGCCAGTCTCTGGACTTCCCTTCAACCTCTCCAGGCTTCAGGCTCTGGCTGCCCTCACCTGGTATTTCCTAGGTGGCCCAGGTCATGATTATTTGTTTCCTATCATCCGATCTTCATTAATATCATGATTTTTATATTGTTTTGAACCTGACAGTAAGCAAGTAACATGTATTTGTATCTCACCTTTCACAACACAATGAAAATGTGAGAAATGACAGCTAATATAAAAGACCAATAAACAATATAAAAACAATATCAAACAGAGTATGAATAAACAATATAAAAACAAACCACAGCAGCCCAAGAGTAGCTAATTAGAAGCCCGAACAGGGGAACTGCACTACGTTTGGAATTTTGCCTCCAATTCACAATCATTATGAGAACACATCTGTTTTTGTTTGTTTGTAACAATTTTAAAGATGATGCAAAACCCAAAATACTGGAAACAAATTGTCCATTCAGTGAAAATCAAGAGATTTATTTGAAAATGTAAATGATTATGCGACATACATCTTTCATCTTTAATAACAATACAGATCAAGTTCAAATAGCACACTGCTAATGTTACGTCTGCATTTTCATGCTACATACTTTTTTCTAATGATGAAACAAATCAATCAATCAAAGTTGACTTATATAGCCCTAAATCACCAGTGTCTCAAAGGGCTGCACAAGCCACAACGACATCCTGGGCTCAGATCCCACATCAGGGCAAGGAAAAACTCAACCCAATGGGATGACAATGAGAAACCTTGGGCGACTGGTGCAATGGACGTGGAGTGGATCTAGTTAATATTGTGAGAGTCCAGTCCATAGTGGATCTAACATAATAGTGTGAGAGTCCAGTCCATAGTGGATCTAACATAATAGTGTGAGAGTCCAGTCCATAGTGGATCTAACATAATATTGTGAGAGTCCAGTCCATAATGGATCCAACATAATCGTGTGAGAGTCCAGTCCATAGTGGATCTAACATAATAGTGAAAGTCCAATCCATAGTGGATCTAACATAATATTGTGAGAGTTCAGTCCATAGTGGATCTAACATAATAGTGAGAGTTCAGTCCATAGTGGATCTAACATAATAGTGAGAGTCCAGTCCATAGTGGATCTAACATAATATTGTGAGAGTCCAGTCCATAGTGGATCTAACATAATATTGTGAGAGTCCAGTCCATAGTGGATCTAACATAATATTGTGAGAGTCCAGTCCATAGTGGGTCTAACATAATATTGTGAAAGTCCAGTCCATAGTGGATCTAACATAATATTGTGAGAGTTCAGTCCATAGTGGATCTAACATAATAGTGAGAGTCCAGTCCATAGTGGATCTAACATAATATTGTGAGAGTCCAGTCCATAGTGGATCTAACATAATATTGTGAGAGTCCAGTCCATAGTGGATCTAACATAATATTGTGAGAGTCCAGTCCATAGTGGATCTAACATAATATTGTGAGAGTCCAGTCCATAGTGGATCTAACATAATAGTGTGAGAGTTCAGTCCATAGTGGATCTAACATAATGTTTTGAGAGTCCAGTCCATAGTGGATCTAACATAATAGTGTGAGTGTCCAGTCCATAGTGGATCTAACATAATAGTGTGAGAGTCCAGTACATAGTGGATCTAACATAATAGTGAGAGTCCAATCCATAGTGGATCTAACATAATAGTGTGAGAGTCCAGTCCACAGTGGTTCTAACATAATAGTGTGAGAGTCCAGTCCATAGTGGATCTAACATAATAGTGTGAGAGTCTAGTCCATAGTGGTTCTAACATAATAGTGTGAGAGTCCAGTCCATAGTGGATCTAACATAATAGTGAGAGTCCAGTCCATAGTGGATCTAACATAATAGTGTGAAAGTCCAGTCCATAGTGGATCTAACATAATAGTGTGAGAGTCCAGTCCATAGTGGATCTAACATAATAGTGTGAGAGTCCAGTCCATAGTGGATCTAACATAATAGTGTGAGAGTCCAGTCCATAGTGGTTCTAACATAATAGTGTGAGAGTCCAGTCCATAGTGGATCTAACATAATAGTGAGAGTCCAGTCCATAGTGGATCTAACATAATAGTGTGAAAGTCCAGTCCATAGTGGATCTAACATAATAGTGTGAGAGTCCAGTCCATAGTGGATCTAACATAATAGTGTGAGAGTCCAGTCCATAGTGGGGCCAGCAGGAGACCATCCCAAGTGGAGACAGATCAGCAGCGCAGAGACGTCCCCAACTGATGCACAGACGAGTGGTCCACCCTGGGTCCCGACCCTGGACAGCCAGCGCTTCATCCGTGGCCACCGAACCTGTGCCCCCCTATTCCCCCCCCCCCCCCCCCCCCCCCCCCCCCTCCACGAAGGAGAGGGGGGCAGAGCAGAAAAGAAACGGCAGATCAACTGCTCTTTGTATAAACATTTTCCCAGAACACATTCCTGGCCACGTCATGCTGTCACTGATAAGAACAGATCTCCCCCTCGGACTTCTGGTGGCTCTTTGGATGCGCGTCATTAGTACTTAGGTCTTGGCCCTAGTTGAAATTGTAGTAAGGTTTTAACAATGCTCAAATTGTTGAATACTCTATGAAAGATGATACAAGTGTTAGAACTTGAGATAGCAATATGTTCCTCCTGACATTTCCAGTGGTAATCACTGCATGCCTTGGTTCACCGTTTCTCCTTCCTGTCTGTGTCGTTGTTGTCTTGCAGCTGTCAGAGTTATTTGTTTGCTTTGATGAGAAGCCTCAGGGAGCCGCCTCCCTAGCCCAGGTCCATAAAGCAGTACTGCATGATGGGAGGACCGTGGCTGTAAAGGTCCAACACCCCAAAGTCCAAAGACAAAGCTCCAAAGATATATTGGTGATGGAGGTGAGCTACATCTCATCTTGGGTATGAATGTGATATGCACTCTCACCTCTCCAGTATTCATTTTGACTGTTTTTTTCCCCAGGGAATGACGACTATTACAATATACATTTTGAATGGTTGAGAAAAATAAGGATTTATGCATGTTTGAATTTCTTTTGGATTGACTGCAATTAACACAGGGTAACAACCATAAAAGGTTGAAATGTACAGTTCAACCCAAAAAGTATTCATTTTGTTATGTTACATCCTTATTCCAAAATGGAATACATTCTTTTTTTTTTGTTCTCAAAATTCTACACCCAATACCCCATAATGACAATGTGAAAACGTTTTGCAAATCTACTTCAAAAATAAAAACAACTATGAAATGACATGCACATAAGTATTCACAAACTTGGCACACCTCTCTTTGGGCACTTTCTTCTTTGCAGCACCTCTCAAGCTCCATCAGGTTGGATGGGAAGTAGCCATTTTCAGATCTCTCCCAATGGGATTGAAGTCTGGGCTCTAGCTGGGCCACTCAAGGGCATTTGCAGACTTGTCCTTAAGCCACTCCATTGATATCTTGGCTGTGTGCTTAGAATTATTGTCCTTGAACCATTGCCCCAATCTGAGTTCAAGAGCGCTCCATAGCAGGTTTTTATTCAGGATGTCTCTGTACATTGTTGCATTCATCTTTCCCTTCATCCTGCCTCGTCTCCCAGTCCCTGACGCCGTAAAACATCCCCAGAGCATGATGCTGCCACCACCATGCTCCACTGTAGGGATGGTTTTGGCCTGCTTTCCTCCAAACATGACGCCTGGCATTCACGCCAAAGACTTCAATCTTGGTCTCATCAGACCAGAGAATTTAGTTTCTCATTCTCTGAGAACATAGTATGGTCTGAGAGTCCATTTTGGCAAACGTTTTACTAAAAAATGGCTTCCGTAAGGCCACTCTACCATACGGGCCTGATTGGTGGATTGCTCTTCTGGAAGGTTCTCCTCTCTCCACAGAGGAATGCTGTAGTTCTGACAGAGTGACCATTGGGTTCTTGGTCACCTTGCTGACTAGGGCCCATCTCCACCAATCGCTCAGTTTAGACGGCCGGCCTGCTCTAGGAAGAGTCCTGGTGCTTCCAAACTTCTTCCATTTATGGATGATGGAGGCCACTCCTTTGATATCTTGGCTGTGTGCTTAGAATTATTGTCCTTGAACCATTACCCCAATCTGAGTTCAAGAGCACTCTGTAGCAGGTTTTTATTCAGGATGTTTCTGTACATTGTTGCATTCATCTTTCCCTTCATCCTGCCTCGTCTCCCAGTTCCTGACGCTGTAAAACATCCCCAGAGCATGATGCTGCCACCACCATGCTCCACTGTAGGGATGGTTTTGGCCTGGTTTCCTCCAAACATGACGCCTGGCAATCACGCCAAAGACATCAATCTTGGTCTCATCAGACCACAGAATTTAGTTTCTCATTCTCTGAGAACATAGTATGGTCTGAGAGTCCATTTTGGCAAACGTTTTACTAAAAAATGGCTTCCGTAAGGCCACGCTACCACACAGGCCTGATTGGTGGATTGCTGCAGAGATGGTTGCCCTTCTGGAAGGTTCTCCTCTCTCCACAGAGGAATGCTGTAGTTCTGACAGAGTGACCATCGGGTTCTTGGTCACCTCGCTAGTTGAGACGTCCAGCCAGCTCTAGGAAGAGTCCTGGTGCTTCCGAACTTCTTCCATTTATGGAAGATGGAGGCCACTGTGCTCATTGGGACCTTCAAGGCAGCAGATATTTATCTGTACTCTTACCCAGATTTTGTGCCTAAAGACAGTCCTGTCTCGGAGGTCTACAGACAATTCCTTCCACTTCATTCTTGGTTTCTGCTTTTTCGTGCACTGTCAAGTATGGGACCTTGTATATAGACCAGTGTGTGTCTCTCCTAATCATGCCCAACCAACTGAATGTACCACCAATGAAGCTGTAGCAACATCAGTTAAAATAGGATGCCCCTGACCTTACTTTTGAGCTTCATGGCAAATACTGTGAATACAGGAGACTTCTTAGTTTTTGTATTTGAAATACATTTACCAAATAGTCTAAAAAAAAAAAAAACCTTTTTACATTGTCATTATGGGGGTGTGGTATGTATCAATCATTGGTATGTGTGCATCTCCAAAAGCATTCTGGGTATCACTCCATCTTATCTGTCTTGTCTTTTAACAAAGAAACAAGGAAGTCACAATCTTCGTTCAATGAATGTTCTGCAATGTGTCGTCCCCAAAGTAAGAACTGAACTGGGCAAGAAAGCATTTAGGTTTTCAGCAGCGAAGGCTTGGAATAACCTACAATCCAATCTTCAACTTCAAACCCTTGTTACATTGAATGAGTTTAAAGCTTCTGTGGAAGGATTGCAGTCTACCTTGTCTGTATGCACACGTGTTATGTCAGCAAGTTTTAATGTTGTAAAATGTGATGTTTTATGTGTTGTTTATTGTTTTTATTGTAACCTTGCTGCTGCCCTCTTGGCCAGGTCTCCCTTGGAAAAGAGATCTTTGATATCAATGGGATTTTACCTGGTTAAATAAAGGCTAAATAAAAATGTAGAAATTTGAGATCAAAAGTCAATTTATTGCATTTTGGAAAAGGGCTATAACATAATAAAAATGTGGAATAAGTGAAGCACTGTGGATATTTCCTGGATGCACTTTATGCTGCATACAAAGTGTGTAGTATTTGGATTAATGTCCCAGGGGCATGATTTTGAATAAACATTTCAAATGTTTCCCTTAATGCTTTCTGATATTACTTTGGGGATTACGAGCTTATACTCCCAAATACAGCTCAGTTGTGCAAACTATTCTCGATCAATGAATTGGAATATGTCATCCCAACTGTAATACTAGTTAAATGATAAATGGGTTATACTTGTATAGCGCTTTTCTACCTTCAAGGTACTCAAAGCGCTTTGACACTATTTCCACATTTACCCATTCACACACACATTCACACACTGATAGTTCTGCTTTGTATTTGAAGGTGTTGCTCAGAGCTGTCCACTGGCTCTTTCCAGATTTTGCCTTCATGTGGTTGGTGGAAGAAGCCAAGAAAAACATGCCTCTGGAGCTGGACTTCCTTAACGAAGGACACAACTCCGAGATTGTGTCAAACATGCTGGCCCACTTCCCCTTTCTGAAGGTAATTAAGGTTGAATTTACACTGCAAGTATAAATCCCTCATTCAGATGTTGTGGCAATTGCCAATTTGTTGACTAGGGATTAAATGCACATTTCAAGTGACCAATATCTGATAAGACAATTGACATTTACCAAACACAGGAACACATTTACACAATTGTCGACACTTGGCATTGACAAGTGTTACCCTAAATATTGCTTTAAATGGCTGCCATGCGCAATCATTGTCCTTACGTGTTCACCTCTTAACAAACGTATTTGTTTACCAATATACAAATATTTGGTCCTTGTGGTGGAACTGTGGACCAGCTCTATACTCTGGGCAGGGTCCTTGAGGGTGCATGGGAGTTTGCCCAACCAGTCTACATGTGCTTTGTGGACTTGGAGAAGGCATTGGACCGTGTCCCTCGGGAAGTCCTGTGGGGAGTGCTCAGAGAGTATGGGGTATCGGACTGTCTGATTGTGGCGGTCCGCTCCCTGTATGATCAGTGTCAGAGCTTGGTCCGCATCACCGGCAGTAAGTCGGACACATTTCCAGTGAGGGTTGGACTCCGCCAAGGCTGCCCTTTGTCACCCATTCTGTTCATAACTTTTATGGACAGAACTTCTAGGCGCAGTCAGGGCTTTGAGGGGATCCGGTTTGGTGGCTGCAGGATTAGGTCTCTGCTTTTTGCAGATGATGTGGTCCTGATGGCTTCATCTGGCCAGGATCTTCAGCTCTCACTGGATCGGTTCACAGCCGAGTGTGAAGCGACTGGGGTGAGAATCAGCACCTCCGAGTCCATGGTTCTCGCCCGGAAAAGGGTGGAGTGCCATCTCCGGGTTGGGGAGGAGACCCTGCCCCAAGTGGAGGAGTTCAAGTACCTCGGAGTCTTGTTCACAAGTGAGGGAAGAGTGGATGGTGAGATCGACAGGCGGATCGGTGCGGCGTCTTCAGTAATGCGGACGCTGTATCGATCTGTTGTGGTGAAGAAGGAGCTGAGCCGGAAGGCAAAGCTCTCAATTTACCGGTCGATCTACGTTCTCATCCTCACCTATGGTCATGAGCTTTGGGTTATGACCGAAAGGACAAGATCACGGGTACAAGTGGCCCAAATGAGTTTCCTCCGCCGGGTGGCGGGTCTCTCCCTTAGAGATAGGGTGAGAAGCTCTGTCATCCGGGGGGAGCTCAAAGTAAAGCCGCTACTCCTCCACATGGAGAGGAGCCAGATGAGGGGGTTCGGGCATCTGGTCAGGATGCCACCCGAACGCCTCCCGAGGGAGGTGTTTAGGGCATGTCCGACCGGTAGGAGGCCACAGGGAAGACCCAGGACATGTCGGGTAGACTATGTCTCCCGGCTGGCCTGGGAACGCCTCGGGATCCCCCGGGAAGAGCTGGACGAAGTTGGCTGGGGAGAGGGAAGTCTGGGCTTCTCTGCTTAGGCTGCTGCCCCCCGCGACCCCACCTCAGATTAGCGGAAGAAGATGGATGGATGTGTATATATATATATATATACTGTATATATATACTGTATATATACTGTATATATGTAAAGGGGTTAACGTCCTAATGCCCCAAGACCCCATAGAGGAGCCTCCACTGCCGGATGCACTTTAACGTCATGCCCAGGACACATATAATAGTACATTGTATTTATAAAGCACTTTCTAAGATACTTATACAAAATAACAGGTCTGGAGATCCATACAAATCAATGTAGTGAAGAAGTAAGGTCAAGCGGCCAAACAAAGCCATTTTTAGTAAAAAAGACACATGGCAGCCCACCTAAAGTTTGCCAAAAGCCACAATACCTTCCCCACAGTCAACTTGGTGGTGACAGCTTCATTTTACAGATGCTCTTCAGCAGCAGGAACTGAAAGATGACTCAGACTAGAGAGAAAGATGAATGCAGAAATGTGCAGAGACATTCTGGATTTAAAAAAATGGTTTCGCTGTGCTCTTGACTTCAGAATGGGGCGACGGTTGAACTTTGAGCAGGACGACAATCTTAAGCACACGGCCAAGATCTCAGAAGTGGGGTTCTAGGACAACTCTGTCAATGTCTTAGAGTGGGCCAACCATCCTGTAATCTGATCGAACAGCACTATTTTTCAGGTTCCTGTGATCCACTGGGACTTGTCCACCAAGAGGATTCTCACCATGGAGTTTGCTGAGGGAGGTCAGGTCAACGACAGAGAGTACATGAAAGCACATGGCATCGACGTCAACGAGGTAATACCAACAGGGCTGCTGATTGCTGTGAGACTAAAACTGTCAGGTTCAAACACCGATGACATCTATTAGACAAGATAAGAAGCAAAGGAATCAAACAGAGACAGGATTCAATCTAGCTCATGAGAAGAGCGCGTGCACTTGTACCCTCGTACAATGTCGCCTCGCCGCTCTGAAGAGGGAGCTCCACGCATCCTCATTTATTTGGGCATTTCCTGATTACATGGCTGCAGCTGTTTCTAAGGGGATGGGGGTCATAAACTGCTGCTGCACTCGGTCATAAACAGTTTATAGAAAAGGTGCCTGGAGCGGTGTCAGGTCTGTTCCCTCTCTGCTTTGTAGATCTCGGGTCATGACAAGGTCTTCCTGTGGCTGTCCAATAGATCAGGGAAACCGACACCTCCACGTCGCATCCCATCACACACAGTGGAGGTTTACAAGCGGTAGGCCTTTGCTTGATAAGGACAAAGACAGCTTTTGTCTTCTCGCAGGGCGACCTGAATTCATGGGAACACAAAGTTGTGTGTAACTTATATACAATTATTCTGACAAAAAAACAGGTCTGTACTCTCGAGTCACGTAACTTGTGTGAGCGACGCCCCCCTGCGTACTTTCCTGCAAGCCTTGCGCGCACCTCCCACAAATCCTAGCTCTGCTACAGTGCTGTGGTTGGTACATTTTTGAAGAAGAAATTCACACATTATTGTATGAAATAAAGCATTAGTGATGAAACATTAGCATACAAATTGATACATACATACTGTATATACATAAATATAGAAACACATATATTTATATATATATGCATACACATACACTACCGTTCAAAAGTTTGGGGTCACCCAAACAATTTTGTGGAATAACCTTCATTTCTAAGAAGAAGAATAGACTGTCGAGTTTCAGATTAAAGTTCTCTTTTTCTGGCCATTTTGAGCGTTTAATTGAGCCCACAAATGTGATGCTCCAGAAACTCAATCTGCTCAAAGGAAGGTCAGTTTTGTAGCTTCTGTAACGAGCTAAAGTGTTTTCAGATGTGTGAACATGATTGCACAAGGGTTTTCTAATCATCAATTAGCCTTCTGAGCCAATGAGCAAACACATTGTACCATTAGAACACTGGAGTGATAGTTGCTGGAAATGGGCCTCTATACACCTATGTAGATATTGCACCAAAAAGCAGACATTTGCAGCTAGAATAGTCATTTACCACATTAGCAATATATAGAGTGTATTTCTTTCAAGTTAAGACTAGTTTAAAGTTATCTTCATTGAAAAGTACAGTGCTTTTCCTTCAAAAATAAGGACATTTACATGTGACCCCAAACTTTTGAACGCTAGTGTATATATATATATATATATATATATATATATATATATATATATATATATACACTTATATACACATATATATATACATGTATATACACACTTATATATATATACACGTATACATATACATGCATATGTATATACATATATATATATATATATATATATATATATATATATATATATATATATATATATATATATATATATAGTGACAGAGGTGTAAGGTGACAGGTTATTGCACATTATTAGCATAGGTGTGACCTCATTTAAAAGCATGTGAACACATGAATATACATTTGTGATGTAGTGAAGCTTGTATTTCCATCATGTCCAGTATTATTATTATTATAGAGGTTTATTTGAAATAGGGACAGATACAAAAACATAGACATCTGAAACAGTTATCCGATGCATGCATCACAGTGTTTGTAGCCAAAGCTAATTTACAACACTTGTCCCCAACAACAACAACAACAACAACAACAACATAGATCCAACATCATTAAAATAGGAAAATAAAAAATAGAGTGAGTTGATAATAATGATAATAGTAATAACACAGACAAAGTGCAAACTAGATAAAAGCCAATAATAATAATAATAACACAGACAAAGTGCAGACTAGATAAAAACCAATTAGTAAAAATGAGTAAAAACTAAACATGGGAACACGATTGTTGCTCAACTAGCCATAATTTTGTTTGTTTTTTGAAAGTGACAAGTGCAGGTATACTTTTCAAAGTGTCCGGTAAAGAGTTCCATAGTTGTGGTCCTTTTATTGAAAAGGCAGTCTGGGCAAAAGATGTTCTACGGAATGGAACACAACAGTTGCCTTTTGACACTGCTCGGGTGGTAGATCTGGTACCACTTTGCAGTCTTGTAATTGCCTTGCAGAGCAATTATTGACCTCCTTTGGAAAAGTGATCCCCGCAGTCTTCAGTTTTTCTGTATTCGACTTTTGGTGGAAACAAAATAAATATAATCTTAGAGAAAAATGTCATTTAAAACATTTGTACGCGCGTACAACACTTAAGACTTTCAGTATATCTTTATGAGGAATTAAATGATGGAATGGATTAAGCCAGGGGTGTCCAAAGTGCGGCCCGGGGGCCATTTGCGGCCCGCAGCTAATTGTTTACCGGCCCGCCACACATTCTGGAAATACTATTGTAAAAATAAAAAAGAACATTAAAAAAAGTGAAATGAGGTGAAATCTAACGAGAAAAAGTTGCAATGTTGACACAAAAGCTGCCATGCAGGCTGTTTTTTTTAGGGTCCGCACAGGACCTTTTCAAAAGGAATCCCAAAGGGAGTCCTTTTGCAATGGGACGAAAGGACCCTATTGAAATTGTAAGGTTTTATTATTATTATTATTCTTTATTATTATTATTCTACCGCTCCGTTGCGCACTACTTTGACCCCCTTAACATGCTTCAAAACTCACCAAAATTTTTACACACATCCAAACTCGGGTAGAGCACACTTTAATATAAAAACCTAACCCCAAAACACAAAATTGAGCTCTAGCGCCCCCTAGGAAAAACAAAAAACAAACTGCCTGTAACTCCCACTAGGAAGGTCGTAGAGACATGAAACAAAAACCTGTATGTAGGTCTGCTCTAGACCTACAACTCATAATGACACATTCTCGGGCGAAAATCAACAGGGAGTTGGCTATTTCCCATTTTATACAAAAATGTACTAAAAACACTGCTTTTTACGTCTTTGACCTCTAATTTGACCCCCTTAAAATACTTCAAAACTCACCAAACTTCTCACACACATCGGGACTGGTGGAAACTGCGATCTAAAAAAAAAACCAAACCCCAAAACTCAAAATTGTGCTCTACATAATTTTTGGTAAAAACTGACAAAAAACTGCTCCTCAGAGGAAAACTCTGACAAAACTGCTTGTAACTTCCGGTAGGAACGTCGTACAGACATGAAAAAAATACCTCTATGTAGGTCTCATTTAGACCTACGTTTCATACATTGACACCCTTCAGCAAAAATCTACAGGAAGTTTGTTATCTCCATTTCAAAACAACATTTTTGTACCAAACGGTCACCAAACATCAAACATTATCTCCTCTGAGCGCGTTTGTCGTTTCGGCTTCAAACTGCTACAGGAGAGAGATTGAACCCTTCTGATTAAAAGTTCACGACGGCGTTTTATTTAGTGCTACCGTTTTGATTTTACGAGCCTTCAAAGACCCGCAGCACTGATGCTGCTACGGTGCCAAAAATGACAACGAAACTGCGATTAGACATTCTTTGGCCTCAATACACACAATACCCTATAATGACAATGTGAGCTCAGACACAACTTCCTCTAACTCCCAGTACCAATATCGTAGAGACACGAAACAAAAACCTCTATGTAGGTCTCACTCAGGACTACCACTGGACAAAAGTATTGGACACCTAGGACTAGCACCTGCCAGAAGGCGGACCCGACCAATGCTGCTTGCAGCTTTAATTTTCTTTTGTTTTTCTTTATTTTGCTTTTTTTGCCATTGCTCAAAAAAAATAATGACAAAAAATCCATGTTATAATGAATTATTTTCAGGGCTCCAATTACTACAAATATTTCACTTTAAAATGTTTTATGTGGTAAATATTGCATATATTGTGTGGTTGTCATATAAAAACATCAAAGTTTTCTTTGACAAAAGCGCATAAAACAAACAAAATAATAGTTCCAGCATAAAATGGACAGACATATCTGAAGTTGATCTCGTAACTTAAGTGTTGAAAGTAAAAGAAAAACCTAATAAAAATGTATCACTTTATGAGTGGGGCACCTTTTGGATCCCAAATATATTTAGTGATTTTTTTATTTATCTTTTCACTGTGATTACTCAAAAATATGAAAGAATTCAAATCAATGGGTGTCCTGCATTATTGATCTTTTAGGGCTCTAATTACTAAATACTGCATATTTCAGTTTTACTATAAAAAAAACGAAGTTGTTTTTGACAGAAAAGCCATAAAATATTTTTTTTAATTAGTATTACTTTATATCAACTTGAAGTTAATATAGAGATTTACTGTAAGCGTTAGATAATTTAAAAAACATTATAACCTGACTTATTTTTAACATTTTAATGAATGAGACCCTTTATGGTCCCCGGGACCCCTAAAGGTAAAATAAATAAAAAAAGCATATATTTTGTTATGGTTTGAAAATGAAAAATATCAAAATGGCCCCCACATGCTTTAATTTTTCCGTGTGCGGCCCTCAATGGAAAAAGTTTGGACACCCATGGATTAAGCAAAGCAATCAAACAACGCACTAATATGATACACTTCAAGAAACTCTTCACACTTAAAGTGTTTACAAAGTACAAAGAAGAAGATAAACATTCTCAATTTATTTCATCCATCCATTCATTTTCTACATAATCTTATTTATCTCACCATATGAAATATAACTTACTTCACTCATTATTATTTATTTATTTTTATTGTGAGTACTTATGGAGTATATTGTGAATACATTGAGAACAGGAAGTGAACAAAAGTTTTAGCAACTGCTATGTAAATAAAAAGAGTCAGATTATATAAGCTCTGCTTCTTCCTACTCCTTTTCTAACATGTTGAATAGAGAAACTGGATATTGTGATGTATCATGTTGTATGCATGCATGTGTGATGTATCATGTTGTATGCATGCATGTGTGATGTATCATGTTGTATGCATGCATGTGTGATGTATCATGTTGTATGCATGCATGTGTGATGTATCATGTTGTATGCATGCATGTGTGATGTATCATGTTGTATGCATGCATGTGTGATGTATCATGTTGTATGCATGCATGTGTGATGTATCATGTTGTATGCATGCATGTGTGATGTATCATGTTGTATGGATGCATGTGTGATGTATCATGTTGTATGCATGCATGTGTGATGTATCATGTTGTACGCATGCATGTGTGATGTATCATGTTGTACGCATGCATGTGTGATGTATCATGTTGTATGCATGCATGTAAGGCTGAAACGACACGTCGACTTAGTCGACGTCATCGGTTACGTAAATACGTCGACGCCGTTTTTGTACGTCGACGCGTCGCATATTTACGTCACACTACCGTCATGGCGGAGCGCAAAGCAGACTGTGCGAGCGAGGGGAAAAACGCACGCCAAAAGTGTGGGAGTATTTCAATAAACGGCCTAATAATGTTGTTGTATGTACACTGTGTCGAGCGTAAATGGCCTATCATAGCAGCACAACGGCTATGAACGAACATTTGAAGAGAAAACCATAAACTAGTCAATCGTCCGCGCGAGCATACGTTGTCATCATTACACAAAAACATGAATGTGTCATTTGTATCTGCTAGGGGTGTAACGGTACGTGTTTTGTATTGAACCGTTTCGGTACGGGGCTTTCGGTTCGGTACGGGGGTGTACCGAACGAGTTTCTAAGCTAAAGCTAACTTTAGCTGCTAAAGTCTTAACAAGCTGCTTCGCTCCTCTGCCTCTGTCTCAGCACGCAGCATTGTCCCACCCACACAACCATCTGATTGGTACACACGCAGCATTGTCCCACCCACACAACCATCTGATTGGTACACACGCAGCATTGTCCCACCCACACAACCATCTGATTGGTACACACGAAGCATTATCAGCCAATCAGCAGTGCGTATTCATAGCGCATGTAGTCAGCGCTTCAGCGTGGAGCAGATAGGTGTTTAGCAGGTGAGCATCAGGCAGCGGACTCTCCCCAAATGATAATAAACACCTCCCAGTCAACTACTAGTAACATCACTATGAGCCCGTTGACCTACTATAAACTTAAACTGCAGCTCAGCTCGCTCGCAGTCCTGGTTTGAGGTGAAGGCTAATTACCTCTCAGTTCCAGCCACATCGACCCCTTCTGAGCGCCTATTTTCAGCTGCTGGGAATATTGTAAACAAGAAAAGAACCAGAGCATGTAGACATGCTAACCTTTCTTCATTACAACTGTTAGTCACTCACTGGAATGAGTAGAATTGGTTATTGTGTACTGTGTTGGACTGGATGTTTATTTTGCACATTTTGAAAGCAATACTTAATGTTTACAGTGCTCCAGAATATTTAGATTGGCACTTTTTTGTATTGGATGTTTATCTTTATTTTTGCACCTTTTAGCAAATAAGCAATACTTTCACTTTTGTTAAAATGTTTGCACTGTTGTTACATAATATTTCGTTTTGCACTTTTTTGTATTGGATGTTTATCTTTATTTTTGCACATTTTAAAGCAAAATAAGCAATACTTTTACTTTTGAAATGCTTATACTATTGCAGAATATTAAGATTGGCACTGGATGTTTACTTTTATATTTGCACATTAAAAAGCAAATAAGCTACTTTTAATTTTGTTAAATGTTAAAAGTTTTAAATGTTTACATTGTTACAGAATATTTAGTCATGTTGTTGTCAATGTTGACTGAGTGGCCATACTTTTTTTTTTTTGTAAATAAAAGCCATGCCTTTTGAAAAAACTGGCCTACTTTTATTTTTTCATCTTCATTTTAAATAAAATAAAATAAAAAATAATCGGTAAAAGGAAAAATAATCTATAGATGAATCGAAAAAATAATCTATAGATTAACCGATTAATTGAAAAAATAATCTATAGATTAATCGATAGAAAAATAATCGTTAGCTGCAGCCTTACATGCATGTGTGATGTATCATGTTGTATGCATGCATGTGTGATGTATCATGTTGTATGCATGCATGTGTGATGTATCATGTTGTATGCACGCATGTGTGATGTATCATGCTGTATGCACGCATGTGTGATGTATCATGTTGTATGCACGCATGTGTGATGTATCATGTTGTTTGCATGCATGTGTCATGTATCATGTATGCACGCATGTGTGATGTATCATGTTGTATGCACGCATGTGTGATGTATCATGTTGTATGCGCGCATGTGTGATGTATCATGTTGTATGCGCGCATGTGTGATGTATCATGTTGTATGCATGCATGTGTGATGTATCATGTTGTATGCATGCATGTGTGATGTATCATGTTGTATGCATGCATGTGTGATGCATCATGTTGTATGCATGCATGTGTGATGTATCATGTTGTATGCATGCATGTGTGATGTACCATGTATGCATGCATGTGTGATGTATCATGTTGTATGCATGCATGTGTGATGCATCATGTTGTATGCATGCATGTGTGATGTATCATGTTGTATGCATGCATGTGTGATGCATCATGTTGTATGCGTGCATGTTCCAAATACACTCAAACAGTTGGGACACCCCTGTCTTTTTCATTTGTACATTTTAATATATTGTTGTAGCATGTATTTAAAGTACATTTTTTTATGTCTAATGTTTAAGAACTCAGACCACTTAAGACATTGTAAATGTGACCTTAAAACTGAGGTTAGTACCATCAACACCCCTACATGTGACCACTAATTAATAACTCTTTAGGAATAACGTTAATGCAATGACTATTAAATCTGTATGCTTGAGTGTTTTTCCACTTTTCTCCTGCCAAAACCTCCCTTTCCAAATGTCTCTTTCAGATTTCAGAAAAGCTGGGGAAAATATACAGTGAAATGGTCTTCCTCCAGGGCTTTGTCCACTGTGACCCCCACCCTGGAAACGTGCTGGTCCGAAAATGCCCCAAAACGAAGAAGGCTGAGATTGTTCTTCTCGACCACGGCCTTTATCAGGTTAGGAATCTTCAGGCCTTGCAGAGCACCAACAACAGACAAACCTCCCAATGTTGCACTCCATTTTCCGTGGGCTGACTGAGACTTGGAGTAAATAAATGACACGAAACTCAGACATATTTATTACAGCTCCAGCAGACTAAAAGCTCTTGGATGAGCAACTATTTCCATGTTCTTAGCAGAGTGCAGGGTGCCGTGTTCAAATTGGACTTAACCGTCAAGATACACAACACACAAATGCTCTTTAATTAGCAGCATTCGTTAACTAGCACAGTGTTTTTCAACCACTGTGCCGCGGCACACTAGTGTACCTTGAGATATTGTCTGGTGTGCCGTGGGAGAATATGTAATTTCATTAATTCAATTGGGTTAAAAATATTTTTTGCAAACCAGTAACTATAATCTGCAAATGTGTTGTTGTTGAATGTCGGTGCTGTCTAGAGCTCGACAGAGTAACCGTGTAATACTCTTCCATATCAGTGGATGGCAGCAGGTAGCTAATTGCTTTGTAGATGTGGGAAACAGCGGGAGGCAGTGTGCAGGTAAAAAGGTGTCTAATGCTTAAACCAATTAAAGCTGCAAGCAGCATTGGTCGGGTCCGCCTTTTGGCAGGTGCTAGTCCTAGGTGTCCAATACTTTTGTCCAGTGGTAGTCCTGAGTGAGACCTACATAGAGGTTTTTGTTTCGTGTCTCTACGATATTGGTACTGGGAGTTAGAGGAAGTTGCGTCTGAGTTCACATTGTCATTATAGGCTATTGTGTGTATTGAGGCCAAAGAAGGTCTAATTGCATTTTCGTTGTCATTTTTGGCACCGTAGCAGCATCAGTGCTGCGGGTCTTTGAAGGCGCGTAAAATCAAAACGGTAGCACTAATCACAACTCTTTCATCAACTTTTAATCAGAAGGGTTCAATCTCTCTCCTGTAGCAGTTTGAAGCCGAAACGACAAACGCGCTCAGAGGAGATAATGTTTGATGTTTGGTGACCGTTTGGTACAAAAATGTTGTTTTGAAATGGAGATTACAAACTTCCTGTTGATTTTTGCTGAAGGATGTCAATCTATGAAATGTAGGTCTAAGTGAGACCTACGTAGAAGTATTTGTTTCATGTCTCTACGACGTTCCTACCGGAAGTTATAAGCAGTTTTGTCTGAGTTTTCCTCTAAAAAGCAGTTTTTTCTCTGTTTTATTTAAAAATTGCTCTAGAGCACAATTTTGAGTTTCGGGGTTGGGTTATTTTTTGAGATCGCAATTTCCACCAGTCCCGATGTGTGTGAGAAGTTTGGTGAGTTTTGAAGTATTTTAAGGGGGTCAAATTAGAGGTCAAAGATGTAAAAAACAGTGTTTTTAGTACATTTTTGTCTAAAATGGGAAATTGCCAACTTCCTGTTGGTTTTCGCCCGAAGATGTAAAATTATGAGTTGTAGGTCTAAAGCAGACCTACATACAGGTTTTTGTTTCATGTCTCTACGACCTTCCTAGTGGGAGTTACAGGCAGTTGGTTTTTTTTTTTTCCTAGGGGGCGCTAGAGCTTAATTTTGTTTTTTGGGGTTAGGTTTTTTTATTAAAGTGTGCTGGCACACTTTTTGGATGTGTGTAAAAAATTTGGTGAGTTTTGAAGCATGTTAAGGGGGGCGAAGTAGTGCGCAAAGCTGCGGAAGAAGAAAGAAAGAAAGAAGGAAAGAATAATAAAACCTTACAATAACAATAGGTTCCTTTGTAACCAGTACAAAGGACTCCCTGGGGGAGTCCTTTGTACAGGGTACAGGGCGGACCCTAAAAATATAAAAAAGGCGAGTGCCCCTAAGAAAAGGCATTGAAGCTTAGGGAAGGCTATGCAAAACTAAACTAAAATTGAACTGGCTACAAAGTAAACAAAAACTGAATGCTGGACGACAGCAAAGACTTACGGCGGGTGGAGCAGATGGCGTCCACAAAGTACATCCGTACATGACATGACAATCAACACCAAAATAGGATTGCCACACAAGAACTAAAACACTACACACAGAAAAACACATAAAAAATGTTTTACACAAAAACAAAATAAAATCACAATATTAAAAACATTGAAGATACAGTTTAGAACGTCACTATTTGATCCCCTGCTGATTGTGTGTTTAATAATAGAACATGCATTTTAAACACACAGACAAAAGAAAGTAAATAAAAGTTATGAATCAGTTTGTAGTAGGGTTGTCCCGATACCAAAATGTATGTCAATACTATCCAACTACGAAAACATTTCAATTGTGGCTTTATTTGAACAGAAAATCTTACAATGCAATTAAAATATGTTTCCTATTGCACTCATTTTAGAAGGTTAAAATATAAATTAGAGGGCATTAAACACACTGGGCTTTTCTTATTGCACTCAAAGAACAATTTAAAATGTTCCATAATCAAGAGTCAGACTAGAAGCTTTATTAATATAATATTAAGTTATTTATGATTCATGGTTGCCAATTCTGGTCTGTGCTTTAAGAAAAATACAATTATTAGTCGGCACTAAAATTAAAACTATGGATAAATGTGGTTAACTTATGAGAGTAGTGTGTGTGTGTTTGTGAGAATGTCAACGTGTTGTCTGAGTGACGTCAGTGAGTGAGTGGGTGAGTAAAGAGAGGGAGCGGTAGCGTGTGCACTGCGCAGTAGAGTGATGAACGTGTCCTGCAAAACTAATAATAAAGCAACTAGATTGTCCCAAATCGGCGGCCCCGAGTTCTAACCGGAGAACGGAGCTTAGCAGACCTGTTGTAAAGTGAAGGGTGTTACCTCCGAGGAAAACATCGACCCTGAAGGGAACGTGTACCCTGTGCTCCTCGACTACAGTCTGCACCGGAGCAGAACAACAGGACAGACCGTACAACCCTAGTTTGTAGTATAGTATTTGATTTGTAGTACAGCAAAATATGACTTTTATGTATTATTTTAAGCTGTCTCTTTCTGTTGTTTGAAATGTTGTGCAGACGCCTTGGCCATAGTTCAATAAACACTTCCCACGTCCACTGTGTTTTGTGCCCAGGTGCTACAGCCAGACTTCCGGATGAACTACTGTCGCCTTTGGCAGGCTCTTATTCGTCGAGACATGACTGGTGTGGAGCGTTACAGTCGCAAACTGGGAGCTGGAGATCTCTATCCTCTGTTTGCTTGTATACTCACTGCCCGTTCCTGGACCGCCGTCAATTCTGGCATCAGCTCTGTGCCCGTCACATCGTCTGAGGTAGGAGTTGCGTGGGTCCCTAGGGACAAATCGGCATGCAGTGAATCTGGAAAGTATTCGCAGCGCTTCACTTTTTTTGGATGGGAAGTGTTGTTTTTTTATCCAAGATGTCTCTGTACATTGCTGCATTCATCTTTCCCTCTATCCTGACGAGTCCCCCAATTCCTAAACTTTTGACTAAGAAATGGCTTCTGTCTGGCCTCTCTACCAGACGAGCCTGATTGGTGGATAGTCCTTCTGGAAGGTTCTCCTCTCTCCACAGAGGAATGCTGTAGATCTGACAGAGTGACCATGGTCTTGTTCACCTCCCTGACTAGGCTAAGATGAGTACAACAATGTACAGAGACATCCTGGATGAAATCCAACACTTCCCATCCAACCTGATGAGCTTGAAGAGGTGTTGCAAAGAGGAATTGGTGAAACTACGCAAAGATAGGTGTGGCATCGTGTTAAAAAAGACTCGAGGCTGTAATTTCTGCCAAAGGTGCATCAACTAAGTATTGAGCAAAGGCTGTCAATACTCAAGTACATGTGATTTTTTACTTAATATAGATTTGCATTAAAAACAAACAAACACTTCATGTTGTCATTATGGGGTATTTTGTGAAGAATTTTGAGGCCAGAAAAATGAATTATTTCCGTTTTGGAAAAAGGCTATAACATAAGAAAATGTGGAAAAAGTGAAGCGCTGTGAATACTTTCTGGATACACTATACTTATACAAATCCATATCAAAATTATTTTAACTAGAGATATCCGATAATATCGAACTATTATCGGCCGATAAATGCTTTAAAATGTAATATCGGAAATTATCTGTATCGGTTTCAAAAAGTAAAATGTATGACTTTTTAAAAGGCCGCTGTGTACACGGACGTAGGGAGAAGTACAGAATGCCAATAAACCTTAAAGGCACTGCCTTTGCATGCCGGCCCAGTCACATAATATCTACACCTTTTCACACACACAAGTGAATGCAAGGCATACTTGGTCAACAGCCATACAGGTCACACTGGGGGTGGCCGTATAAACAAGTTTAACACTGTTACAAATATGCGCCACACTGTGAACCCACACCAAACAAGAATGACAAACACATTTCGGGAGAACATCCGCACCGTAACATAACATAAACACAACAGAACAAATACCCAGAACCCCTTGCAGCACTAACTCTTCCGGGACGCTACAATATACACACCCCCCCACCCCACCCACCTCAACCCTGCCCACCTCAACCTCCTCATGCTCTCTCAGGGAGAGCATGTCCCAAATTCCAAGCTGCTGTTTTGAGGCATATTAAAAAAAAAAAAATGCACTTTGTGACTTCAATAATAAATATGGCAGTGCCATGTAGGCATTTTTTTCCATAACTTGAGTTGATTTATTTTGTAAAACCTTGTTACATTGTTTAATGCATCCAGCGGGGCATCACAACAAAATTAGGCATAATAATGTGTTCATTCCACCACTGTATATATTGGTATCGCTTGATATCGGAATCGGTAATTAAGAGTTGGACAATATCGGAATATCGGATATCGGCAAAAAAGCCATTGTCTGACATCTCTAATTTTAACCCAATGTGGCATCTGGGTCAAAAAGTTTGGGGACCCCTGCTCTATGTGGATTACACCGCAAGAAAACTTTGGAACACTGGGCATGAAGGCATTGAAACCAAATAAAGAAAATGGCCTTTAATAAGATTTTAGCTAATAATTATTAGAGTTCCAAACAACTTTTAGTTTACAATAAAGACGCTTCCGGTGCTTTTAGTTGGGTTAAACATTTTGTTTTTCAATATGAAAGAGCAGCGAATAATTGCATATACTTACAATTCATTCTGGGCCTCCTATTTCCCTTCATGTCTTTGTACTTTGTCTCTATGGATGTGAAATGGTCTTCAATTGTATTCATCATGATCCAAAAGGGATAAGCGGTAGAAAAAGGATGCATGGATGATCCCAAAAAAGTCCTACATTTGATGTTGTGAAACCTGCGGATACCCTGTGAGCTCTGCTGCTACTACAGCCATGAGACTTGTCGTTTTTATCTCTGTAAAAATATAACATATTTTCAGTTTTTCTTCTTTTTTCTCCGACCTACAATGTGTGTTAAAATCTTGATCCGTCTCTTTGCCATACCTGCCAACAACTACGGTTTTCCCGTAATGATTAATAATAGATTTTATTTGTAAAAGCACTTTACATTGAACAAACTACCTCAAAGTGCTACAGTGCATTTTAAAATAAAACAAAAACAAAAAAAACAACAATGCTAGGACCACAAATAGCTGCCCCCAACAAGTAAAATAAATAGAAAAAATAAATAAAAACTAGAACAGCCTAATAGCTAGAACTAGCATACATATATCTTTTTTAAAAAAAAGGCTTTTTTTAAAAAGAAGGGTTTTTCAGCCTTTTTTAAAAAGCATTCACAGTCTGTGGTGCCCTCAGGTGGTCAGGGAGAGCGTTCCACAGACTGGGAGCGGCGAAGCAGAAATCCCGGTCTTATAGTTCGGAGGTTGGAGGAGGTTAGCCTGTCCGGAGCGGAGGTGTCGTGTGGAGGATTTGGGGGTGAGCAGTTCTTTGAGGTAGAGGGGGGCATTTCCATGGAGGCACTGGTGAGTTAGTAGGGAGACTTTGTATTCAATCCTGAGTGGAACAGGAAGCCAGTGAAGGCATTTGAGAACTGGTGTGATGTGGTCATATTTCCGCACTCTCATCAGGATCCTAGCAGCACTATTCTGTATGTACTGCAGCTTTTGGATGTTTTGCTGGGGATCCCCACAAGAAGTGAGTTGCAGTAGTTGAGCCTGGAGGACACAATGAGTAGGGTTTTTGAGTTGCCCAATAATATATCATCTTTGTAATTCCCATATATTCCCATTAATTCCCATATAGTCCCATTCATTCCCATATATTCCCATATAGTCCCATTCATTCCCATGGACGGTGTCCAACTTTGAATAATCAAAAAATGGTCAATATTTCCAAACTTCCCGAGCTTAACTTCCTCTGGTAAATTTCTGGAAATTTAGACAGTGTCCAACTTTGAATCATCAAAAAATTGTCAATATTTCCAAACTTCCCAGGCTTAACTTCCCGTAGTAAATTTCCGGAAAGTTTCCGGAAATTTGGACAGTGTCCAACTTTGAATAATCAAAAAATGGTCAATATTTCCAAACTTCCCATGGTAAATTTCCGGAAAGTTTCCAGAACTTTGGATTGTGTCCAACTTTGAATAATCAAAAAATGGTCAATATTTCCAAACTTCCCAAGCTTAACTTCCCGTGGTAAATTTCCGGAAAGTTTCCGGAAATTTGGACGGTGTCCAACTTTGAATAATCAAAAAATGGTCAATTTTTCCAAACTTCCCGAGCTTAACTTCCCGTGGTAAATTTCCGGAAATTTGGACGGTGTCCAACTTTGAATAATCAAAAAATTGTCAATATTTCCAGACTTCCCGTGGTAAATTTCCGGAAATTTACTGGAAACTTTCCACCCCTTTGCCACCCTAATTGTAATTGCCATGAACTGTATAATAATAATAATAATACCTGGGATTTATATAGCGCTTTTCTAAGTACCCAAAGTCGCTTTGTAGAACCCATGTATGTTTTTATTTCAATATGCACCAAAGTGTCTGCTAGAAAGTGTATACTAGTATTAGAGCAGTATTATTATGTGCATTATCTTGAGTTTTCCAGTCATGTTATGATAAGTTGTCAGTGATGCACCAGAAGGAACATAGAAAACATCAGCAGTCAATGTCTGTCTTTCCAGGATGTTGAGATTCGGACCAACGCCGCCTTGTACCTGCCTCAGATCAGCCACCTGCTGAACCGACTTCCTCGCCAGATGTTGCTGCTGTTGAAGACCAACGACCTGCTGAGGGGGATAGAGACCACCTTACACACCAGAGCATCCTCGTCCTCTTTCATCAACATGTCACGCTGCTGCATACGAGCCCTGGCCAGGTAGCACACATCTTGACTTACCCTATGTCTTTTTATTTGACTTCATTCTTTTATTGGACATAAAACAACACAAGATATGTTTACAATTAGTGCAGCAACACAAACACCCTCCCTTCCCCATCTGCTTCCTACACTTAACTTAGACTTCCTTTTATTGTCATTCAAATTTGAACTTGCAGTACAGATAAGAAGGACAGCTTGTTGCATTAGCTCATGGTAGTGCAGGATAAAAGAACAATAAGGTGCAGATATAAATAAATAGATTCAATATATTGCACTTTTGCCTATGCATCCATGTATATGGATGCATGTTATACATGTTAAAGTAGCAATGATTGTCACACACTAGGTGTGGCGAAATTATTCTCTGCATTTGACCCATCACCCTTGATCACCCCCTGGGAGGTGAGGGGAGCAGTGAGCAGCAGCGGTAGCCGTGCCCGGGAATTATTTTTTGGTGATTTAACCCCCAATTCCAACCCTTATAAACCCAGTGTTTCCCACACATTCATTTATTTGTGGCGGCCCGCCACGAAAGCATTACGTCCGCCACAAAAAAATATACCGTAATTTCCGGACTATAAGCCGCTACTTTTCCCCCTCGTTCTGGTCCCTGCGGCTTATACAAGGGTGCGGCTTATTTACGGCCTGTTCTTCTCCGACACCGACGAAGAGGATTTCGGTGGTTTTAGTACGCAGGAGGAAGACGATGACACAATGATTAAAGACTGAATTTTCATATACCGGTAGGCTGGTTATTTTGATAACGTACAGGCGAGCACTTTGTATTACTTTGCACCGTTGTATTATTTGTACTCTGCACGAATGCTGTTCGCCATGTCAAAGATGTGAAAGATTGATTGAAAGATGTATTGTTAATAAATGGGACGCTTTGCGTTCCCAAACAGTCATCTCTGTCCCGACAATCCCCTCCGTGGTAGCAGGAACCCCTATATACTGCGGTAATTACACATCAAAACCCTGCGGCTTATAGTCGGGTGCGGCTTATATATGGAGCAATCTGTATTTTCCCCTAAATTTAGCTGGTGCGGCTTATAGTCAGGTGCGGCTTATAGTCCGGAAATTACGGTATATATTTATTTTTTATTTTTTTTTGTCCTGTCCAGCTTCTCAGGCAAATCATATAGTTGATGTAGATGCCCATATAGGCTGTTCAGATTTACTTTACAAAAGAGAAGTGTAGGATACTTCTCTTGTTGCCTTATTTGTATTTGACCACTACTGTTTTCTGTTTATTTGTTACTGACTGTGGCAGGACACCTCTGCCTCTGTTTCACTTTATGTTGCTGGTAAATAATATGGTTGTAGTAGTAGGCTAAAGTTAAATTATTTAGTAAGCACTAATTAAAGGGGCAGAGCTTTAAGAGACATTTTAGCTTTTATATTTTATAAGATATATTTTTTGTAAGAAACACAATTAATAAATATATTTCAGTGAATAAGTTATTGTTCAAATCTGTATATAAATATGTTCATAACGTGTTGTAATTATATTGTAAAATGGATGAATGGATGGATGGATGGACGTTTAAAACAAAACTGTTATTATTAATTAGTAAGTATACATTTTTTGAGCCTTTTTAGAGAAAATCATATCATTGTAGTAAATTATGCAAATCACTCGATGATGTCATGGTGACCACGCCCATAGCCACGCCCCCACCGCCACAGGAATCTTGGCAGTTTATGGGAAACACTGTCCACACAGTAGCTCAGTTCCAAAGGATGGAAAGGACAATGCAGGTATAAAATAGACAAAAAATGTACCGTAGTAGCAATATAAAATATAACATATATGTAATATTTACATAATACATACAGTATACAGTATATGATATATACTGATATATTATATTATATGTTTAAATACAATTTATACCAATGAGCATGTACAATATTACAGTATATGTAACAGCTGCAGCATAAAACAGAGAGTAGATCCAGCAGAAAATAGACACAATAAAGAAAGAGAGGTAGCTAACGTGTCAGGTGTCAGGTAATAGACATATATCATCTATTGTTGTATGGCCAGTGTTTTATACAGCTGGATGGAGTGTGCAATGATAGAAGGAATTCAAAGGAGCTACTGTGATGTGCTGCCACTCATCAAACAATTTTTGAGTTGCCCTTCAAGTACATGTACAATTTGCTGCTCTCTCTCTTTCAACCTCATGAGGAATTTGATCTGCACTCTTTTCTTTTCCTGTCATTGTGTTGATGTGGACTGTGCTTAGTCACGGAAGCTCTCACTTCTCTTCTGACAGACACAAGAGGAGTAAGACTCAGTCCCGGAGGAAACGTCTGCAGATCACCTTGACGGAGTCCTTCAACCTCTGGCGACTCAGCGTCTACCAATTGTTCCTGTGGTTGAAGAGCTCAGTGTTGGGACGAGGCCTCTGGACTCTGCATGGACTCCTACACTGACACAAGTGAGTGCCGGGCCATGAAGAAGGATTCTAGTTCCCAGAACATATGCCTTTAATGACATGGATCTTTCAATAAACGTCGTATTCTACCACTATAGAGCGCACCGTATATAAGTTGCACCCATGGGGACGGCGTGGCGTAGTTGGGACAGTAGCCGTGCCAGCAACCTGAGGGTTCCTGGTTCGATCCCCAGCTTCTACCAACCTAGTCACGTCCGTTGTGTCCTCACCCTTGCTCCTGATGGGTGGTGGTTAGGGCCTTGCATTACAGCCATCAGTGTGTGAATGTGGAAATAGTGTCAAAGCGCTTTGAGTACCTTGAAGGTAGAAAAGCGCTACACAAGTACAACCCATTTACCATTTACCCCCTAAATTGTAGGGAAAAAATATATTTTCCATATATTAGCCAAGTAGCAGAATGCAAAATGACTTCTTTAAATGTTTTACATATCTTAATTGTTTCCAAACGGTGTCTGTGACAGGGCAGTAAAACAGCTGATCAAACAAAACAGAAGTCATGGTCATGGACCCACTAGCTGCGCGAGCTAGCTCTCCAATTAGCTAAACAGACTCAATAACTCCACGCTGACGTCTTGGTGAATTTACCGAGGACTTTTTGAAACTGAAATCACAAAAATAGTGCTGTTGTATGTTAATAATACTAACACAGACACTCGTACATGTGTTAGCATATTAGCTAATGCTAACGAGGCTAGCGTCATCACTATACGGTAGCACGTACAAATATGCACGACTACAGACGTCACTCATGGGACGCTGAAATTGTGTTAGTTATATTGTAAATCTTACCAACGCCGCTTGAAACGATGAAGAAAGAATCCACACGGTTTGAAGAGGAGCGGCCCTTCTACTTCAGGTGGAAAGCACTAAATAGAAGGACACTGCAGCAAACTCCAACAAAATAACAAAACACATATTCAGTGTACTTGTTGCATTGAAAGAAAAATGGTATTATGTCAGTCAGCAAAGAAAAATTAGCCGCAGGGATCAAAGTGTAGGAAAAAAGTTGTGGTTTGGTCTTACATGTGTGTGCCAGCAGGTACAAACCCTGTTTCCATATGAGTTGGGAAATGGTGTTAGATGTAAATATAAACGGAATACAATGATTTGCAAATCCTTTTCAAGCCATATTCAGTTGAATATGCTACAAAGACAACATATTTCATGTTCAAACTCATAAACTTTTTTTTTTTTTTGCAAATAATAATTAACTTAGAATTTCATGGCTGCAACATCTGCCAAAGTAGTTGGGAAAGGGCATGTTCACCACTGTGTTACATGGCCTTTCCTTTTAACAACACTCAGTAAAGGTTTGGGAAGTGAGGAGACACATTTTTGAAGTGGAATTCTTTCCCATTCTTGCTTGATGTACAGCTTAAGTTGTTCAACAGTCTCCCTTCTGCTATTTTAGGTGCCACACATTTTCAATGTCTGGACTACAGGCAGGCTAGTCTAGTACCCGCACTCTTTTACTATGAAGCCACGTTGATGTAACACGTGGCTTGGCATTGTCTTGCTGAAATAAGCAGGGGCGTCCATGGTAACGTTGCTTGGATGGCAACATATGTTGCTCCAAAAGCTGTATGTACCTTTCAGCATTAATGGTGCCTTCACAGATGTGTAAGTTACCCATGTCTTGGCCACTAATACACCCCCATACCATCACACATGCTGCCTTTTACACTTTCACCCTAGAACAGTCCGGATGGTTCTTTTCCTCTTTGGTCCGGAGGACACAACGTCCACAGTTTCCAAAAAAAATTTGAAATGTGGACTCGTCAGACCACAGAACACTTTTCCACTTTGCATCAGTCCATCTTAGATGAGCTCAGGCCCAGCGAAGCCGACGGCGTTTCTGGGTGTTGTTGATAAACGGTTTTCACCTTGCATAGGAGAGTTTTAACTTGCACTTACAGATGTAGCGACCAACTGTAGTTACTGACAGTGGTTTTCTGAAGTGTTCCTGAGCCCATGTGGTGATATCCTTTACACACTGATGTGGCTTGTTGATGCAGTACAGCCTGAGGGATGGAAGGTCACGGGCTTAGCTGCTTACCTGCAGTGATTTCTCCACATTCTCTCAACCCTTTGATGATATTACGGAGCGTAGATGGTGAAATCCCTCAATTCCTTGCAATAGCTGCTTGAGAAAGGTTGTTCTTAAACTGTTCAACAATTTGCTCAGGCATTTGTTGACAAAGTGGTGACCCTCGCCCCTTCCTTGTTTGTGAATGACTGAGCATTTCATGAAATCTACTTTTATACCCAATCATGGCACCCACCTGTTCCCAATTAGCCTGCACACCTGTGGGATGTTCCAAATAAGTCTTTGATGAGCATTCCTCAACTTTATCAGTATTTATTGCCACCTTTCCCAACTTCTTTGTCACGTGTTGCTGCCATCAAATTAGAAAGTTAATGAATATTTGCAACAAAAAAAAGTTTATGAGTTTGAACATCAAATATGTTGTCTTTGTAGCATATTCAACTGAATATGGCTTGAAAAGGATTTGCAAATCATTGTATTCCGTTTATATTTACATCTAACACCATTTCCCAACTCATATAGAAAAGGGGTTTGTATATATATATATATTTATGTGTATATATATATATATATATATTTATGTGTATATATATATATATATATATATATATATATATATACCGTAATTTCCGAACTATAAGCCGCTACTTTTTCCCCTCGTTTTGGTCCCTGCGGCTTTTACGGCGGTGCGGCTTTTTTACGGCTTTTTTTACGCCGTACGGTAACCAGGGGCGCGCACTACCGAGGATGCGCGAGACCGAGGCAGACATCTGGCGCCAGGTAACGAGAGCAAAACAAAGAGTAGGAGAGCGTCAGCGACAGTTTGCGCGAAGGAAGTGTTCATGCAAACACCCTCAATATGGAAAACAAACGGAGAAGTGCATATGATGCTGCTTTTAAGTTAAAGGCAATCGATCTGGCTGTCAAAGAAGGAAATAGAGCTGCTGCACGTACCCTTGACATCAATGAATCAATGGTGAGACGTTGGAGACGGCAGCACAGGAGCGCCAAAAAGGGGGGGTAAATGAGACGGATTCTAGGGGCCCATGATGGAGGGGGGCCCCTAATGATGATGAAATTATAATACAGAAAAAATAATGACACTAAGTTATTAACTAACATATAATCACACATGTTTTATTTTCCATGTCCTGGTAACAATACTTTTATTTGTTTTGGAAGCATCAACACCTGCAGGGCCCTCCCTTCCCCCCCCCTCTATTTACGTAAAATGGTTCAGTCCGACTGGATCAGCTGCAGGTAGAGCACCGGCTATTCGTCACAGACAGACAGCGCCACAGCGGGCAAAGCGGAGGAGACAGCAGTATGCCTCAAAAATCAGGCAGCCAAAAAAGAAAGGAAAATGAAATAAGAGAGGAGAAGGAGTTGAAGGGTCGACAATATGTCACCCAATATTTCCCAAAAAAAGGTGGGTTTGTTAGTTGTGGTGGAAAGTTATGCATATTAACTTTGTCCCTGTCTGTGGTAATAAGCTAGCTCACTTTTCTCAGCATGTTAGCTCAAGAAAACTCTGGATTTTTACATTTGACTGCTATATTAGTTACATAATCAATCCAGTCAAACATTTATCGAGCTGTTCTTATTCAATAATAGTTGATCTCCCCTCTGAAAATGAATTCCATTGTATTCAGAGTGCTCAGTTCTTCCCCTACTGTACATGTCAACTGTGATGCTGTTCTTCTTTTAAAAATATGGTAATGATAGTCAAAAATACCATTAAAATGCATAATTGTATGTAAAATAGCATCAAAAAAATGTTGCCGCTGTGTTGGGGGCCCTGTAAAGATTCTTTTCATGGGGCCCAAAATCCCTAGTGGCGCCCCTGCGGCAGCATGAAGAACTGATTCAATGCAAAAAGACAAAAAAATCCTTCAGAGGTAATAAAAGCAGATGGCCGGAGCCGTTGATTCCACTGACGAAGAGGAAGGTTTTGAGAGTGAGAACAAAGGAGAGAGAGTGGCTGACGACGGCATTTTGGACCTGTTCTTCTCCGACACCGACCAAGAGGATTTCAGTGGTTTTAGTACTTAGACTTAGACTTAGACAAACTTTAATGATCCACAAGGGAAATTGTTCAACACAGTAGCTCAGTTACAATGATGGAAAGTGTAAGTAAGGATGGAAAGGACAATGCAGGTATAAATAGACTAAAAAAGCTATAAAAAAAATCTAACATATATACGAATATATACATAATATGTGTACAGAATAATTTATATACAGATATATTATATTATGTTTATAACATATATACAATATAAACCAATGACCATGTACAATATTACAGTATATATAACAGCAGCAGCATAAAATATAGAGTAGGTCCAGCAGGAGGAAGACGATGACACAATGATTGAACACTGACTACCGGTAATACCGTTGTATTATTTGTACTCTGCACGAATGCTGTTCGCCATGTCAAAGATGTGAAAGTTCGATTGAATGATTGAAAGATTTATTGTTAATAACTGGGACGCTTTGCGTTCCCAAACAGTCATCTCTGTCCCGACAATCCCCTCCGTGGTAGCAGGAACCCCGATATACTACGCTAATTACACATCAAAACCCTGCGGCTTATAGTCGGGTACGGCTTATATATGGAGCAATCTGTATTTTCCCCTAAATTTAGCTGGCGCGGCTTATAGTCAAGTGCGGCTTATAGTCCGGAAATTACGGTGTGTATATATATATATATATGTATATATATATATGTATATATACATACATATATATATATATATATAAAAATATATATATATAAAATATATATATATGTAAGTATGTATGTATATATGTATGTATGTATATATATGTATGTATGTATGTATATATATGTATGTATATATATATGTATGTATGTATATATATGTATGTATGTATGTATATATATATGTATGTATGTATATATATATGTATGTATGTATATATATGTATGTGTATATATATGTATGTATATATATGTATGTATATATATATGTATGTATGTATATATATATATGTATGTATGTATATATATATATGTATGTATGTATATATATATATATATATGTATGTATATATATGTATGTATGTATATATATATATGTATGTATATATATGTATGTATATATATATATGTATGTATGTATATGTATGTATGTATATATATATGTATGTATGTATATATATGTATGTATGTATATGTATGTATGTATATGTATGTATATGTATGTATATATATATATATATATATATATATATATATATATATATATATATATATATATATATATATATATATATATATATATATATATACATATATATATATATATATATACACACTTCAGAAACCCACTGTCAGTAACTACAGTCCACATTTCAAATTGTTTTGGAAACTGTGGACAGCGTACCCTCCGGACCAAAGAGGAAAAGAACCATCCGGATTGTTCTAGGTGCAAAGTGTAAAAGGCAGCATGTGTGATGGTATGGGGGTGTATTAGTGGCCAAGACATGTTCTAGGGTGAAAGTGTAAAAGGCAGCATGTGTGATGGTATGGGGGTGTATTAGTGGCCAAGACATGTTCTAGGGTGAAAGTGTAAAAGGCAGCATGTGTGATGGTATGGGGGTGTATTAGTGGTCAAGACATGGGTAACTTACACATCTGTGAAGGCACCATTAATGCTGAAAGGTACATACAGCTTTTGGAGCAACATATGTTGCCATCCAAGCAACGTTACCATGGACGCCCCTGCTTATTTCAGCAAGACAATGCCAAGCCACGTGTTACATCAACGTGGCTTCATAGTAAAAGAGCGTGGGTACTAGACTGGCCTGCCTGTAGTCCAGACCTGTCTCCCATTGAAAAATATGAAGCCTAAAATAGCACAAGGGAGACCCCCGGACTGTTGAACAACTTAAGCTGTACATCAAGCAAGAATGGGAAAGAATTCCACTTCAAAAATGTGTCTCCTCACTTCCCAAACCTTTACTGTGTGTTGTTAAAAGGAAAGGCCATGTAACACAGTGGTGAACATGCCCTTTCCCAACTACTTTGGCACGTGTTGCAGCCATGAAATTCTAAGTTAATTATTA